>NC_137607.1:44575301-44867801 GCF_963280865.1 Gymnoscopelus braueri | reverse complement strand
GTAAAGACACTTTCCACTGAGCTTATAATGCATTATGACCAGCACTTACAATACATCATAAAAAGTTGTCATACATGATTCTAAACATTTATAACAAGTGTTATAATGCCTTTTAAGCGAATTATAATGCATTATTAATTATTATTGCTTATTTTGCATTATAGACACAACCTTAATATGGTGACTGTTAATATTTTCCTGAATGAAGGTCAGATGTGAACCTGCACAAAGCAGTGCTTTTCTCAGGGGGTAAAAGTATTATCCATACAAGGATAGCCGTATCCTGTCCACACAATAGAAGTCGTTTAGACCTTTGCAGCAGTCAGCGGAGTGAACAGTGCGTTTTACCTCCAGGCTTTGTCAGCGGTCATCTCTACAGTGTGTCATTGTGTGTCATTTCCTCCTGTTTATTTAAGCAACATTAAACATATCGTCGCTGTCGACCTCCTATCTCCATGTTTTAACTTTTTTTGTTTTTTCGTAAATTAACTTGATCATACTACAGCGTCACACAAAAGCATCAACAGTAGCAGATCTGGCCTTCCAGGCACCTAGGCTCAATGTAGCCTGACAGTGCGTTGCGGGTTCGACTCCCGATCCCGACGGCCTTTGCTGCATGTCACTCCCCTTCTCTCTCCCCATTTCCTGTCAGCCTACTGTCCTGTCAAAAAAAGGCATAAAAGCCCCCAAAAAAAGAAGATCTGCAAGCTCGAAGCTCTTTGAGCTTGTAGATCTGCTACTTTAGCTACTTTTGCATTTGAATCCTGAAAAGTAACAGTTTTTGACGTATGAGGTTTCCAGCCGACAGAGACGATATGAAAGCAATAGACGGGCTCTGAATCCTGTCATTGTGTCATGAAATAGCTTCATCTTTGTTGACCTGAGCTGTATGCTGACCTGGTTTCAGACCAGAGTGTGTATATCATCACACCCGTGATGAGTGGTGGACAAAGTACTCTACCCCAGTACTTGGATTGAGTATAGATACTCCTGGTCAAATATTACTCTCAACTACTACGTGAAAGTTGCTCTGTCAAATTTGTACTTCAGTTAAAGTACCGAGTACTTTTTTTTATTTATTTTATTACGTTTTAAAAGGACAAGAACTTAGGTATTCAAAAGTACAAATCGTTGCTGTTGGGGGGGAAACCTCATGTTATAAACTGTTACTTTTCAGGATTCACATGTGTCGCGATGCGACACATTTTCAGCTTGTAGATCTGCTATTTTCGCTACTTTTGTAGTAGTAGGGAATTCATTTACGAAAAAAACAGTTTTTTGCCCGACAGCAACGAAATTACAAAGTACATACAAGAGATAAAAATAAAAAAAAAGTGCAAGTACAGTACTCAGGAAAGTGTATATTGTAAGTTACTACTGTCCACCACTGCCGGAAATCCCTTCAATATTTCATTTCAGGCTAGATGGAGGCAGGGTCATCAGGCAGCCAATTGAGAGGGGGGTTAAGTGACCTTCAGTGATTGCGGTCGTCGGAACAGTTGTGATTAATAATGCCACCATTATTATGTAAAGCGGTAGATTAATCCAGCTAACATGGCCATTCTAATAGGACCAAAACACAATGTCCTTAATGAAACAGAAACATGAAAGAACAAGAAAGGTGATATTAAAGCGGCACTGTGTAACTTTATTTGAATGAATAAAATGTAATTTTGTCCAATCTGTATGGTTGAGTATGTTAATACAATATCATTTACAATTGGGGTGGTTGTAGTTTGTCTCCCTGCTCTTCTATTGAGACATTTAGATCATGTCAAAGGTCATGTCTCACCTAGACACAGGATCTGACACAACTTTTGACCTGATGGTCAAGATTCAATTTATCCCCTGAGCAAGCAGGCAGGCTCTATTAGCTCAATGGTAAAAATGTCAGCACTTGTGCAGGAAACTGTAATCTGGGGTAGAAGAGAAAGGTTACATAGTGCAGATTTAAAGACACTCACTTGCAGAAACTTTGCGAAAAGTTGTAGATGAATCTAGCTTTGGGGGCAGCGGTGGCATAAAGGTTAGAGGTGTGGCACTGGCAGAGATGTTCTCTGTTCGATCCCCCGGATCGTGAATTGATTAAACACTCACCTCTCCCTCCCTCAACCTCACCTTTTGAAGTGCCCTTGAGCAAGGCACATACACGGTAACTCACCACTGTCTGCTCCGGTGGAGCTGCTCTGTGGCCAACGATATAAAACTGTGGTTGTACTGGGCAGCTCCCAAGTGTGATTGTCTGTAACTGTGTGTTAAGCAGGATGTTGCTGAAAAAGAGCATTTGCGCTCAGCGAATCTACCCTGGATAAATGAAGGTTTAAAAACAAAAAAGCTGGCATTGTAAATTTGAAAAGCATGGGGCATAAAAAACACAGTACGTACTGAAGCAATGTGTTGTACCTAACCCTAACCTGAAAAATAGAAATATGTGGTTTACTTGGTCAATGTGAAAATGTTAAAGGTCATGACCTAGATACCTAGACAAATGGACATAATATATCATTATTGAACTTAAGTGCTTTAATGAAAGAGGTAGCCTACTGTTTTTGGTTTTTTTTGTATGCCTTTATTGATAGGATAGTAGTCTGACAGGAAATGGGGAGAGAGATGGGGAGTGACATGCAGCAAAGGCCTTTGGGATCGGGACTCAAACCCGCGACACACTGTCAGGCTACTTTGGAGTTTAGGTGCATGGACCGCTACTCCAGCAGTCCAGGCCATAGTGTTTATCATTTTGTACCCTAGCATTAGTTTTACTATTATTGTACACCATATTGCATGCCACCTAGATACATTACATATATGCTATTGTATAATTGGAAGCTATTTTGCTGGGGAATTAACTACTCGTCCCTAAGGAAAAGGTGAAAATAGATTCCTTGTAGTTCTACGCTGTTGGGTCATCTCAGTTCAAAAATATGAAGAGCCCATTTTTCCTAAGAAACGTAATAATGAGAAACAGTGAGATTGGTCAATTATTTATAGACATGCTGGCACACATTTGTAGATGCCTTTAGCCTTTGGTTCCACTTTAAGAGTTAACAGAGACACCTAGTGGAGGGATGGGTGCACTGCATTTGTGTACCTGCTTACTCCATTATAAGGGTGTCAGGGAAATGTTAATGGCTTTCTTGGGGGGGGGGGGGTAGAAGGTTAACCATGTGATTAGAGAGACAGCTTGATGAGATTTCGCCTCTTCCAACCTCTGTGTCCTTGACTCCTTAACCACGTAAGCCCTGTACACTTCATTGTACAATGAATCGAAGACACTTTGTGAGCTTGTAGATCGGCAGTTTTTGCCATTTTTGAAAATCTTGAAGCTTTGTGAAATCTTACAAAAATGATTTTGAAAATGTTAACAGTTTTTATCTATAATAACATGCCCAATATAGGGACACCGTGGTTAAACGTGGCACTAAACCCTAAACCGCTCTGGACAAGGATCTATAACAACAGTGCAATTTAACTAAAAACAACCGGATTTGTATTGCTGTGTATTGCATTGATTTGATTATTTGATTTGGCTTGTTTATTCTTCCCCCAGAATAACTACCTGGTCTTCATGGCTGAGCTGTTCTGGTGGTTTGAGGTGGTGAAGCCATCGTTTGTAAAACCAAGAATTCTTGACATCCAAGGCTCAGGTATGGTTCACATGTTCCATTCTTCGTACATTCTTCATAGTCATACTGCAGTAGTAGTAGTAATAATAGAAGCAATGTGAATACTAGTTTTGGTAGTAGAAGTGATAGTAGGACTTGAACTGCTAGGGATAGACTAGTTGTAGCAAATGGTTATTGTGCTTTTCTCAAAGTTAGTATTGTTGTCAGGCAGAAACCTTGTATATCCATATTTCACCTTTTTATGTTTTTTTGTATTTTAAAAATGTTTTAATAAATATATAATTATAAAAAATAAATGCGTTTGGACATATGAGGCTTCCACCCAACAGCAACAAATTATGTTATGAACTGTAAAAGGCATGTGTGTAATATGTGTGTAATGTGTGTAATATCATTCTGGTGTATTCAGATCGTTTGATCTCAGAGCCATCATCGTTGCTGAAGAGCTTGCCAGTAGTTCCCATCTCCAAGGTGACCAAGAGGAGCTTCATGGAAAGATCTCCGAGTCCAGAGCGACCCAGGTGCGTGAAGCAAGCTCATGTTCTCTGCTAAATCCAAGCCTTCAAAATGCTTCAAAGACTATACTGTACTTACACCGATTATCAACTTCGGGTCCGGGGACCACCAGGGGTCCAAATGAACCCTTGCGGGTCTGTAACTCTGATAGTTTACAAATGGACCCTAATGGACCCGTAGGTTCCATTTGAACGCTATCGGAGTTCAATGTCAAACTGGGGCTCCTTGAAATTCAAAAGGTTGAGAATCACTGTTTTACTATACTATAAATACATGAATGATTCTTGTATTTCATTTTGTTTCTCTAGTTTGCCCCTTCGACCCCCACCTCGGAACTCAGGTGAGATCCTTACTGTTCTGTCTTTCTTTCTTTTTTCCCCCTAAATTGCAGTATAGTACTTTTTTTCTGTTTTCTCTTTCTCCCCAATTTAGTTGTTGCCAGTTGCCCCCATGTGTATAGTCCCTGTCAGTGCCGACTCCTACAGTTTGGTCTGAGGAGGGTGTAAACAACCACTTCTCCTCTGATACACATGGAGTCACCAGCCCCTTCTTTTCACCTGACAGTGAGGAGTTTCACTGGGAGGACATAACACATGAGGAGGAACTTACCATTCCTCCCAGTACCGCTCCCTGCTGAAAATGCACCCCGACCAACCTGTTGGAGTCGCTAGTGCAGTGGACAGAGAAAAGCACCCTAACCCTCCTGGCTTCCCTCTGCGAACACGGCCAAGTTCCGGGTTTCCAGAAGGTGTATACTGTACCCGTGTTAATTTGTGGCTCGTTTGATTGAATGCTGCCAAGCCAATCAAACGGAGCTATGGGAAAATGAACTGGAACAGGAAATGGCCGTGTCACCTTCTGGAAACGTGGGTCTACAGTTATGCACAGAGCCGACTATGTTTAGATGGAGATCCCAGCCAAGCAGGATGCACCCTGGAGGGTTGGGTGAAATGTATTGATTCTATTCTAAATCTTGTGTAATCTAGGTGAAATCAAGAGATCAACCTCTATGTCCTTTGTGGATGGAAACCTTGGAACCTGGCCCAAAGAGAAAAGGTTTGTGTCCATATATCTCAGTACAGTATTTATACAGGAAATGTCTTTGTGGTAGTCACGTTGTATTGTATAATAATAATCCTTAAGAATAATCTCTGTGTGTGAGTGAGTGAATGTAACTGTCCTTCGCACATCTTGAGAACCTCCCGACTGATCGACTTCAAACTCGCCGTGCGTATTACCGAGGACCAGAGGGAGTGAAGTTGGTCAGATCATCGGTTGTACAGAACCACCGATCCGACCGTATGCCCATATATAGGCATATGGAGATCCATTTGTCCAGAACCACTGATCCGACCGTATGCCCATATATAGGCATAGGGAGATCCACTTGTCCAGCGGTTACAATAGGTATTGCATAGCCGTGTGGGGCAATACCTATTGCGTTACACTTTGGTGAGTGTAACGCATCTCGAGAACCGCCTGAGCGATCGAGAACCGCCTGAGTGATGGACTTCAAACTCGGCGGCGTATCGCAGAGGGAGTGCGGTGCATAGTGTAAAGTCGGTCAGATCGACGGATGTCCGAAACCGCCAATCCGACCATATGCCCATATATAGGCATGCATATGGAGATGCGGTTGTCCAAAACCAATGCGACCAATATGCCATATTTGCCCGCATATACTAAGGACTTGGATGGTTCCCGACATACATTGTTCCCGCTATTGTCTGCGTGTGTGCGTGTGTCTGTCCTTCGCGTATCTCAAGAAGCTTCCAACCGCTCGGCTATAAACATATATTTAAAGAGCATACAGTAAAGAATATTGTGGAAAATGTGTGCAAGAAACTTAATAAAAGACCATAAAAAGATAACACAAAAACATATAGTACGGTAATCAGGTAGTAAAAGCAAGTCTGTAAAAGTGTGCTTTTAAGAAGTGATTTAAAAAGAGAACATTGAATCTGCTATCCTGATGTCCTAAGGCAGGTCATTCCAAAGTATGTATGTACTCTATGTCCACAAATCTGTCTTAAATATTCCTCTTCAGTTGTGATTATAAAGATCAACATTTAATAGATTACTGGAGAAGCGTTGAGCAGGATAGTGAACTGCTGCCTGCAGTCTCATTGTGCTTTTGAAAACAATCGGCCCAAAATGAAACTGATTTGATTTCCTGGTTTATTTCCCCAGATCCGGGCCTTATGGCGTTTCCTTCGATATCCCCTTTGACAAAGATGACTCAGGCCCCGTCCCTCTGGCCTCGGCCCGTGGCATGGTCAGGTCTGCCAGCACCGACGATGGCTCGGGCTTCATGGTGCACCACATGCCACGTGGCGTGAAGCGCAACCTGTCTTTCCAGCCGGTCAACGGCCGGAGCATCGGCATTGAGGAGGAGGGTTGCCCGGACAGTCTGGCAACGACGGAGGCTCCCAGGCCACCGCCGGGCAGGGCCTACCACAATGGGCACGGGAACGTCCTCGCCGCCACCCCCTCCGTGGAGGAGGCCCTCCAGATCATCCATAGCCCCAGCTCCAGCAATGGCTTCTTCCTGCACAGCCAGAGTCGGGAGGCCGGCGTCGGAGCCGGCCCGGACCCGCTGTCGGAGTCGGACTCCAAAGGGCCCCCGAGCTCCGGCGACACCACGGAGGTGGACACGGGCATCCACCTGCGGACGGAAGACATGCTGGATGAGGACTCGTCGTTGAAAGACTGCTCCACAAACATGGAGCTGGACATGGACTCGCCCAGCCCCTGTCCCAGTGCGAACAGCAAATCCCCATCTGCAGGGTCAATGAAGATGACCAGCTTCGCCGAGCAGAAAATGAAGAAGCTTGTTCCTCCGCCGTCAGACTCTGGGAGGGGCAGCAGCGGGGGTGGCAGCTCCCTCAAGACCACCCCGGAAGGCTCTGAGCTGGGTCTCCCGCTGTCGGTCTCCTGGGCCCCCACGCCCGAGCACAGTCCCCTGCACCAACAGGCCTTCACACCCATCGCCGCCCGAACACCACCCACCCCCGCACAGCTTCCACCGAATGACCCCGCCCAGGTCATGGCTACCGAGATGGTGCATCTGAGGATGCGGCTGGAGGAGAAACGGAAAGCCATCGAAGCGCAGAAGAAGAAAGTGGAGGCGGCGTTTACGAGGCACCGCCAGAGGATGGGCCGCTCGGCCTTCCTCACAGTGGTCAAGAGGAAGGGTGACGGAGCCTCCAGCGGGACGGAGGAGGAGGGAGGGAAGACCGAAGAGGAGGGCAAGGCGGAGAGTCCGAACGTCACCTTACGACCAGGGAGAAGCAAGGCAGACACGCCCGACGGGGCGGAGCAAGGCAGCGCCGGCTCCCGTTGGCTGAAATCGCCCGGGGCAGTGGAGGAGGGCGGGCCGATCGCTGGCCAGCAGACCGAGCTGGACCTAGCCGAGTACACTCGCTCCATTGAGAAACTCAACCACTCGTTGGCTTTCCTGCAGACAGAGATGCAGCGATTGGCCCAGCAGCAGGAGGTCATCATGGCGATGAGGGAGAAGCAGCAGCAGCAGGCGTGGGTCATCCCCACGTCAAGCACAAACCCTTCCACGTTTGGCCGAGCCGCTAACGTCACCCGGTCCTCTGGACCGTCGTCCCCTGCCGACTCCCCTCGCTCCGCCCACCGCTCGCCGACCAACATCAAGCGTAAGTCTGCATCCTTCCACTCGCGTACCCCTCGCACCCCTCGTCCCAACGAGCTCAAACTGACCCCCTACAACCGAGTCCTCACTGCGCCGCAGTCTGTGGATAGCATCCCCAGGCTACGCAGGTTCTCGCCCTGCCAGCCCCTAAACAGCTCCTTCGTCTACATGGGGGAGAAACGTGCAGCTGCCAGCCCAGAGACCACAGCCCCAGACGGAGATAGGGAGGCCAGTATCAGCGCAGCCAACTCACCTCCAACCTCGCCTGTTAGAGACTCACAAACGGACCATCAAGGCCAGTCTGACATCGACAAAATGGAGACAGGCGACGGAGATGAGGCGAAATCTGACCTCAAGCCCACCCTGGACTCGTCTGTTTCGGAGGTCCTGTCCCACCCCGTGACAGAGACCTTCATTGTCACGCCCACAGAAAGTCCTCCCCAGCTGGGGACCAAGAGCAACCTGATTGAGGTTCCCCTGTTTGTCGGGAAGGAGCAGGTAGAAGAACAACAGCAAAGTGGTGTTGAAGGCCTGGATGACGACCAGAAGATGTGCTGTGGCTTCTTCTTCAAGGTACGTACAGTATGTAGAACATATAAACAGTGCGTTTCCTTCAATAATGACATCGATGTTGGTGTTGAGATTGTTGTATTGATTTATATTGAAATCAGTGAAACTCTTGGTTGAGTGACATTGTATATATACAATAAATCATGTTGGAATTTGTTTCCAATATAATCATAATGCTTAAAGGGGGTGTAAATGACATGTTATTTTGTAAAACAGTTTTTTGTTCTAAACTAAAGCTAAAACTCGATGCAATCATTGCTATAGAGTGTTTGTTCACTAACAGGGGTCTCCCCATCTCTCCTGCTCTTTAGTATTACATTTATTTTACTGTTTTTACCGGCCAGGAGAGAGAACACCACAAAGATCATTTAAAAGCTTCAATTGTATAGTGTTCCAGTTCCAATGTAATCTGCTCATTTTTATGTATCATCACTTCCAAATTCACTTGTTTATCCTGTATCTTTAAAAATCCTAAATGTACTTCATGTCCCACCCGGTTATGCAATACCCGTTCGTTATACCCGTCTGTCTGTGCCCCTGTTATGCCCATACAGGAGATCTCTCTATCTGACTGGCCGTGTCCCTTTTATGCCCATATATGGAGATCCCTGATGTCATCAGTATATGGCATGACCATATATGGGCACATCGGTCTGATCGGTGGTTCTGGACAACCAGAGCTCCATATACTGTATGCCTAAGCCAGAGCACTGGGGGTAACTGTGGGTGTGCAGTACGATCATGACCATGGTGCTGACCTGGGGGTCTGGGGCTTCTGTATGACAGGCCCGGAGGCTAGGCTCTTGCAGCGTTCTCGTTTATCGATATCAAGTTGCTATGGTCCTCCGATACTTCTGTCGACACTAGGTTGCTATGGTTACCAATGTTTCTAATCAGAGTACATAGAGTACACAGTGTGACATCATGGAGCTCCATATTTGGGCATGTCTGAACCAGTATTCCATATTTGGGCATGACTGACTCATCGTGATGTCGTCATGATGCCGAGAGCATCATATATAAGCAACGGCCGCAACTTATCTTTCTCACAGATATACGTAGTAAATCAAGTTGAAGCTCGTTTAAAGTTCTTACAACAGACCACTAGCAAAGAAAACGTCAAGATGCAGCTCTTCCTACACGCCCAGAACACTCACACCCTGGAGGTGACCGGAGAGGAGACGGTCGGAGACATCAAGACCCGTGTCCAGGCTCTGGAGGGTCTCCTGGTGGAGGAGCAGGTGCTGATGCTGGCCGGTTCCCCTCTGGAGGATGACAGCCGCCTGGCATCCTGTGGCATCTCTGAGCACTGCACCCTGGAGGTGACCGCTAGGGTGCTCGGAGGTAAGGTCCACGGCTCTCTGGCCCGCGCCGGCAAGGTGAGGGGACAGACTCCCAAAGTGGAGAAGAATGAGCAGAAGCAGAAGAAGAAGACTGGCCGCGCCAAGAAGCGCATGCAGTACAACAAGCGCTTTGTGAATGTGGTGCCCTCCTTTGGCAAGAAGAAGGGGCCCAACGCCAACTCCTAAGTAGGTTTTAATGGCTGAGAGGAGGAGAAGCTTTATCATCACAACATCCTTTCAGTTTTTACTGGACTAAATGTTATCCTCCTGTGCAGAAGAATAACAAAAAACAAACTAAAAACAAAAAAAACTAACACGAAAGACGAGACGGACGGGAGAGGGAAGAGGGGGTTGGTACAGACGCGAGAGAGGAGAGAAGAGAGAGGGTTATAGACGAGAAAGTCCCCAACCTCACCATGGAGCATAGTTGCACGGACGACCTAGAGAACGCTCTAGCCCAGAACACCTCTTTATGCCACAACCTCCTCAGTGAACTCCATTACTACAGCTTTGGACCTCTCCCTTTATCCACCCAAAAAAATGAAGCTACAGGCTTTCTGCCACGGCACAACATGCCCCGGGGTGAACCCAGCGTACCTTTACGCTGGTACACAGAAGAGAGAGTAATAAGGATGGGATAGTTACATGCAGCCCCGGGAGTCAAACTGGTGACTCGACTCACTGTTAGGCCTGTGGTATGCCCTGTAAACATTTGGCTGCCCCCATGCACAGGAAGGAATCACAGGTGTAACAACGTCTTCATCACAGCCCCCCCCCCCCCCCACACACACACACACACGCATTCACACACACACACACACACACACACACACACACACACACACACACACACACACACACACACACACTCACACACACACACACACACAGTGTCTATCTGTTAAGATATAGGAAACTTCAGACTGACCACACTCGGGCATTGTTCATGGCTCCCGAGATGTGTGAGTAAAAGAATGAACAGTTGGAGTGGATGTATACGCCTTTGGAATGTGCATGCCGGAGAAGGTCACCTTCAGAGATGCCACATGTGTGACAGGCCCGGAGGCTAGGCTCTTGCAGCGTTCTCGTTTATCGATATCAAGTTCCTATGGTCCTCCGATACTTCTGTCGACACTAGGTTGCTATGGTTACCAATGTTTCTAATCAGAGTACATAGAGTACACAGTGTGACATCATGGAGCTCCATATTTGGGCATGTCTGAACCAGTATTCCATTTTTGGGCATGACTGACTCATCGTGATGTCGTCATGATGCCGAGAGCATCATATATAAGCAACGGCCGCAACTTATCTTTCTCACAGATATACGTAGTAAATCAAGTTGAAGCTCGTTTAAAGTTCTTACAACAGACCACTAGCAAAGAAAACGTCAAGATGCAGCTCTTCCTACACGCCCAGAACACTCACACCCTGGAGGTGACCGGAGAGGAGACGGTCGGAGACATCAAGACCCGTGTCCAGGCTCTGGAGGGTCTCCTGGTGGAGGAGCAGGTGCTGATGCTGGCTGGTTCCCCTCTGGAGGATGACAGCCGCCTGGCATCCTGTGGCATCTCTGAGCACTGCACCCTGGAGGTGACCGCTAGGGTGCTCGGAGGAGGTAAGGTCCACGGCTCTCTGGCCCGCGCCGGCAAGGTGAGGGGACAGACTCCCAAAGTGGAGAAGAATGAGCAGAAGAAGAAGAAGAAGACTGGCCGCGCCAAGAAGCGCATGCAGTACAACAAGCGCTTCGTGAATGTGGTGCCCTCCTTTGGCAAGAAGAAGGGGCCCAACGCCAACTCCTAAGTAGGTTTTAATGGCTGAGAGGAGGAGAAGCTTTATCATCACAACATCCTTTCAGTTTTTACTGGACTAAATGTTATCCTCCTGTGCAGAAGAATAACAAAAAACAAACTAAAAACAAAAGAAACTAACACGAAAGACGAGACGGACGGGAGAGGGAAGAGGGGGTTGGTACAGACGCGAGAGAGGAGAGAAGAGAGAGGGTTATAGACGAGAAAGTCCCCAACCTCACCATGGAGCATAGTTGCACGGACGACCTAGAGAACGCTCTAGCCCAGAACACCTCTTTATGCCACAACCTCCTCAGTGAACTCCATTACTACAGCTTTGGACCTCTCCCTTTATCCACCCCAAAAAATGAAGCTACAGGCTTTCTGCCACGGCACAACATGCCCCGGGGTGAACCCAGCGTACCTTTACGCTGGTACACAGAAGAGAGAGTAATAAGGATGGGATAGTTACATGCAGCCCCGGGAGTCAAACTGGTGACTCGACTCACTGTTAGGCCTGTGGTATGCCCTGTAAACATTTGGCTGCCCCCATGCACAGGAAGGAATCACAGGTGTAACAACGTCTTCATCACAGCCCCCCCCCCCACACACACACACACGCATTCACACACACACACACACACACACACACACACACACACACACGCATTCACACACACACACACACACACACACACACACACACACACACACACACACACACACACACACACACACACACACACACACTCACACACACAGTGTCTATCTGTTAAGATATAGGAAACTTCAGACTGACCACACTCGGGCATTGTTCATGGCTCCCGAGATGTGTGAGTAAAAGAATGAACAGTCGGAGTGGATGTATACGCCTTTGGAATGTGCATGCCGGAGAAGGTCACCTTCCCACTCCCAGTACCTTTACTCAGAGTTCTACTGCAAAGTCACCAGTGGGATGAAGCCATTCAGCTTCGAGATCACTACTGAGAAGGAGGGATGAGGGATGAGTTCGTCCCCAGAACATAACCTTGCTTTGGTCAACAGAAGAATCCCCTTTGACCTTATCAAGCAAGTGCCGGAGGACAGGCATGCTGCTTCTTTTTTTTCCCCCCCAAAATGAAGGGTGGGTTGTGTGGGTGTATGTGAAGGCGACCATAAAGACCATAGGGCCAAGAAGGCCATAAAGGACAGGTTTAGCTTAATCTGAGATTTGAAAAAAAGGGAACCAGGGGACCTGGTACTGCCAGACCCCTAGTGGTTGAAATCTGAATGGCCGACAGAGCACTACGTCACGCTAAGCTTTGTCCATATATGGACAAAAACATTGACCGGGAGGAAAAGAGGGACCGACAAAGCCTCATGTAGGCCTGACCCCCTGGGTCTGGCAAAAAAGAACTAGAGGTTCGGGCCCCTACGTGGCCCTCACACCTACGCCGCACCGCCGATCCAACTGACATCTCCAGATATGGAGATCTCTATCTCTCAGTCCTTGTCTACTTTATGCCCATATATAGAGATCCCTGATGTCATCAGTATATACCCATATATGGGCATGCCCCTTTTATGCCAATATATGTAGATCCCTGATGTCATCAGTATATGCCCATATATGGGCGTGCCCCTTTTATGCCAATATATGGAGATCCCTAATGTTTTCAGTATATGCCCATATATGGATATGGAGCTGACTGATTTGTTTGCGCCTCATTATATGCAGGGTGGAACAGTACAGTGATAGGCTTGAATAATGCTCTGGTGCAACAGTGCCAGATAACAGTTCCAAATAACTTGCAAGTGCTGCCACGACTGCAGTCATTCAACTGCAATTCCAACAGAAGAATCCTGCCCCCAAAATGCAGTGTTCCATTTCAGTGACGTTCCTTTAGTTCAGCCGATGTCGGCCATGATGTTTTGTGTTTACAAAGAAATTGCTGCTGTTTTCTGTTACATGACATGATGATGAATGGGTCTGGAAGTCGGCCGACTGAGTGAGGACAGCGTCGTCCTTCCAATTTGTGGCGTCGCAGGCTAGCGCACTGGATAAACTATATGCTTTGATCTAGGTCAGAAAACTGGGGCTGTTGTGAATAATTCAGACACAGCTGCGGAGAGGAGCAGGGGTGATGAGATGTTGAATGAAGTTGTGTGGGTGGTTATATGGAGTGCAAGGAATGTTCACATGAAATCTTAATTATACAGAAGATAGATGTGTTGTGATTAGTGTTGGAATTAGCTGCCTGCTGTAACCCGGGCCAGACTAAAGACTACTAAAAGCATGAATCATAAACCACTGGCAAGATATTTTTTGATAACCACTCACACAATTACAATTGAATTGCTTTTATATGTAAATAAGCTACACTACACAGTATACCATTAAGAGGCTGCAATTTTTGGAAGGGTTTTTAGTTTAGTTTAGTTTATTTCGCTCAATTCTGTAGTAACGTTTAGATTTCATAGGTAATAGGTAAAGATTAGAGAAAATAACCACATTTCTGACCGAAAAGGTACTGTATAGGCGGAAGCCATAACTTATTTTGCCTATATACTCTTTTACAAAACAAAGAAAAAATAAAAACAGTCAGGCGGTTGGTTTAGTGAAAATAATATAGTAATGTAACGAGTAAAGTAAATTATTCGTTTTTATACTAAATAATAGGTAATTGTATTACTTCTTAAAGGATAAAGGGGTAACCTGCCCAACACTGCTCATGTGTGTACTTTGGTTAAAATAAGTGTTAAATAGCTCTATATTGTGATAGTACTCATTGCTATAGAGTGTTGTAAAAGGAGTCTCCCATGTCTCTCCAGCTCTTTATTAAACAGAAAATGCATGTTCAGTGCTCTCTTCTTATTGGCTTAAACGTTATCACCTACCTGAAATTGTACTATATTCTGTTTACTAAAGAGCTGGAGTCAGACCCCTGTGACCGAACAAACGCTCTGTAGCAATGATTACTATCAGAATATAGTACTTTTAACCTGTTTTAACAAAAAAAAAGATTTTACCCAAAAATATCACTTACCCTACCTTTAAGCCTGTTCATGGTGCAGAATCATAGTCCTTGTAAAAAAAACATAAGTGAACTGTCCTGCCCAGTTCCTTCTTTTCTTTAGACTAAGAAAAATAAACATTGAATAGATCTTTGCTCTCTCAGGACACCAGTCCAGGTTCACGCAATTATCTTTTGTTTTTATATATTTAGTTTTACTAGAGTGAGGTTTCCTAAAATATCTTATGTATGCAGGAAGTCGATTTATTTTCTTACAGTCCCTTGTCATATAATACAAGGCCTGTGCATTGGAAAACAACCACAGTTTTATATTTCCTTATAGGTGTACTGTACATCCCACTGGGTATAGGATGATTAATAATTAAAGTATCGCACAAAGCTACCATCCTCCACTGTACAGTATGTGAGGCCACATTGTATACCATGTTATACTGTATGTATAGTCCTAGGAAACAATCCACGCTCACATACGTTTTTAACTCAATTCATTTTACCGCAGCAGCAGTTCAATGAACGGACACGTTTCAGCACCTCAGGCCTTCATCAGCGTTTTGAAAATGCTGATGAAAAACACATCCGTTCAGTCATGTGTCCTTGTGCTGTAGAGTATGAGTCTTGTCTACTGTGTACACCTTCCTGAGAATGTCAGCCTGACAGAATCACTATCATCTTGCCAGTCGCTTCTCCCAAGTCTCACTTTATAATCTGTGGCCTTTCATTTATTTTAATTACTTTAGTCTTGTTGCATTGTGTTAGCTGATGAATTTGCTCTTCTTGAATGCGAAGCACTTTGTAACTTGAAAAGTGCTATACAAGTAATTATGATGATGATGATGATGATGATGATTCATAGTATTACCAGTGGTGGAAGAAGTACTCACATTTTGTACTTTTGTATTTAGCAAAGTACCAATACCACAATGTAGAAATACTCTGTTACAAATAAAATTCCGGAATTAAAAATGTACTCGCATTAAAATATACTTAAGTACTGAAAGTAAAAGTACTCATTTAGCAGAATGTCCCATTTCACAAGTTTCCAAATGTATAAAAATGATTTGAAAATAAGCATTTTAATAAGCCTATATACTTAGGCTATTTGAAAATAGCCGATCTACAGTACATGCTCACAACGTGTCACGACGCGTTGTGAGCATGTACTGTAGATCGGCTATGTTCAAATAGCCTAAGTATATAGGGCTGAAGTGGTTAATGCATGTTTTGTAGTATAATAATCAAAATCTACAAACTAACTAGTAACTAAAGTTGTCAAATAATTGTAGTGGAGTAAAAAGTACAATATTTGCCTCTGAGATGTAGTGGAGTAGAAGTAAAAGTATTGAAAATTGGAAACACTCCAGTAAAGTAAAAAAATCCTCAAAAGTGTACTTAAGTACAGTACTTGAGTAAATGTACTTAGTTACTTTACACCACTGAGGCCAGTCGGTCAGTACTCTGACGTCATATTGATGTCATCATGGATATCCATATATAGGCATAAAAGGGACACAGGCAGAAAGACAGACATACAAAGATTTGCAAAAGAAAGGAAAACACAAAGTTTGAACTCGATTGATGGGATGGTCCTTGATATACATGGGACACACACAGAGATTCTGTGCTTTATAGATAGATAGATAGATTATGCACAATACACAACATACATATCCTAAGCTTTTACTAAGCTACTATCTTACTTATTGTTGGACCTCTTTCATATCTGTGTGTGTGTGTGTGTGTGTGTGTGTGTGTGTGTGTGTGTGTGTGTGTGTGTGTGCGTGTGCGTGTGCGTGTGTGTGCGTGTGCGTGTGCGTGTGTGTGTGTGCGCGTCTGTGTCTGTGTCTCAGGAGGATGGGAAGGCTGAAGACAACATGGCACAGAAGAGGGCGGCTCTCCTGGAGAAGAGGATGAGGAGGGAGAAGGACAACCAGCAGAGGAAGATGCAGCTGGAGGTGGAGCTCGAACAGAAGAAGGGGGAAACTCGGTATGTTGGCGGCAAAGCCATACTCGGTTTCCTTCGTTATGTTTACAGAACACATACTGTATACACAATATATTAAGCCTGAAAATAGCTGATCTACAAGCTCACAACACGTTGCATCACAACGTGTTATAAGCTTTAGATTGCCTGTCAGTGTGCGACACCATACGACAGCCTATGCCGGAGGCATTATGTATGCCAGATTGTCCGTACGTCTACATATGTCTACGTATGGACGGATTGACGTATGTATATACAATACATCCATCCGTCCATCCCAACCTTGTGAACGTCATATCTTAGGAACGCCTTGAGGAAATGTCATGACATTTGGCACAAACTTCCACTTGGAATCAAGGATAAACTATTCAGAAGCACGTGGTCAAAGGTCAAGGTCACTGTGACCTCACAAAACATGTTCATTAAAGTCTTCATTCACTACATTATGCTAGTCTGGATAGACATGTAAATGGCAACAGGATGCATGGTGGCATATACAACCACAATACGCTGCTCTTTCTATCCTGTCCTAATGTTTCCTAACTATACCTCCTTCCCTTCGTCCTCCTCTTCAGAGCGAAAGCGGAGGAGGATCGTCTCAGGAAGGAGGAGGACAAGGCTCGCAGGGAGTTCATCAAGCAGGAGTACCTGAGGAGGAAGCAGCTGAAGCTGATGGAGGACATGGACACGCTCATCAAGCCCCGCCCAACACCGGGGGGCGGGGCCAAGCCCAGGAGGGGCCGGCCCAAGTCCATCCACCGGGACGGCGTGGACTCGCCCAAGACTCCCGTCAGAGCCACCGCCGCAGGTAACTATGGAGACAGTCTCTCATGTGACCCCGACGACTGGACCCTCCCTCCCTCAGAGGGGGAGTGACCTGTCATCCTGTCTGTCGGAGTCTGTCTGTCTGTCTATCTGTCTGTAACCCAAGCTGTGCCCGGCGGTGCCAGCTAGCTTTGTGCCACCTGAGCCACTGAACGTGGCTGCCCGAGGTCTCGGTTTCCTCAGCTTATTGCTTAAATATTGTTTTTTGTTTTGGTGTTAACTAACCTAAAAATGATCTTGATTGATCTGTATTTCTCTGTCAGACATAAAACTACTTTGGCTAATTTTTGCTTGTAATGAATGGTATTGTGTGGATCGATTTGAACAGGATAAACCACTAAAAAGTATTGTTCCATGGCTCTCACAGCAGACAGTGGCTGTGACATTTTGTTTTATTTGAGCTTGAAATTAAACAGATTGAAAAGAAACTGAAAAGAGCAATGCACAGCATCAAAAGTGCATGTGTGTGTTTGTATCAATATGTATTACTGAATATTGTATGTAGCTGTGCACATGTGAGAATATTGATATGTTAGGTGTGCCTGTGTCTGTGTATTTGTGTATTATTTGTGTGTGTGTGTGTGTGTGTGTGTGTGTGTGTGTGTGTGTGTGTGTGTGTGCATACATGTGTTCCTATATAGCGCTCTATATTCTACGCAATATAGAGATATTTAGAATTGATATCACATAATCACATAATCATATCCCATCACCACCAAAGCTGCATTGCTCTTTTACAACTCGGGCACAAAGTGCGACAGAAAGACTTGTGTTATGCTCATCCGTGGTGTGTGTGTGTGTGTGTGTGTGTGTGTGTGTGTGTGTGTGTGTGTGTGTGTGTGTGTGTGTGTGTGTGTGTGTGTGTGTGTGTGTGTTGTGTCGTAACTGTGCTGTCCCGTGCCATGCCACGTCTCACCCTTTCACCTCTAGGTTCACGCCAACGTGTTTTTTCAGTCTCCAGCTTGTCCCTGGCGTCCCTGACCCTGGCAGACAACGACAGCGTTCACTCAGAGAAGAGAGCGCCAAGGTGAGACACTCTAACCACTTAAACCCCCAGTACCGTATTCTGGAGATTCTTTTTTGCAGAAAATAGCCGATCTACAAGCTAACAGCCTTGTGAGCTTGTAGATCGGCTATTTTCAGCTAAGATGTTTAATGTTGAGCGAAAACACAAAATTCACTAGTATAGAGCCCTGAGGGGCTCCGGTCAACCGTGTAGGGTTTAGTACGTTCAGTTTTATGTGAAATGTGCGGTGTTGATGTGTGTACAGCTGACCATTCAATCAGGACAGATATTGTTGGAGATTGAGATTTTATTTTAACATTATTTGGCGTTAAAGGACCATGCCAGCCTTTTTGACATGTGGGCCCGTCGTACTCTTACTTTGATAGGATTTAATTCTTCAAAACCATTTTTTCTGTTTTTGAGATATATTGTCCTATTTATGATAGATATTGCCTCTCAAAACATATCTTAAACACCTCAAAAACACACTAAACTTACCACACAATGTTGATATTCTTCAAGTAATTTAGGTCCATTGTGCCATAATCCACAAGAAAGTCCCATATGCATAGGTAGGGGGTAGCCTATGGCACAAGGAATCTAAATGATGAAATCTTGAACAATCATGAATAGGCAGTTAGATCTCTGTTGGGAAAAAATATATAACATTAGTTGAATTGAAGTTTGTGGACAAAGTTATGCAAGGCTGTGAGCAAAGATCACACAAGAAAAAAAACTCTATTTGAAACCTGACAACTTCAGACAAGGTTTGAGATCTAATGGTAAGCTAGTGTTTTAGCCAGGATTCTCGATTCCCAGACAAAGATCACAAGGTAATATCTTCTGATCCATTCTTAAACTCGTCTGGGACTCTGGTGAGACTATGGGATCGATGTGATTTTATTTGAAGTCTTTTAGTGTTGGCTCTTGTAGTGTGTGCAACACAACACCAGTAGGCAATATTTTTTTAATTTAAGATGTGTTTTTGACTTTTCTGCCTTTATTTTCGATAGTACAGTGAAGTTAGGACAGGAAACAGGGAGAGAGAGACGGGAGCAACACATCAAAGGCCGTCGGGCTCGAGAATCGAACCCGCGACTCACTTTCGGGCTGTATTAGAGCCTACAGTATATGTGGTATGCGCCTTAACCACCAGGCCATCGGCGCCCTGGGATCTGGATTTAAAGGGTTCGCCAACTGAGAACTGGTGAAGGAATCCCCAAATGTGTGATCCCTGTTTCTTTTGTTCAGGCTATACAGCAATTGTGTTGTTTCCTAACTTATGAAGGCAGATTCCATTCATCAATGTATTTGTATTATATTTGCGTACGTGAACTTTTTTACTAGGCTCTCCTCCTGACTAACACCTGCCTTAAGGTCCTAACATTTGCTCTCCTTTATATTCTTCCCATTTCTTTTTTGTTTTCTTTCTTTCGCCTCATTCTGTCTGTCTGTCTGTTTCGGGGCTGTCAGGAGTGCTAGCTTAGCCTCTGGCAGTCTCTTCCACTTTCTGAGCTCTCCTAAACGGAGAAAGAGAAGGTCAGTTTACACGACCCTACCAAACCCAACCCCCAAGGCACTTACTTCACGCTTTTCCTAAACCTCCACTTTAGAAAATGTGATTTATGTATTAAGTGCTTTGCAATGGCCTCATTTCAGTGTATTAAGTTTTGTATATGGAACGCTGCTGTCAATACAAAATTATACTGTAGTACTGCTTAATGTAATTGTCTGTATTATTTAACACTATGCCTGGATGCATGGGGTCTATTATTTCCATTAAGTTTAAATTTAATGCAGGGTTATTTGACATTTTATGCAAATGTTCCATAGGTTAAAAGGCAACTTGTGGATTTTTAACCTGAGTCTTATTGTGAGGACATGCGAATTTTGTGTATTACTTAAAACACATTGAAACTCGTCATTTAGGCTGTCAGAGATTTTCCAGTATCTATAGAGACACACAGAACACAATGGGAAATGTTCCGTCATATTATATTTTCACATGTCTTCCTCACAGTAGATGTACTGTAGATAAGAATCAGGTAACAAAAATCTGCGAATGTTCCCTTTAATATGCAGGTTAATCGTAATGTACGGTACAGCAATGACGCCACATTAAAATTAAATGCTACTCTTTTTTTGTTTCCCCTCATTGAAAATACCCTCTCCACGTTTCACTGCCAAGCTTATCTGTGTATCACCAAAATAAAAGCCTTTTTTTCCCCTCCCCTCACTTTTCATTTGTGCCACTGTCCACTCAACTCTGACCACCATCATCCACTGCTGTGCTGAGCTCTTTACCTCACCTTTAGAGTAGTCAATTGTTGTTCTTTTGTGCAATCCCTAACACCTGCCTAATATTGATTGATTGATTGATTGATTGATTGATTGATTGATTGAATACTTTATTAGTCAGAAGTACAGTAAGACATTAAGGCTAAAAAGATAACACAAAAAAGTCCTGTGGACTTGTTTCCATTGTGGTCCTATGTATTCAATTCATCAACATAGCATAAAGAAATGACACAATAATTACATGTCATCAACAAATACACTGGCCTCTGTAATGGGAAAATTACATGTACCTCCCCTTGTGTTCTCCTGATGTTTTTCAGGCCAATTTAGAAAGAAACCATATGCTGTCAGGGCATATCCCCATTTTTACATACAGTATATACACCACAACAAGTTATTTAGCCTTGTATTCAGTCTGAACGTAATTTTCTACTATCGACTGCAACTGCATTGTTGATGAGATTTAAAGACTGAATACAGGATTTGCTTCCTTTCTTTCTGGTTTCAACTTTTCTTAGCTGCTTACATCTGGACTAGAAGTGACAAAAGCATCTTCTTTGAGTCACTTTGGCTCTGCTGCCTGCGTCACATATTAAAGCTGTGATTGCTCAATGTGGTCTATTTATGAGAAAACTTGATTCAATCAGGCAAAGAGACAAATTCCCATGTAGTCCATAGGTCTCTTATCACCGATCTCCATTCAAAGTGAATAAAACATTATTTGTATCTGTATGGCAGAGTATGTTAATGCAATGTAACTAACAACTGTGGTGGTTGTAGTTGGCCTACCATCCTTTGGTCAGGTATGACCACTACTGGTTGACAAGTGGTATTGCATGAAGCTCAAAATAAGTATATCCTCTGTCGAAACAGGCTTTCTGTATTAGCTCAGCAGCAGATATTCTGGTGCTCCCGCAGGGCATCGTTGCTGTCAGGCAGAAACCTCTTATCTCCATATTTCAACGTTTTTTTCCCCCCATGTAAATGTATGCCCCACTTCATCATACAAGAGTGTCGCACAAAAGTAGTGAAGATTGCTGATCTACAAGTTCACAAAGCAATTTTTATAATAATACAAAAGGAATTGGTTTGGACATACAAGGTTTCCCCCCGAAACTGATGAAAGTTATGGATTGCAAGTAGGGGTGTGCCGATTCCACTAATTCCACGATATGATACGATACACGATATTGGGCTCACGATATCGATACGATACATGGCACTTTTTTTTATTATGAAAATATATGGGGGGGGGGGGAAGCTTATGAAAATATATGGGGGGGGAAAAAGCAAATGCAAACAAATACTTCTGTTTTTGCATTATTTTTTTTATTTTTTCAAAACAATATTTTTTTCCCTCAAAACGATACATATCGTCACAAAAACGTATCGCGATATATCGGCACACCCCTAATTGCAAGCTTTAAAGCCATGCCTTCACTTCCTGAGTGCACCACCACCAGACTTTATCATGTGACCTCCTCACTGTCCCTGCTTGTGTGCTTAACATCGCTTTAATGATCTTGGATGCCATCCAGATTCCAGACACATGCCACCCCACCATGCTGCTGATAGATAGATAAACAGATGGATGGAGCCACATTGTGGACATTAATGTAATATATACTGTACTTTTAAAAAGGATGAGTCTGTTCAAATTCTCCACTTAAAGAATGTTCTGGTGCTGTGTAATGCGATGAAAAGAGGTGACCTAACTGTGTCCGTGTGCGTGTGCGTGCGTGTGTGTGTGTATTCCAGGCCGGACTCTGCAGATGTCTTCCTGTCTCCCAGTCGTTCCTGTAGCAGGAACGGAGAGAAGGACTGGGAGGTTGCCTCCACCTCCTCCATCACCTCCAACACAGAGTACACTGGTACGCACCTCCATATAGTACATTACAACACATCCAATAACTTATTCACTCACTGTCTCTCTCTCTCTTTCACAATCCCTCCCTCTCTCTCTCTCTCTCTCTCTCTCTCTCTCTCTCTCTCTCTCTCTCTCTCTCTCTCTCTCTCTCTCTCTCTCTCTCTTTCTCTCTCTCACCCACTCCCAATGAACTCCTGAATCTACTGTACTCATCCCGATTACAATCAATAGTAATAACATTGGAGCAACATGCAATTGTGTATAGCCATGTCTTTGTAGCCAAAACTTACTATAGTAAGTAACACATTTTAGAAAGATTTAAAATATAGAAAATAAATCCTCTTATGAAATAAAATGATGATAATGTAAGAAACAAAACACAGTATCATGCAGTAAAAAAAAACTACAAAGCTATTAAAAATCACACCCTGTGTGAAGTGGGCGGTGTCTTGCTAGCTAATCACAATACTGAATGGAGTCGATCAATCATGTACAAAAAATAAATACATTTATTGAAACACTCTTTATGATGGACAAAACCATAACTTGAAAAAAACAAATTTTTTTTTTTTTTTCAAGTTATGGTTGCTTATATAGGGCTATGCACATGTGTCATGTGACACTGGCCAATCACAGTCCTGAATAGATTGTGATTGGCCAATCACAGCGCAGGATAATTGTACAAATTTCCAAACCTCACTTTTAGGGGCGGTTTCACTGCCCAAGATATTTGTAAATTTTTCCAAATCTCACTTATAGGGGCGGTTTCACCGCCCAAAAATGTGAGGGAGGGGGGGAGAAAGAAGTAAAAGCTCACACACATACAGTATAGCATTCAGAGCTTACACAGAAGCATGAGGAGTAATGCTCTAAAGGAAGCACCACCATGAATCATTCATATAAACAGTCAGGAACGGAGCTCATGTCCTTTCTCTGACAGAAAATATAGTGGTTGCCATGGCAACTATTTGGTGATGATTTATTTTTTATTTTTTCCTCTTGTCTCCTCCTCTCCATCTGTGTACGTCCCTCCTCCAGGACCCAAGCTGTACAAGGAACCCAGCGCCAAGTCCAACAAGCACATCATCCAGAACGCCATGGCACACTGCTGCCTCGCGGGCAAGGTCAACGAGGGCCCCAAGAACAAGATACTGGAGGTAACGGCTGACTATTCTTTTTTTTTAAAATTATTATTATTATTATTTTTAATGCATTGGTTCACAAAGTGGGGTCCAGGGACCCTCAGGGTTCTGACTGGGTTCCAAATGGACCTTAATAGGTCTATTACCCTGAGAGTTATTTGGTTCCATTTGTACGCTCTCAGAGCTAGGGGGTCTTAGAAATTAAAAAAGTTTGAGAACCACTTCCATATACTGAAGTAACATTGCAGAATCACTGAATAATATTATTTCATCAAACCTCTGCCGAACATGAAATCAATCACAAGTGTGTGCAAAAACATCTTATCACCGTCTGTGGTGTTCAAATGGTACCGTAGTTATCTATAATTGAAGATATATATATACACACACACACAAGCACACACGATTCTAACCGTCGCTTCTCTTCTGACCTTTCACAGGAAATGGAGAAATCGGGGGCCAACAACTTCCTGGTGCTGTTCCGTGACGGCGGCTGCCAGTTCCGTTCCCTGTACACCTACTTCCCCGAGCAGGACGAGATCACCAAGCTCACCGGCATCGGCCCCAAGAGCATCACGCGCAAGATGATCGACGGCCTGTACAAGTACAACTCGGACAGGAAGCAGTTCAGCCAGATCCCGGCCAAGACCATGTCGGCCAGCGTGGACGCCGTCACCATCCACGGCCACCTGTGGCACACCAAGAAACCTGCCACGCCCAAGAAAGTGCTGCCTGCCGCCCAGTCCTAATGGAACCCTTGATTTGACTAAACCACCCTCCCATCCCATCCATTTCACCCTCTAACGGAACATTCCCGTTTTTCAAATTGCACTTCACTGTAAATATCCATGAGATTCAAACACCTGCAAGTGTCAAATTCACACTCTTTTATTTTTTGTTAGTTTGTTGCATTTTTTTCCCGTTTGTTTTAATTTGATTACGCTGTCAAATCCGGAGTGTTTTAATTGAAGAGACACTCTCAGGAGTTAAATGAACACTCCGGATTTTAGTGTGAACAGCACAGTACATGCTCCTAACTGGACATTAACGAACTTGAGTTATGGAACATCGTTGAACAACTGGAATGTATATCACTATTTAACAAAAAAAGAAAATGATGTAAATGTCATCACTAATGTGTTTTTTTTAGAGATTGTCAGGTCTGAGCTACAGTACCGCATGTGAGTGTGTGTATGTTGTTTTATTTTCCTTTTGTACGTGCCAAAAGTCAAAAGAAAGGAGAAGAGTGAATGCAGCCGAAGGATGTGTTCCTTTGTTAAACTGAAGCACTGAATGTTTTCGACTCATTTTTGTACAGGTCGGTTTTCGGTTGTGTGGCCTTATGCTCGTTTCGTTTCAGTTTGTGAGGATGATGAGGTGATTGTAAGGCGGTTGAACCTTAGTGAGCCTTTTTGTATTTGGCAAGAATGCTTTTTCGTTCCCTTTTCCATTTCTGTGGGTGTAAGACTTTGTTTGTATAGCTAAGGTACGTTAAGACTACGTAGGGCCAAACAATGAAAGCATTGCATACAGCTAGTGTTAGTGTTAGCCACACAGTACGTGTGTCCTCGCTCCCCAAGAGCCAAGCACTTGCAAAAACCCTTTTGTCAAAACAAAAGGAGATTTTTACACAAAACAAATCTTGTTTTAGGTTATTCTAAGACTGCTGCTCGTTCACAACAGGTTTGTGAACAAATCGAACAAACACAGTTCAGTGTTATCTCCTTTGCATTTACTAATGAAGAGTTCTGTTCCGATATGATAATCCGTTTTGAATGACAAAACATTATCAGATGATTATCTTTCAGTATGTACAGAAGTCACCCACCTAGGGCTGAAGTATGTGATGCTTTGTATCACTTTCGTCAATGGTAGATATTTAATTTTGGAACAACATTCTTCGAATTAAGTGTATTGCATCATGTAGTTTCTTTGAAATATGTTTCTGTAAGTGAATTGGTATGTTTGCCCGCTGGTATAGTTTCAGAATTATAACTAAAATCCCCACTGTAAGTAACAACCAGGAAATTGCATGACTGATTTCCTCTCTCGTAACAATCAGGACTTTAAGTGTCTTTGTTTTTGGCAGGCACTTCGGTCCTCAAACTTTAACCCTTAAAGGTGATCGGAGTGATTTGTTTTATTAAAATAGCTCTATATTCCCATATAGTCATTGCTATAGAGTTCAGTAACAGGGGTCTCCCTGTCTCTCCAGCTCTTTAGTAAACAGAATAACTTTTTTCTCCATTCAGGAGAGAGAACCTATTTATCAGCAGGATCAGAATATAATTCTTTTTAATAATAATACAAAATATCACTTACAGACCCTTTTAAATATCTAAATATTTCTTGCCGGTCAACATTCCTGCATCTGCATTAAGTACTGTGGTCAGCATTCACTTTTTCATTACAGTGTTGGGGAATGCCTCTCACAGCTTGGCCACTGCAAATAATTAATATATTTTTCATTTCCTTACTTCCAGACACATTTTCAACATATCCATGTGTCTACTTTTGGACTAGACACGTCTATTACTTTTGTACACTATTTGAACACAGCATAATATGCATATTATGTTCTGTCAATATTTCTGGCTAAATAGCCTACCATACATAACTTATGTTGTTTAACACATGAACCCTAGCATTCTGGGCATGTCATAATAGACAAACATTTGTCATAAATAACAGATCTACAAGCTCACAATGAACTTGTAGAGATGTAGAGAGGGAAAACATGCCCCTGGGAGACCCTGGTTAACGAAGTATAAGGGATTTATGTGATATAATTTAAATATAATATAAGCGATATTAAAGCAATATAAACGTGTTTTGTCCAAGACTTTTACACAAGGATGTGTTTAAAATGACTCATCATAATGTATTGTACATTAATTGCAAAAATGACCCTGCTGTCTACAGAGACCACCAGGCCTGCTTTCAGTGGGTCAAAGTCAAATTAAATTTGAATCCCTTTCCTGTTTCTATTAATAAAATGAAAAAGCGCAAGGCAGGGCAAATCTTGTTGCTGCATATACGGGTAGACCTAAAAAAAACACTTGTACAATTCGGGTACAATTCAGCCATAAATGTGTGCTCATGGACTTACACGTGCACACACACACAAATACACCTGCCAACATTGGTGCTTTGTCTCATATATGGGCTTATATTTATAAACTCGACCAAATGACAAGTTGTACATGTCTTTGAAAAATGAAAACTTGATGGAGTAAAGAGTTATTTCGCTGTTTTTGAATGGATTTTCCTGCAGGGGAAAAAGCTCTTTTCTTCTGTTTCTTGGCTGTTTAAGGCCAAGTTGAATGGTGAATTCAACTGTAAGGATTAGAAAACTGTACAGTGTGATGATGTGTGCTCACTGGTTTTGTTCATCAGACGCTGTGCTGTCATTCATTCAACATGCAGAACATGTTTTATTTCATTTTTATTTTTCATTTTGCATTGAATAAAACTAAGCATGGCCCCGGACTGTGAGGTGTTGTTCATGGTATAAAAACGTACATAGGCTACATGTTTGATAGAGAGACCTTATACTTTGTTAATGCATATTTGTCAACAGTGTGCTATAATGAGACGTTTTATAAACGAAATCTGCCTTGAATTCCCTGACAAAATGTTGCTGTTGTTGTTAGGGGTCGCTTAGCACTAAAAACATGTTGATCAAAAATACATATTGACTTTTTCAAAAAGACTTTCAAATTAAGGAATTTAAAATGAGGATCCTCTCAATTTAGTCTATTTTTTCGAGTGGTTAACCAGGGGTTCTCAAACCTTTTCATGTCAAGGACCCCCAAACCAAAATGAAAATATTTTGTGTCAGGGACCCCCCATATAAGATTTGAGTTGTTTCCAAAATATGAATAGTGTTGATGCTATATTAATTAATTTGGATGCAAACCCCCTGGAACCCCCCCCAGGACCCCACTTTGAGAAGAAGCTTGGTCCAGTCCATCACTTGTTGAATCCCTATCCTGGCTTTTGAAACCAGGCTGAACACACAATTGGACAGATGGACCCACCCACCCACAATGTGCCCATGCAGGGGGGGGCAACAACACCCCACCCAGCATCCACCCTGCTGGCATTGTCTCATTATCAGCCCTGTAATGACTGGTGTCTGGCTGGTGTTTCTGCTGAGTTACTTGGGCTCTTTAACGTTAAATCAATACAGTAGGCCCAGGCTATCTGATTATCACTAAAGTGCACAATGTAATCTTCTGTAGAGAAGTTGCTGAGGTGAGTCGGCGTGCATCATACTGTACGGTGGCGCGCGCGCGTGTGTGTGTGTGTGTGTGTGTGTGTGTGTGTGTGTGTGTGTGTGTGTGTGTGTTTTTATATTGTGTTACAAGTAAAAGGCCTGTGCTCAAAAGGTTACTTGAGTAAAAGTACAAATAAGATTGGCATCAATATATACTTTAAAGTACCAAAAGTAAAAGTACAAAAATGTTTGAAAATATTGCAGATCTACAAGCTCACAACGTGTAGCGATGCGACGCATTGTGAGCTTGTAGATCGACTATTTTCAAATAGCCTATGTATAAAATAGGGCTAAGGTGGCTAATGTATGTTTTATAATGTAATAATTTATATCTGCAAAGTAACTAGTAACTAATAATTGTAGTGGAGTAAAAGTACAATATTTACAATATTTAGATGTAATGGAGTAGAAGTCAGAGTGTTGAAAATTGGAAATACTCCAGTAAAGTAAAAATACCTCAAAATTGTAGTTAGTACAGTAGGCTACTTGAGTAAATGTACATAGCGACTTTACACCACTGTGTGTGTGTATGTGTGTGTGCGTGTGTTAGTGCACGCGCGCGCGCGTGTGTGTGTGTGTGTGTATCGCGCGCACGCGTGGAGCATCATCGCCTCAGTTGATTGGTGGTTTGCGGCGGCCGGGCTTGGCAACCAGACTTGTTGTATTGTATCCTACAGGAGAAACACTGCAAACAGACAGACGGTCGGCAGCTTTTCAGACAAACTACGGAGGGATGTTAAAGAATAATAATAATAATAACCGCTTTCATTCAAACGCCGCAGTTTCTTCTGCACGGGCTGGCCGGTGGACTCGCCTTCATGTGGTGCGTTTTGAGTGAAAAAAATTGACAGGTGAGAAAAGAGAGTTGGATTGATTCATTTCTAGGGTGGTGTGTGTGTTGTTGACTTGGTAGCGTGTTAATTAAAGCCCTTGACACATTATAGGCTACACGCTTTCCTGTGTTTGTCCCTGAGCTGCACCTGCATGAAAGACACCAACACCATTAGCCTGGAATCCAGACTGATTCGCTACATTCGGCGGATTTCTTTTCTCATGAGAAGCGAAGTGAGGATAAAAAAAGCGACGAGCGTAGCAATCAGTCTGGATCCCAGGCCACCAACACCATGCAGCCGGTCTGTCTGTATTTGTGTCTATTTTATTGTATTCGTCTGTGTTCTGTCTCTCTGTGTGTGTGTGGCAGTGCGCTGCTGAACAGCGTGTCTTCTCTGCGTGCGCAGTAGCCTACGTATGTTGCCAGCAGCGATAAACAAGGTAGCTGACATCAGGTGATGCAGTATAATATAATGCTGCTTGGCATCATGAACCAGGTCCCGTTTAAATGACACTTTATGGATGATTCGGGAGGTGTGACTGATCTTAATTGTCTTGTCTTGTGTTGTGCATTGTCCCATTACTGTAAGTAGCCCGTTATTTCACTCACCAACATAATAATGAATGTGCACTATTATAGGACACTAGGACACAAGTGCACACTGACTGCATCACCACACAGCACAGCACAGCAGCCTACATGATGTTGCAATGATTAACCCTTTAAAAAGGTGTTTGAGTCAGAGGGCATCCTTTGGGTGTGATTATATCCTAATAAGAATGTGAAAGTATGGCGATGTTCAACTAATGTTTGTCATTTAGCACCTCATGAGAAATACCCCCCCCCCCTCCTCCCATTTATCCCTGTTGATAGTGTCACTGTCAACACACATTTCTATTCACACTATTATGAAAGTGTGAACGCATCAGAATCAGGATTTGTGTTACACCATCACGTGGATTTAAGATTCAAAATGTTGTTGTTCAATAATGAATGCATGCAGCATGGTCATCATGGTCAAGAGCTTCTTCAAATGGTGGCCGTGTCATTTTGGAAGGATACTGCAAAATAAGGGAGATGTCTGTTTTCTTTCTTTATTTGCAAGATGAGATGAGATAAGACTTGACATTCATTGCAGAGAGGAAGTATGTTTTCAGCTTATCTGTCATTCTGCATCATTTCATCCAGTGGTGGAGTATATCCAAAATATAGGCCTACTTACAGTAAAAGTACTCACAAAAAAAGAAAGGCATAGGTTTTTGATAGTGGTTAAATGATTTTGATGCTATGTTTACTAATTCTGCTGGAGACCCCCTCAAGGATCCCTGGTGGTCCCTAGACCCCACTTTGAGTACCACCTATCATCTCCTGTGCTCTGTCCCTGTCTCTCTCCTCCAGTCACCTCTCCTGAGCTGACAGCAGTGACCCAGTAACCATGACAGCGGAGGAGACCATCAACATCAAGGAGGCGGAGGTGATCAAGCTCATGCTGGACTTCCTGAACTCCAGGAAGTTGCACATCAGCATGTTGGGCCTGGAGAAGGAGAGCGGAGTCATCAACGGACTCTACTCGGATGACATGCTCTTCCTCAGGTAAGGGGGAGAGGAGGAGGGAATAATTCCCAACTTTTTTTTTTATTTCAACGACCCACAGTTTGATATGCATTAGTCTATGACCCCCATCCCCGTGTGAAACTATATATATCCCTGGGCCCCGAATCTACACTGTAATATCCTCAGTGTTAATTTAACTCTAACACCAATGGAACAAAATGGTCCTTACAGGTCCATTTGGTTCTATTTGATTAACATTTTCAGTCTCTTAGTTACACACCCATAAGGGTCCATTTGGTTCCTATCAATCATTTAGCTGGGGACACCCTGGAACCCGATCAAGGGAGGACTCGACGCAGAGAACCAAGATGTCTCACTCCATGCATTGCTCAGTAGCACCCTGTCAGAACCAGTGCTCTAATGGCACAATCACACATCACCTTCCCTTTCACATCGATCGACAAGCGAAGGAGTTAAACTTTGGTGAACTTTGATTGGGCCTCAAACAATTTCAAAGAAGTATGTGTGACTGACCCCCTTGATTGTCATTGGCTTTAGTTTTCTTTGTGAGCCATGATAGAGGAGAACTACATCCATTCAAACTGACTACAAACCAGCAAACTCATTTCTGTGCACGTCACAGCGTGCACTACACATTCAGCACGACAAGATAGGAATTTGCCTGCATTCGCACATGTGATCGTGCCCCAACAGTCATATTCTATGGCCCAGTCCCAATTTCTACCCTTATGGACTAACAGACTTAAAGGCACATTCACGCGAAGCCTGCGAGGACTTAGGGCTGTCCCACTGTCAAACTGTCAAGTGCATGAAGGCTCCCTCAGATCACTTTATGCACGCTTTCTGTAAGTCTGCATTTCTGCAGACTTTTGCCTGAGGGAATTACCCCACACATTTATGACGTTAAATCCGGGATTACCAGGGAATTGCTCCAAACGTCAATCATGACTGTATGCCAACAGCAATGCTTTCAATCACCATATTTCAAAAGAGAGACGGGTTGGAGAAGACATGTATTCAGTAAAGATGAGGGACAAGAGATAATAAATGAGTAAAGTCTATAAAGGTACAAATATATACTGTATACTGCATCCTATAATAAAATTGCCATGTAGGTGGACAGTGGGTGGATGCTCTGATCAGCACAATATAGGACTAGATTTTAAGATCTAGATTTTCCGGCTTCTTTTAAGAGAAGCCCGACATCGCAATGAGCATTATTGAGGACCAATTACATGAAGATAAGGTTGAAATTGGGTGAAGGACTCCCTTAAAGGCTTTAGCGGGGACATTGGGATTGGGCCTATTGAGAAATGTTTTATTCCAACCAAATACTCCATCAGCTGATTTAACTAATTAGCTCCAGTGGTCTAAAACCAGTGGGTTGCAAGCCAGGACCCTTAGTACCATGGGCAGCATGGTGGCACATTGTTGCTTCTCACCAAGAAGTTCCTGGGTTCCAACCCTGACGGGAGGCCTTTCTGTGTAGTATGTTCTCCCCGTGTTTGCGTGGGTTTCCTCCGGGTACTCCACCAAAAGACATGCAAGCTGGGTACATACCATTGCCACTGCCCTTGATCAAGGTATTGGGCTGGCATCACAACTGGAGTTGGTCCCTGTGCGCTGCACCGCTGGTATGTACTTGGGATGGGTCAAATGCTGAGGACACATTTCCCCAAGGTGATAATAAAATATGCAGTATAACATCATGCACTGCTAGTTTTTGTACTCTGCCAGGGAGTTACAATTGCAGTTACCTTGTTTTCTAGCTGTCTTAATGGGGACTAATTAGACATGATGTGCCAGGTCAGTGAAATTAAAATTGTCGTCTGTATTTTGGGGGTGTCATTATAGTGAACATTTCGCTTGTAGTTTTCTTTCAGTGAGCCAATACTCCAATGTAAATCAAACAAACTACACACAATTACATGTGCTTCAGATGCATCATAGCCAACGCAAGCCTAGACTTCAGATGCGTCCATTTCCCATGTTATCTTGCAGGGCTGCGGTCAGTGCCGGCAGGAGTGCAGGTTTTCCGGTGTCATGTTTACATGACCATTTCATTGACCAGAATATTGAAATTCCATATGATTTGCATTCAAGAAAAACTTTTATCTGTTGATTTTATTTCATGTTTACAGCTTAAAACATGTCTGTTTTGTGTGCAGCCAAGCGTTTGGGATTCTCCTCAGTAGCTGCATGTCCAACAGTTTGAGCCCAAGGCCTTTGTGTCTTTGGCCCCTCCCACTGTCTGAGGCAGATGGCCGCCCACCCAGAGCCAGATTCTGTCCAAGGTTACTTCCTGTTAAAGGGGAGTTTTTCCCTCGCCAAGTGCTTTCTCATGATGGGGGGGATTGTTGGATCTCTGTAAATTTAAGAACAGAGGGCCCTATCTTTACCCCTATCTTTACCCCTTATGCCTAAACCTTTTAGGCATTTTTTACTATTTTGAAAAACGAATAAAAAGTTCAAATAGCCAATCTACATCGACACGTTGTTGTGAGCTTGTAGATTGGCTATTTGAACTATTTTAAAATGTTTTTCAAAATAGTAAAATATTCCAAAAAAGTTAAGGCATAAAGGGGTAAGGCTAGATAGGCCCATAGTCTTAACCCGCTCTAAAGTGGTAGGAGATTACGTTAGTTGTGATTTGGCAATATATCAATAAAATTCACTTAAGTAGAAGACAGACATAGAGGAGCAGACTGGCCACCATCCCCCTTTATTTAATTTAAATAAAATAATAAATCACTTTGTCACTTGTCCAGTGTAGAATTTACTGAATGGTGGTCATGTTTCAATAATGCATAATATGACATTGATTCTCTGCCCTGTACTGTACCTGTTGACCTGATCAGAGGTGCGGTCGGTGCTCTACATTTTGGTAGAATTAGTTTAAAGTCCTTGTCCACATGTCCCCTGGTGTTGTTTAAATCCATCTCCCCAAAAAACTTCCCTAAAGGAGCTTTTCGGTATCTTAACCCTCATTTAGTATTCCAGTATCCATGAATATGTATACGTCTGATCTTCTGGAATGTGGGTAATCCAGCAAGTGTCCACGGAGAACATCCAAAGTCCAGGGTATAATATTTCCGTGTGCTAGAAAAAGGTTTAGAGAAGACTGAATAGCTGTATGTATTTTTATTTTATTATCATTATTTTTTTGGACAGACAGCTTATTCTGGATGGCCAGTGGGATGAGGTGCTGCAGTTCATCCAGCCACTGGAAAGCATGGACAAGTTTGACAAGAAGAGGTGAGCTTGTTCTCTTATTTCATATTCACCATGGTTTGTTGTTTTCTGTCTTGTGTTTGTTTTTGAGTTGAGATGATTTAACTACTGAAGCCCCATTTTATACTTTGTCATATTATGATGTCATTCAGAAATAGCAGCTTGAAGATTGGCTATTTTCAATGTTTTTTTTTAATGACTTTGGGGTGCAAAAAAAATACTTTTGAATATTTTGCCTCATATAGGACCTATCTGGTTCTCCTGATATTCTGTCTCATCAGACTGGGATGTATTAACTAGTAAACTGAAAGAGATTGCCTAACCAGAGAGCACATCTGGGGAAGTCTTTGTCTTCTAGTGACACTGTCATGTCATTGTGTCAGTGTCTCTCACTGACTAGGGATCAGCTGACAGCAATGACAGGATCCCAGCGGCATAGGCGCCTGTCATAGCAGGATGCTGGCAGACTGTGTGTGTAGGGCTGAGCTTGCTGAAAGTATACAGGAATGATAACATCACAGTGGCTGCAGTTACATGGACAGTTTTATTCGGAATGAATACACTTCTATTCGGAATGAATGAATGGATGAATTCATTCAGAATAGAAATGCTCATGTAGACACCTCAATTGGAATAGAATATTCCATTCCAGTCTGACCCGAATTAATTTTCATTCGGGTTTGGAGGGGTGGTATAGACCGTTTGAATTGGTATATACCTAACCAATCGGAATTGACCATGTAAACACCTTATTCCGAACGCTCCTGTCTGTTTGGAATACATGCATTCCTTTGCGCATGTCCGTGCTTAGTAGTGCTGTCAGAATTGTCAAAAAATGACCTATCAAATCTCTAATTCGCCCACGGTTGGTGCTGAGAAGCGCTCGCTCCTGCGGGATAAAATGAATGATTCTATTCTATAGCGTCATTTAATAAGCCTGTCATGGTTAAGCCCAGACTTGTCCAGGAGAACGGACGCTCCGAGGATTGCTGGCCTAGGCTACACTTATATGGATCTTTTTCTAAACGGGTATTTTAGTCCTCAGTTTTTAAAAAGAATCCCTGGCCACATGACAAAGATTTAAAAAAAATCCCTGTCCACACGTAAATGCAGAAACGCATTGATCAGCTGCAAGTTTCAATTTTAAATCAGATTTTACATTTATTTTATATATGAGGGGCCAAATACATATACATTTTTAATCACATGTTAACACATCCACTGCCAAGGGCTAATCTCATAATGTACTCACCAGTGCCAAGGTGTTTTTGTTGTTTTTTTGTTTTTTTCATGTCGCCATAGATCTTGTTAAAATCCTTAAGATTGAGCGCTACACAGTCTGTTTACATCCGCGCGATCTCCCTGTATCTCCCAGTGAAAACCACGTGTCAAACGGGGCATCCATGTTTGAGTTAGAGCGGATTACGTTAAACAGTGAAATGCGAGGAGAAAAAACTACAGGAAGAGAATTGAGTTTCAGTTTCGTCTGTAGAACGAGGGCGGGCGTGATCGTGAAAACCGGATCCCAAATAATTCTATTTCCTGTCATCAAACCGGAAACGGAAGTGGATCAAAAAAATTCCGAAAGTGCACCCGGACCGCGCATGCGCGAAAAGACCGCAGCCCGTAGGGCTACGGTCTCGGCGCTTAACAGTTGGATTTAACGGCCCGTAGGACTACGGTCTTGGCAGTTAATGTGTTAAGGCCCAATACTGCAATAGCTGCATTATTTTAACACATTGGCTGCCAAAGACGCATATCTGCGTTCTATTTAATCCCTCGCCTGGCTTTTTTTTTTTTGACCCAAAGACCAAGGAGATATGATTTATCGAAGATTTAAACTCCTATCCACTTCCTTGTTAACTTAAAACTTAAAAATTCTGTATCTCGGCTCCTGAGTACTTTTTTTTTCAATGAAAAATCTCTGGCAGTCTACAGCAAAAAATCTGAAATAATTCTGGCAGATTAGGTGTTAATAGCATACGTGAACAAAAATAAATGAAAACAACATTATTAGGGCGCAGCTGCAGCGAAAACAGATGAGTTGTACTTCATCAATTCATTTCATGGGCAGCCGGAACGGTCGTCGCAAAACACCCCGCCCCACGCACCTTTTGAGCGGGCCATCCGCGGCCGCTCCATGGTCGCTGGACTTTCACCCGGGGCGATTGTGTTTTAGGACGACAGACCCTGCATTCAACCCATGTGCGCTACTCGGCGCAGAAAGAGGGGTTTCGTCACAGTGAATGAGTTACAGCATGTTTCAAAGCCTTTTCATAATAATACAAGAAAAACGTGACATTCGGCATAATGAGTAGCCTATACTTTCTACTTTATAAGTGTATTTTGATGCCAATACTTTTGTACTTTTGCCATAAATGAGAGTGCCTTGTTTCATAGACTGTAACTCTCTCTCTCTCTCCATGTATTATTATAATGACCATGAGCGGTCCGGTGTTTATGTATTATTATTTATTATTATAATGACCATGTGCGAATGCGCGATGACGTCATCGTACCTACATGAGAATGTGACAAATAGTAGGCCTATAGGCTAGCCTAAGTTTTACCGTGTCTGGTACCAATACAAAAAAATAAACTGGTCTGAACTTGTAGATCTGCTACTTTTGCATTAAAACGGCGATAACAAAGGAACACAGGCTTGCACCGCATACAACGCTGCCTGGCCAGGAGTCGGTGCGTTGCTTCCCGGCCTGCCTACGACCGACAGACCTCCGCCGCGGAGGCACAAGGGGGCTATTGCCTCCTCCCATGCCCACCAGGGGAAGCTCTGCTATGGGTAGTGGCCCCTGGTCCATGCCCGGGCGTAGGCGGGAACCACTTTGCGCATGTCAAAAGTTATATTCCTAATGAATGCTTTGATCATGTAAACGAGGAATACTTTTATTCAGGTTCCATGTAAACAGGTGAGTGGAACAGATTCCTCTATTCGGAATGAGTTCATTCTGAATGAGTTCATTCTGAATGAATACATGATGTCCATGTAACTGCAGCCACTGTCTCTTTTTATTATAATCTCTTGTAACTACTCTCCAAACAGTCAACAACAGTCTATATTACAGAGATTTGTAATCTATTGAAATAATAAAGGTGACATACATCTTCATCTATCTAACAGATAATACTAATAATAATGGACAAACCTAATGCATGACCTACAGGTAGATGAGATGCTTACCACAAGGTGAAAGCAGGGAGTGTTAAAGGACAACTTAGTTTTTTTTAAGGTTTATGTTTTAGATTGTAATTAAAGTAAATAAAAGATGAGTGTTATTTTTTATTTATTTACTGCTTTCTATAGTTTTAGCAATTTTAGCGATCTTTTTTACAGTGGGCGGGGGCATTCTGTCCGGTGGCTAAATATGTCTTTTTTTTACACAATAACCCAACGTTTTTTTTATTTTTTTTTATTTTTTTTTATTATTATTTACAGTAGTATATTTAGCCACCGGACAGAATGCCCCCGCCCACTGTAAAAAAGATTGCGAAAATTGCTAACACTATAGAAAGCAATAAATGAAAAAAAAAGAACACTCATCTTTTATTTACTTTAATTACAAGCTAAAATATAAACCTTGGTTGTAAAAAAACAAAGTTGTCCTTTAAGGGTGACGCAGCCATGACGTAACCTCATTCCTTTCTTGCCTATTTTAACCCTCGTGCCTTGTTTTCCAGTTCATCGTTGGTTTTCTATAATCGTTGGTTTTCAATAATTGTTGGTTTTCTAACATTTGGTGTTCTGTATTCTCTTGTGACCTTCCTGAGAGATCTTAACCTGAACATCCATCCTTGTACCTTCGCCAAGGCTTTATTCCATTTATTTTACACCTTTTACACGTACCTGTTGTGATCTGTAACAGTACGATCAGACCAGAATGACCCCGGCAGAGTCCCCTGGGAAGTTTAACCCGACATCTGAACCGGAGGAGACCCGTATCCCACGGGAATCCGAACTGGCGGTTTTAGAGAGCCGTCTCACTCGCCTTGAGAGGGCTTTTGAGGACCGCCTCGCCCGTCTTAACGGTCTTGAGAAGGGTTTTGCGGAGCGCTTCGCCCGCCTAGAGAACTGTCTTGGTGGGAAGAGTTATGAGGACCGCCTCGCCCGCCTAGAGACTACACTCGCTAGATACAAGGCCCTCCTCTTGGAACGTCTTGAAAATCTCCCCGAATCCTTCCGGAGTGACGGCTTTGAGGAGCTCTACCGACCGTAGCGTACCGGGTAGCGTGTCAAACCAATTCATGTTCTTGGAAAGCATTTTTTTCTTACTGTTTATTTTGTGTGCAGGTTTCGTTACATCATTCTGAAGCAGAAGTTTCTGGAAGCCCTGTGTGTGAACAACGCCATGTCAGCAGCAGAAGACCCTCAAAATGTGAGTCAACCCATTTAGGCCGGGAACCCCTATTGGCTATTTGTAACTATACCTTTCCAGACAGGAACCCCTTTTGGGGTTGTTGTTGCTATGTACAGTATATAGCAACATACTTTATTTTTTAATAATTTTAAATATTAGAAGGCTAATCAGCCTCAGGTCTAAATGGGTTAAAGGGGAAAAATGTCTGAGGATGGGAAATATTGCTGCTAGAAACATGGGCATCGCTTTCAATATATCTAAGGTTATTCAATCTTATGTTTATTACCTGAGAAAAAATCTAATTGTTTCTGTCCATCTCTGATCTGACAAAATGTGCTCATGCTTTTATTTCATCACGTCTAGACTACTGCATCTCTCAGTACACAAAAGGGTCTCTTTATTGTCTTAAACTGGTTCAGAACACTGCAGCTCGACTTCTAACTGGCTCCAAAACATTTCACTTATCGTAGCATCCCTACCGTTGCTGCCTATCTCTAAGATTCTTTTTTTAAGTTTCACTCTACATACAAGGCTAGGTGTGGTCCGGCTGACCTAGATTACTGAATCTCTCCCCCTCTGAGCAAACGCGTTGCCTGAGATCCTCAGGCATGCACTGCTGCATGCGGTCATTCCAAAGTCCATCTTAAAAACATAAGGATACTTGGCTTTAGCAGTTAGAGAAAAGGCTTGCTGTGCCTTGTTTTAAATCCCTTCTTGAAACATACATTTACAGTTGCTTTTATAAAGCTTAATCCTCCTAATTTTATTTTATTTAGCATTTTCTCCTAAGCTGTTTACATTTTATTTATTTTGCAAAGCACTTTTTAACATTGATTTTCCAATGTGCTATTTAAATAGTTTATTATATTACAATGCTATATTAATTTCTTTGTTAAATTTGAGGGCATTTATATTGTTAACATTCACCCATTTTCTTGAGGGTCTTTTTATTTATTTGTTTGTCCCACTAGTAATAGGGCTCTAATGGCCCAGATATAGAGCAGACAGTTGGACTACCACAGCAGGGGTGCGCTAAAGTCGGTCAAGTTCAAGATAATCAGTGCGTAGCTGAGTTTTCATGTCGGAGCAGCACCATTGGTTGGAAGTACCAGAGAAATAAAACATACAGTGGTCATGGAATTTTGTGAAAGTGGTCTTATTTTATGTATGTGGTCAGATGAGTCACATAGCCTTACAGTATATGGATCTGATGCATAAGTAAGTAAGTGAGTAAGTAGGGTTAGGGTTAGAGCTGCAGTGTTCTGAACCAGTTTAAGACAATAAAGAGACCCTTTTGTGTACAGAGAGTTGCAGTAGTCTAGACGTGATGAAATAAATGCATGAACACATTTTGTCAGATCAGAGATGGACAGAAACAATAAGATTTTTTCTCAGGTAATAAACATAAGATTGAATAACCTTATATACGCTTATATATGCCGAGATTGAGTTCGGGATTGAAAGTGATGCCCATGTTTCTAGCAGTAATATTTCTGCCCATCCTCAGAAAATTTTGCCCCTTTAACCCATTTAGACCTGAGGCTGATTAGCCCTTTCTGAGTTTGGGCTATGGGAGCTATCGTCGCTATGCTTACAGCCGTCGCCATGGTTATAGCGCCCCAAGCTATGGGATGAATGGTCAAACTGCAAACTGCGCACGGGCACTGTTACATAGAGAACGCTGCAAACGTATAAAGGACTTTCATTTACGGCCTGTGTGGGACACGCGCGCGTGTGTGTTGGAACTGTTGCAGGTACCAGGTACAAAGTCACTTTCCATCCCTGATATATATACTGTCTGTACACAGCGCATCACCCAAACTGCTCATACTTTGGGTGCTCATAGCCCCGGACGGGTATGGACTAGTAGATAGAAGATACAGTAGATAGAGAGATCGATAATGTAGATAGATAGAGAACACAGAAGATTTTATTTTAATTAGTAGGAAAACCACTCCACTGGAATTGAACGGGTGTTGTTGTGACTACTGTACTTTATGTGTGGTCGGCCCCCTTGATTCGGCACCTTTATGTGGCATTCAATCTATATGAATGCATTATTAAAATTCTTTTTTTGTATTAAGTCACATATCTGGCTCATGTTTTTCTTGTGTCTTTCTTCAGCTGGAGCTGAGCATGCAGGAGGCGGTGCGTTGCCTCCACAGCCTGGAGGCCCTCTGTCCCGCCAAGGACGACTACAGCCAGCTGTGCCTGCTCCTCACGCTGCCCCGCCTCACCCACCACGCCCAGTTCAAAGACTGGAACCCCAGCACGGCGCGCGTCCACTGCTTCGAGGAGGCCTGCGTCATGGTGGCCGAGTTCATCCCGGCGGACAGGAAGCTGAGCGAGGCGGGCTTCCGGGCCAGCGGGAACCGGCTCTTCCAGCTGCTGATTAAAGGCATCCTGTACGAGTGCTGTGTGGAGTTCTGTCAGGTAGGGCTGTGTGCGTGTGTCTCTTGATGGTTGAATACAATCTTATTAGTCTAAAGCGGGGGTCTTCAACAGGGGTCTGGTACCCCTAGGGGGTCCTCAGAGTTACTACAGGGGGGCTGCCAAATCTTAATTGTTTGCTCACCTAACGTCCAGAGCAAAGCGACCGGTGAGGAGATCACGGAGGGCGAGGTGCTGCTGGGAGTGGACGTGCTGTGTGGGAACGGCTGTGACGAGCTGGACCTGTCCCTGCTGTCCTGGCTCCAGAACCTGTCCCCCGGCGCCTTCTCCTGTGCCTTCCAGCAGAAGACCCTCAGCATCCACGTGGACCGGCTGGTCAAGCCCTCCAAGGCCGGCTACGCCGACCTCCTCTCCCCCTTGATCAACCGCCTGTCCCCCTTGGCGTCCTCGCCTCTCCGCCGCCGGCCCCTGTCGGCTGACACCTACATGTCCAGGTCAGGGTTAACGAAATAACGACAATTGAAGAAGAATAAGAAAAAAAGAAAAAAAGTACATTTTATTTAACTGAGATGATAATATAGGATAACTAAAACTATATTGTGTGTTTACAATACTTACTAAAACTAACTAAGATTATAGAGAAAATGTCTAGACTACTATTTTGGGTGGATATGAAATCGTCCAATATTTTAGCTGCAGCAGTTTTTAGCTCTAAAATGGTCCAAAATAGCTGATCTGCAAGCTCTGACTAAAAAGTCTAAGCCTTTTAAAAAACGAAACTAACTAGCAAAAGAAATCTAAAAAACGAACCAAAACTGAACTGAAGTTGAGAACAGAAACTGAAATTGAAATAAAAATTCTTAACTCTAATAACCTGCACTAATAACCTTGTGTCCAGGTCCCTGAACCCGGCTCTGGATGGGTTGTCTCACGGCCTGACTGCCCAGGATAAGAGAGGGATGGACGGGGGGGTGAAGCCATGCCTCAGCAGAAGCCTGGTGGAGAACAACGTACATCAGCAGGACGACTCACCGGAAAGGTAAACAGAGGCTGGAGGTCGCAGCACAGTCTGCTATTTGACTGTTAAACTACTTTCAACCTGGCGTCCCTACTTCGCATGTTATTACCCTCACAAAATAACAGCTCTACAAGCTCAGAACACGTTGCATCGCAACGCGTTATGAGTTTTTAGATCGGCTGTTTTTGCTATTCGTCAAGTATATAACGGGACTTAATTAAGCAACGTTGTAACTTGTGTTTCGAGAAACCTAAATTGAAACACAATTTGGGAAAACAAAGGGCCTAAGCTAATTAAGTTTGTTATAGTCGAGGTATACAAACAGTGTCTGAATGGATACATTCTGCACTGCTATACTGTGTAATCCATCCTTTCTGGAGACATGTGATAGTCTTGAACTAGGGTTTGGGAGTATTTTGTGCACGCTCAGGTTGAGACTGACATTACTGTTCAAACTGCTTTAATTATCATGGTTATTACTGTATGTCAGGTGGAAACCTTGTATGTCAGAATCAGAATCAACTTTATTGTCACATCAGGTTTACAGGTGTAAAACAGTGGGTGAAATTTGTTTTTGTGCAAGCTCCATCGTTTTTATTATTTCCATAAAAAGAGGAAGGGAAGAAGAAGGAGGGGGGCAAGAAGAAGAGAAAGAGATAAATAAAAACAGCAACAATTTATCTACATATTTACACATAGTATACTCCTGACAGTGTAGATGAAAAAAGAAAGGCAAAACAATACTAAAAATCACACCCTGTGTGAAGTGGGCGGTGTCTTGCTAGCTAATCACAATACTGAATGGAGTCAACCAATCATGTACAAAAAATAAATACATTTATTGAAACACTCTTTATGATGGAAGAAACCAAACCATAACTTAAAAAAAACGAATTTATCGTTTTTTTTAAGTTATGGTTTCTTATATAGGGCTATGCACATGTGTCGTGACATTGGCCAATCACAGTCCTGAATAGACTGTGATTGGCCAATCACGGTGCAGGGTTAGGCGGGGTACATTTTTGGCCAATCACAGCGCAGGATTTGTTGTACAAATATCCAAACCTCACTTATAGGGGCGGTTTCACCGCCCAAAAAAAGGAAATAACGCGACGATTTATCGGAGCTCACTCGCAGCCTTCACCCTCCATGGCGCTCCCAGTCTCCAAAAGCGTTTTTAAATCATTTTAAATAGTGAAAATAGCTGATCTACAAGCTCACAAGCTTGTAGATCTGCTATTTGTAGGGCATACATTTACGAAAAAACATAAAAAGTTTAAATATGGAGATACAATATTTCTGTCCGACAGCAACGATATCCTAAGCCTTCCTACTGTGCCCGAACAGCCTTAAGCAAGTTAATCTGTAACTTTTGCTATTAATCCCCAATGTTAATGTCTATATGTCGCTAATCCAGTAACTGCTTTAGCTCTTTAGCAGCGATTAAGTGTCTCCCCTGCTGGATTCACTGGCTCTCTACTCTGAATCGTAACTTAAAGGTAGGGTAAGTGATATTTTTGGGTTAAAACAAAAAGTATTTTATAAAAAGGTTAAAGCACTATATTCTGATAGTAATCATTGCTATAGAGTGTTTGTTCAGTAACAGGAATCTCCTTGTCTCTCCAGCTCTTTAATAAACAGAAAAAACATTTTCTGGTAGGTGTCAAAATCTCAGCCAATCAGGAGCAAGTACCCATTTTTAAGCTTAATTTTTATAGTGTTCCAGTTCCAATTTTGCCTGCTCATTTCTTAGTGTCATTACTTCCAATTTCACTTGTTTAATCTATATCCTGATTGAGTTCTCTATCCTGATTGGATAAAATTGGAAATTAAACTGAAACTGAATTTTCTGTTTTATAAAGAGCTGGAGAGACAAGGAGACTCCTTTTACTGAACAAACACTCTATAGCAATGAGTACTATCAGAATATAGAGCTATTTAACACTTATTTTAACCAAAGAAAATCACTTACCCTACCTTTTAATTCTAATAATGCAATATGCAACTATCCTTATGTTTTACAAACTAACAAAATAATTACCAAGATTTAACCTCTTGAACCTATATTCTAGGCACTTCATCACAACGTTGTTGTGAACCCGGTCATTGTAGTATAGGGTTTAAGTGGTTAAAAATGAATGAATTTAAGACGAGTATAAAGCAGAGTAAAACAAGGCAAATGCTAAAATTTAAATAGATACATAAAAAGGCTGGTCAATTCTTTTTTTAATATAAAAGGTGATTTTAGGAGATGCATGCACATCCAATCTCTCATCCAGGTGCTGGACAAACAATGATAAACAGTCAAAAATAAAGTCCACACACTGGTATCTCAGCTCCATTTAATTGTTTATTGCAGTTCTAAATGTTTTGATCTTACACAATCTTCATCAGAATTTTATTTTCTCTTTTCTTTTTTGTAAATAGCACTCATCCAAACCCATTAGATGTTCTTTCAGGACAATGTTGATACCAGACCAGTAAGTTCAGTACAGGCACAGCATGTTACATTGTTCAGTGGAAACTCTCTAACTCTCAACAGAATGACAGTAGAGGAATGTAAGCCGAGATGTGTGTATAGTTTGCATCAGATCTCCGGAGCTTTTCTTGGCATCACCTTGATGTCTAGTTAGCTGACAAAGCTTTACACGATCGATCTAAGTGAAATGCTACCCCAAGGAGGGGTAAGAGGAGGAATGGCAACTGATTCTTTTCTGAATCTTTAGCACAAAAATACTGAAAAGGGCTTCCGTAGAGGACGGACGCGCAAGGAAGACGGGTGCTTGAATCGGAGGCTCCAGCTCTATTGGCTTTTTATTTAGCTTTAAACCATTGACATCCATGTTATTTGTTACTGGAGTCACAAGTTAGTTACCATTTCTATTACTCATCGTACCTGCAAGTGAAATGCAGAATATTCGTAAAAATGCTGGTAACACGGCTGAAGAGTCGTTAGGCCTAGGCTTTGGGGCTGATGCCAACTCGAAGGCCGGACAGACTTCTTCAAAATCCCTGGGTGACTCTGTAGTTGAGCCCACATCTAGGACTGTGATTCATGGACTTCTCCGAAAGCTATCTGAGGACCAAGCGAGACATTTCACGGACATTCGGATGGAACTGTCAGAAACACGAATAGCTGTTTCTGCTGTCGATAAGAAATTAGCCGATGTTCTTACACAGTTGTCCGGTGTGGAGGCTAGGCTGGACGTGTTGGAAGACGCTGAGAAACGCCGGCGTGCTCGCCGTCTAAGGTATCTTATAATCCAGACAGGCTACCTGGTCTTGGTTTTATACCGCTCTTTTGTTAACTTCTTCATACTGTATATATCATAGGTCTGTTCATTTAATTTTGCTTAATTCATTGACCATACTTAGGCTCTTCGCCCTTATGGGGCATAAGGCATTGATAATGTTACCACCTAATTACGTTCCTTAGCAACCAGTTGTGTCTCACCCCACTAGAGACCCATCTCCAGCAGCTCAGCCTCTTTGCCAGGTGATCTTAGATCGGCCTTGTTTCCTTTCCCCCAGCGAGTGGTCTGGGGGCCACTTTGGGGATCTGCTCTGGGGTCATTCTTACCACACCATTTTAGACGACAGTGTTTAATCTCTGAGATCACGTTTCGGCAGCCAGTCTTTATATAGAGTTCCTTATTTGACATCTTATTGGGCCAGAATATAAGGCAGATCTTTCACAAGCAGTCATTGTGGAATGGGCGGACTTTGTTCTTGTCGCATTTGATTATTCACCTGCACTCAGCCCCATACAGTAGAACCAGCTTGACCAATGTGTTTTGAGGCTGTAGGTGTTAGACTTTCACATGTTATGGAGTATCCTCGTGTTATGGAAAATTCTGTAGTTGCCGCAGGCTTTCCCAAGTCATTTCCCAAGTCATTCACTCACACACACACACACACACACACACACACACACACACACACACACACACACAGATTTAGCAGATTTATAGAAGGGTTGTAGGCCGGGCTCGAAATGTTCTTTTTTACTTGGCAGCACCGGTGCTACCAATTTAAAAATTAAGGAGCACCAGAAAAAGTGTGTAGAGTACTCACCAAAATTGAAGGAGCACCAATATGTAATCGATTTTTTTTTATTAATAAAAACAATAATATAACTGTATGGTTTACAAATAACATAAAATGATGAAAATAGTCTTAAAAAATGCATGTTGGGCCACCACTGGGACTTCATACAATATGCTGGAGCCAGGATTTAAAATGCAGTGTCCTGACTGTCTGTCCCTCATCCATCCATCTCTTCAAAGAGACTGAGCTATCAAACATGTCCAGATGAGGACCGTAGTCTACACTCTAAGCCAATCACATCTTCATCAGTTTTTTTGTTCACCTTCATAGCTTATTTGGATAATATAATTGGAATTTCTGTTATTAAATAATGGCAATGCAAATATAACATGGTATTTGTCATTACATTGGCCATATTGCGTATAGATAAGCCTACTCACTTCTTTTTTTTTAACACTTTTTTTATCCCAAGATTTTGTAACCCTTTTTCACCCCAGTGATCCCCCACCAGCCTAGGGAGCCCAGGGCCGAGCTCATGCCTCCTTCAATGCATGAGAGCCAACTGACCTTCTTGTCACCTGACAGGGGGAGTTTCCCCGGTTGGACATAGCGTGTGGCTGTCATGGGGGAGGCGGTATAGCGACAAGGATTACTACATGTTTTTGTGAGGGTATTAACTACCCTAGGAGACACGGGGAGAACATACAAAGTTAACTCTACACAGAGTAGGCCCTTTCGCCAACCCCACCTAGGGTATGGGCGCTGATGACGTGGAGGAGAAGACACGCCCCCAGCGTCCACAGTGTCCCCGGCAGGAATCGAACCCAGGACCTTCTAGATGTGAGGCGACAGTGCTACCGACTGCACCGTGCCCCTGCCTGCCTACTCACTTCTAATGAGCACATAGACGCATTTCCAGACAACGTCACACTGAAAAGAACCAGTATGCACTCGCATGCCGGGGCCAAAAGAACCCGACAGCTCATTAGATGCAATGTAAAAGTGGTCCCAGCACTTTTCAAATTTTCAGACGTTGTTTTCCTCCCACTGTGAAGGAAGAAGGTTTAGGATGGATGTTAACTGTGATCTCTCGCTCTTGAAATATATACCTTGGTTTATGTTGTGTGTAAACAATTATAGCGATTCTCAAAGCAGTTGTCCTCCAAACCCCACCTCCAGTCGCAGAGGGAGCGCTCCCTACGATCACGGCGCCAGAGCCTGCTTGATCGCGCAGCTGTATCCCCTGAAACCTAATTTATGCTCCGCCGTGCGAAGGTGTTGCGTGCAGAGAACGGCCGAGAATAGCAGACCTCCAAGCTCACAACGGTAACATTCGCGATGCGATGTGAGCTTGTATGTCAGCTGTTCTCGGCGCGCAATACCGTTGAATGGACAGAGGTTGAATGAACAGAATGAACAGAAAGGTTGAATGAACAGAAACCAGCGCTCCCAATTATTTTTTATTGGAAATTGATTACATGAAACCAGCACCTGAGCGTGCAGTCTCAATGTTTGTAAACAAGAAATCTGTCTATAGATCAGTTTTTTTGTGTGTGTTGTCAATCATTTGTCAATAGGCTACAAATTAAGTTTCAAAACTCATTTGCCGAAATGTACCACCAGCTTTCTGTTCCTATGACTTGATCTCTGTCTAGCTCCGACAGTTACAACACACACACACACACACACACTCACTCACTCACTCACTCACTCACTCACTCACTCAGGTCCGCCTCCTTCTCTTTCACAGTGAGAGAGACTCTCTTTCTCTCCGTAGCCTCAAAACGCTCAGCGATGCCCCACACTGTTGTGTCAATGAGTAGTTAACTACACACTACAACATACATGCTATTGGATTAGCATTAAGAACTAGCGCAGCTCAGAGGAGAAGGCAGTTGGATGGCAGGGAGCGCCTGTTTTGGTTCACTCGGCCGTTTTGGTCGCACCACAGCAATTATTTGCAGTCGACAGGTGCAATTATATGTTTAGGTCGGATTCAAATTCAGGCGCATTTGCGTCGCAATTCCGAGCCCTGATTGTAGGTAAAAAAGCAAATCCAATTATGTTCCTTATGGAGAACACCTGCTTGTGTTGATGGCAAAACAGAAAACAGAAGAGTGAGAATTCCTTCTTGAATGTGAAGGCATGGAAACTATTCTTAAACTCACTTTACAGTTAGTATAGTTTTTTCCTTGTTCCTGTCCATGTTGTAATTATTCCCATGAGTGACATGCGCAGCCTGCAAAGAGGGGAAATGAGCTGGCCTCGCTGAAGACCTGGGGGGGTTGATGAGTTGCAGTACACACAGTGGGTTGTTGTTAACTACTGTCTGTTGTTTCTTAAGTACACACAACAAGCTGCCAGCACAGCAGGCTACAGACGGCAATAGGGAAAGACAGCAGTGAGAAATCGTCTGCTGTAAAGATACAAAATAAAAGTTGAACTCCAAATTTTCCCCAAATCATCCTGTGGGCCGGATTTGACCCCTGTCTTAGATGCTGCCCGAAATCTGAATACTTTGGCTGCAGTCCTTTTTTGGGGGATTTGCAGTCACCTAGAATGGCCTTTTGTATGGTTAGTGCTTGGGGCTATGGTCTTCGGTGCCTCGTTTATTGATATGACGCTCACAGTGCAAGAACCTCTCCCCCCTTTTGCCATTTAGAGAAGTTCAAGGCAGGGTTGTCCCCAAGTCCATTACTGTTTGCGTTTACTCTCGATTGCTCTCTGACTGGATGGAGCGCTGCAGAGAAACTGTGTGGCTGCCCCTTTGCATGGAACCCATAATCTCTGAATTGGTGGCCATCCTATTCAGTTTCTCCTTTATCTTTTCTTTACATTTAAGATAAGCTCTAAATGCTGGTGGTGTTACACAAGGTTGCAGGGATGGTGGGGGATTTTATTATTATATATTTTTTTCATGTATACATTCTTTTCATTATCCCAATTTAGTCATTATAACAAATCCCATTTCCCCCCCATGTAGTCCCTGTCACTGCTGACCCCTACTGGCTGGTCTTGGAAAAGGCAGCGAACAACCATGTGTCTCTTCTGATACATGTGACATATCCAGCCACTTCTTTTCACCTGACAGTGATGAGTTTCACTGGAACATGAACATTTATTTGAAGCAGCAGCTACCTGTGCCTTGTTTTATCCTTATATTTTTTGTCAATTTTAATGACTTGTAATATCAATAGGCCAACCAGCAAATAACAATGTATAGATTGAGATTCAAACGTTTTTTTTTTAATGTTTCTGTCTTTAGGAAACACCCTCAAGGTCTGGAGAGCCCCAATGCCACACGCACCCCCCTGACCCCTGGAAAAGATGGTGGGCCACCCTGTAGCACAGACAGGAACGAGGTAATGATACAATGCTGTGTGTGTGTGTGTGTGTGTGTGTGTGTGTGTGTGTGTGTGTGTGTGTGTGTGTGTGTGTGTGTGTGTGTGTGTGTGTGTGTGTGTGTGTGTGTGTGTGTGTGTGTGTGTGTGTGTGTGTGTGTGTGTGTGTGTGTGTGTGTGTGTGTGTGTGTGTGTGTGTGAGCTTTGTAAATTGGCTATTTTCAACATGTTTGCATCTTTCTTACATAATATTTGACAATTTGATCTTAAAAGTCCTTAAATTGTCACTTGTTGTGCAAATGTGCAGATACCTGGTATATTACACTTATACTGTATGTTGGTTTGTTTACTGTTGAGTGAGAACAGTAAGCACATTAAGCTAATCATCTGGGGACCCCCCAAACATAATTTGGGGACCCTCAGTTTGGGAACCACACCTAAATCACACTCTTAACATTTGTGTAACATATGTGCTTGTTCATGAATACTGGGATGTTGATGAGTGTGTGCGTGCGCGCTGTGCCCCTGCAGCGTGACTCAGACCAGTACCAGGAGTACCAGCGCCAGCGGCTTCGGGTTCAGCAGCATCTGGAGCAGAAGCAGCAGCAGAGACAGCTCTACCAACAGATGCTGCTGGAGGGAGGAGTCAAACCACAGGAGGCGGGGCCCGGGGCTGCAGGGGCCCAACACAACCTCACCGAGACCTTCCTCAACAAGTCAGACATGAGAACATTATATCACACATTAGAAAAAAAGGGAAAAAAAGCTTGGTCTATAGGATGCGTAATTTATACATGTCATACTCTGGTGTTGCACAGCGAAAATAGCAGATGTACAAGCTCACAACGCGTCGCATCACAACATGTCAAGCTTAAGTGGATTTCTACAACACTTTTTTTAGACGGAGCATGCATTGCGGAGGCCCCACAGCAGTGTTTCTCAACCTGTGGGCCGGGGCCCAATGGTGGGCTGTGAGGGTACTGCAAGTGGGCCCCCAAATAATTGGCAAAACACGACAAATTTTATGAGAAACAATTATGTGGTATTTTTACTTTAAAACCTTAATCGGAGATGGAAACTAACAAGAAAAATGTACCCGTATAGGTCTGTAATGGGGGTCCGTGGCCTAATGCATACCGAAACTGGGGGTCCTTGAAATTAAAATATGCGAACCACTGCAGTATGTAAAACAGACGAACAACGTATAAGTCTGTACTCTGGGTTCTGTGTCCAGGTCCATCCAGAAGCTGGAAGAGATGAACATTGGGAATGGGATAGACCTGGAGGGGACCCCGCGGCTCAGCCAGCAGTGGAACGGAGTAGCGGGGGTCAAACCCAGCCCCTCCACCCCCGACACCCCCCCCGTCACCCACACCTCAGACAGGGGCGGGAGCAGCACTCCTCTCAAGACAGGGGGGCGCATGCAGTCCCTCGACGAATCCCCTGTCAGCCAGAGGTACGAATGAGAAATATGACCGAAAATATTGAAATATTGAGAAAACTGGTATCATTATACAGAGATTACTAACTGTGTGTGTGTGTGTGTGTGTGTCCCAGTGCTGAAAGAATGAAGTCTACTTTTCCACCAGTTCAAGATGACTCTCTCGGCTCCACTACACGGAGCATAACACAAGAGGTACAGTTCCCGGTCCAACAGAATGACTAACTCTACTGCAATGCTGATAGAACCAAGACCTACTGTAATACAGTAGGCTACTTGTGAATAATATGTATTTTTAGGCATTAATTGTGCTCCCATTCAGATACTGTAGGGTTAGGGGACGTTGCAATTATGTGGTTGATGCAATAAAAAGAATACAAGCACAGTGTACAGTGCATCCATACAGCGTAAATGGTATGTCCTTTCATACTGAAGCAGTGTAAACTCTTCCTGTGTCCAGACAGGGAAGACCAAAGGTCAGTTTGTGAAGGTCAACCAGCTGGAGGACACGCAGGCGGTGCGCTGTGTCGCCTTCCACCCATCGGGAGCGCTCTACGCCGTGGGCTCCAACTCCAAGACCTTGCGAGTCTGTGCCTACCCAGAAACCCTCACCCCTAGGTAGAACTAACAGACTACACATATTATTACGCAGTGGTTCTCAAACCACTGCAAATGGATTTGGCCATGGACCCCCTATCTGAAAATGTTTTGTGCCAGGGACCCCCAGAAGAGAAGACAAGATTTATGTTCAAAATTATTCAAAGTTTTCCAAACACTTGAAAGTGTTTGGAAAACTTTGAATAATTTGTGTGTGACATTTCAAAAATGTCCAAAAATAGCAGATGTACAAGCTCGCAGCACAGAACAAAGTGATGGGCTGTGAGCTTGTCTATCTGCTATTGTTGAATACCCACGTATAAAACATGGATAAAGTGGTTAAAATGATTGTGATGCTATATTAACAAATTTTGCTGGGGACCCCCTTGAACCCCCTCAAGGACCCCTGGGGGTCCCCGGACCCAACTTTGAGAACCACTGCCTCGTTAATTATTGGAATCTCTATTAATATTAAAACTGGTGCATTTTGTCGCTGAAACAATCTACTTTTAATGTTTTTAAATTAATGCCCAACTTGATCATACGACAGTGTGACACAAAAGTATGTAAAATAGCAGATCTTCAAGCTCAAAACGCGGTGCGGTGCGATGCGGCACGTTTTGAACTTGTAGGTCTGGAATCTACTGTGTTTTATTCATAGGAATATTTTTTACGGTGTGTCTGTGTGTCCAGAGCTAATCTCACAAACCACTAGACTGATCAGCACCAATCTTTGTATGCACAGTTGCTGCCAGTAGGCCACAGAAATGCCTCCACTCACGTTTTTCACATAATATGTTTTATACCTTTTTGAAATGTATAACTTTAATTTTATAATGGAAGTCAATGGGGCTCGAATCGGGCTGAAACCCGATAAATAAAAGCCCAAACAGCTTAATAAAACTCTATTGACCATAGGCAGTTCTGAATTTGTCCCACCTGTTTCGTATATCGTCTCTGTCGGGTGGAAACCTCATATGGTACTTTTCAAATTCCCAAAATATCAAAAGTAGCAGATGCTACTTTTGATACTTTTGTGTGACGCTGTAGTATGATCAAGTGTAATTTATGAAAAGGTTAGAATATGGATGGAGATAAGAGGTTTCTGCCCGACAGCAACAATATATTATCTGTACAACAACCTGGGTTGTCTTTTATGTGTTGGTCCAGTGGTTCTGGTGGAGCGGTCAGACAGCCAGCGGTGCGCTTCAGAAGGAACAAGCACCATAAGGGCTCCATCTACTGTGTGGCGTGGAGCCACTGTGGTCAGCTGCTGGCCACCGGCTCCAACGACAAATACGTCAAAGTCCTTCCGTTCAACGCAGACAACTGCAACGCCACAGGTAGGCTGTTGTGTGTGTGTGTGTGTGTGTGTGTGTGTATGTGTGTGCGTGCATGCGCCTTTGTCTTCCTTTTCCGGAATTATCCTTATCTTTTCTTCTATTTTGAAAGATAGAAGGAGTCCGTGCTGAAGAACTGGTGATGTAAACGAGAACAATCCCATCACTCCTTGCCGGCGCGCTCAGCCCACTGACACTCTTAGAGCAGTGGTTCTCAAACTTTTTCAGGTCAAGGACCCCCCCAAAAACAATATTTGGCCGCGGACCCCCACCTCAAAATATTTTGTTCCAGGCACCCGCAGAAGCAAAGATTTGAGTTACGAATGTTCGCTTTTAAAAATTATATATTTTTGCACAAAGATTTGCACAAATTTTCAAGATTTTTCTAAAATAGCAGATATACAAGCTCATAGCATTATGAGCTTGTATATCTGCAATTTTTGAATAGCCAAAGTATAAAAAAATGGATAAAGGGGTTAAAATGATTGTGACGCTTTATTAACTAATTTTGCTGGGGACCCCCTGGTACCGCCCCCAAGGACCCCTGGGGGTCCCTGGACCCCACTTTGAGAACCAATGACTTAGAGGACAATACCGCCTATATATACAGCATTAGGGTTACAGTGTGTGTACTGTGTACACATTGCTGTTCAGGTCCAGATCTGGAGTTCAGCATGCACGACGGCACCATCAGAGACCTGGCCTTCATGGAGGGTCCAGAAAGTGGCGGCTCCATCCTGATCAGCGCCGGTGCTGGAGACTGTAACATCTACACCACTGACTGTCAGAGAGGACAGGGCCTGCACGCCCTCAGTGGACACACTGGTACACACACACACACACACACACACACACACACACACACACACACACACACACACACCATCGAAACTTTACTAGTCTGTTACACACCAACACTCAGTGTGTGTGTTTTGTCATTTTGTCCTCTTACTGTAGGTCACATTCTTTCTCTGTATACGTGGGGTGGCTGGATGATCGCCTCTGGCTCCCAGGACAAGACGGTTCGATTCTGGGACCTGCGGGTGCCCAGCTGCGTGCGTGTAGTGGGCGCCACCCTGCACGGGTCAGGTCAGTCCACGGCACCGGCCATGGAGTGGCTCAGTCATGGTCATCTTTAACCGCTAAGCCCTATATCGTCTGTCAGGTGGAAACCTGATGTCCAAAACTGTTACTTTTCGGGATTCAAATTGAAAAACGGCAAAGGTAGCAGATTGAAACGCGGTGCGAACGAGCCGCGTTTCGAGCTTGTGGATCTGCTACTTTTGATGCTTTTGTGTGAAGCTGTAGCTGTAGCTGTTGTGTGAAGTAGGACATTGATTTACGAAAAAACACAAAGTCAGATATGAGGTTTCTGCCCGACAGCAACGATATACTACGTTTACATTGAATACCAAAAAGCAGACCTACAAGCTATAGGTCACTAACTCATAGTGGGAGACATTGACAGTAAGTGTAGACTATTTTGTTTCCACTCATAGAGGTAGAGCTTGACAGTAAATGTGGACTATTTTGTTACCGCTCATAGAGGGAGAGATTGACAGTACAGTTAAATAACAGCTTAGTCAGATAATACAGTATTTCTGTTACTGTGTAAATTACAGTAGCCTGGAAGAAGTTGTTTGTTTCCAACTAACGATTGATTTGTGATAACACAATTTCCCCACAAGAGGGCAATAATGCTACTTTAGATTTTTCACAGCCCTTATAGCTGTGGGCCTTGTGCATTTTCAGAGCATGTTTATTTTAATGATCAATCAATCGATTGTGTCGATAAGTGGAACTAACATAGCATACTGTAAGTTCCTATCTATCGGTATCAGCATTTTATTTTAAGATGCAAGAGGATTTGAATCGTCAAACTAGCAACCAGCATCTCTCCACCAAACCCAGGAAGTGCAGTGGCCTCGGTGGCGGTGGACCCCAGCGGACGGCTGCTGGCCACGGGCCAGGAGGACAGCAGCTGCATGCTGTACGACATCCGAGGGGCCCGCACGGTGCAGACGTACCGGCCCCACGGCAGCGACGTGCGCTCGGTCCGCTTCTCGCCCCGGGCACACTACCTCCTGACGGGCTCCTACGACAACAAGGCCATCGTCACCGACCTGCAAGGTAGAGTGATAGAGATTGATTGATTGATTGATTGAATAATTAATTAGTCAGACAGACATGTAAACAGCACGTGGTACAGTAAGACATTAAGGCTAAAAGAATAACAATAATAAAAGTCCTGAGGACGTGTTTCCATTGTGGTTCTACAATATGTATTCAATTCATCAACATACAAAACACTATATGTACAAAGGAGAAAAAGGGAAAACGGCGGCAGTGAACGACACCTTCTTTCTGTGGGAATTTGCATTTACCTCCCCTTGTGGTCTCCTTGTACAGGTGACCTGACCAAGCCGCTGCCTCTGATGGTTGCCGGGGAACACTCGGACAAGGTGATCCAGTGTCGGTGGCACACCCGCGACCTGACCTTCGTGTCCTCCTCAGCAGATAAGACTGTCGCCCTCTGGGCTCAGGTTGACCTTTGACCCTTGACCCCGAGCTGAGAAACACTGGCTAGCAGCTAATGCAACAACAAGCACAACACCTCCTCGTAACATCCCTAAGATGGGAGACTAACTGCCGTGTGTGTGTGTGTGTGTGTGTGTGTGTGTGTGTGTGTGTGTGCATGGATGCATAGGCGTGCATTCATGCCTTGCAACTTGCTGGCATATGCGCTGTATGTGCATTTGGCCCAGTTTAGCTATTTTCCGTGTGATTAAAAGTTATAAACATCCAAGAAGAAAGCTTTCGCCCATAGTGCTAGCTTATAGTCACTGTTAGGTTAGGGTAGGTATTTGGCACATATAGGTTTAAAGGTGCAGGAGTTGGGGTCTTACTAAAGACTAAAGACCCTGACGACACACTGCAAGCGTCAGTGTCGCTCCAGGACGATTGACACACGAGTGTCGCAAAAGACGGAGGAGTGTCTTTGTTTCCATCGCGGCCACACCGCGACCCTCCGTTCTTTAGTTATTGGCTGTTGAATATAGCTTGTTCTCGCCAAAAATGCAGAAAAAAACAAGAAAGCAGAGAAAAATGTATTTTTCTAAATCCGGACTGGGCTGGGCTTGTTGTGATCACGTTATTTCCGGGTGTACACTTCTTTGGGAGTTCTAGGATCACTCATAGGTGGGCAAAGAGCGCCCTCTAGCGTAAACACTTGAAAACACCAGCATACGTCATAATATGTCAATGGCGGTGAGTGTGTTTGGATTGACATGTGTCAAAATACGTCAATGGCAGTCAATGAGTTAATGGTTAAACCAATGTGGGCCCCAATGCCAAACCAGTTGAGAGGCACTTCTTGGTTATATAGGTTGTGTTCACCACGGATACTGCTGCTGTATGCTATTTGCCTTTTGCTCAGATGTTGTGCCTCGGTAGACTGTTTTAAACTGGACATGTAATAGTGATGTTGTAAATAAGGAAACCACAGTTATTATGATGGCGAGATATTTGTGCATGATTGATCACCAGTACCTTCACCGTAAGCACACTTGAAGTCGGGCCAGCTCTTTTCATGTCAAACCAGCCTATGTCATTAAATTGATCGAGTAATAATGTCCTAGCAATGTATGGCCTTCCCTACCAAAGTCAGCCAGATGTTCCCGAAGTTCATGAGTGATCTTTATGCCGTAATCCAAAAAAAATACTTTAAAACTGTTTAAAAACATTTCTGGTAGAGCAGGTCAACTGGTCAGGTCACATGGTCAGAACCATATTCAGCACTGGTTATATATTTATAAACAGGTAAACTTGTATTGCAGAGGGATTTTTCCCCTCCAACATGAGATATCTACAGTACAGTACCATTGGGAAGCTCCTCCAAAACAAAAATGATTGGCAGCAGGACTGTAAAATAATAAGACTTTTTCAGACTGGGCCCAATAATTTTTCAATGATTTTGAATTATATATATATTTAAGAGTGATTTATTTTAAATAATAGGCACATAGCATGATGGAAATGAACTCCCTTCAAGACTTCAGTGGCCTGATGGATTTACGTAGTTTTATCAAATCACATAAGCTTAACGTCATGTATCATTGTATGTAAAAGGTGCCTTTTTTTGTAATATACTTAGAGGTTTTGAATGTGCAGCATTGCCAAGTTTGATTTCAATAGCTTTAATAGTTTTACCCACGTTAATTGTAATATGATAATAATAATATGTATGTAATACGTTTGTCAAGTCACTGTTAAGCCTGATTCATACTTTGCTGTGTGTGTGTGTGTGTGTGTGTGTGTGTGTGTGTGTGTGTGTGTGTGTGTGTGTGTGTGTGTGTGTGTGTGTGTGTGTGTGTGTGTGTGTGTGTGTGTGTGTGTGTGTGTGTGTGTGTGTGTGTGTGTGTGTGTGTGTGTGTGTGTGTGTGTGCGTGCGCGCGTGCGCGCGCTGTATTTGAATTCTTGACATTGTCTGTGTTGCACTGTGCTGTGTGTGTGGTCAGGGCCTCAATCAAGCAAACATTTTTTTTACTCCTGTCTTGACACATACCACTTTTTGTTGTGCTTCACCAATCCATGTTTGAGATGCAGAACTCTGTAAAAAAGAAAATAGATTCTTACAACATTTTAAAGCTACTGTACTATCTATTTTAATGAATACAACCGTATTTTAGCCAATCTGTATGGTAGAGTATGTTAATACAATACAACTGGCACATCTCCAGTGATTGGAAGTGGTCTCCCTACTCTTCCATTGAGACACCTAGTGGTTGACAATGTCAATACACAGTCATTTGAATCAATATTAAATGATTCGCCATCTTTAATTGTACTGTTGTTCAGACATCATTCAAATTAACTCTCTCCATCGGTAAATTGTATAAAATCTACGGATTGTAGCTTTACTAGTGAATTCTTTCAAAAGTGAGAGTCCAAATTACGTTAGATCAGTGCAGTGTGTTTTGGTTTGGAAGAAACCGTTCTTTATGTACTCTTGGAAAAAGACACCACTCAAACATGGCATGTGCTCAATAGCATACAAAGGCTTGAAAGTTGAAAATGACATTCTTTTTTTTAAGAGCATGGCCAGTTTTATGTAGCAATATCCTGAGTGTTAATTTAACTGTTGAGTGTCAAAATGGACCCTCAGGGGTTGGCCCTGTGTAATAGTGGCTCAGTTATGAGTGAAGGTACCATTGATTCTCAACCTGTGGACTGGGGCCCACTGGTGGGCCGTGAGGATATTGCAAGTGGGCCCCCAAATAATTGACAAAACACTAATATGTTATTGATAATATATTATTAATTAATGTAGATAAGTGTCATGGTATTTTTCTTTAAAATCTTGAAAAATGTGTTTTCCTTTTGATACTGATAAATAGGAACTTCTTCTTTCTTAGTTCCATTGATCCCAGCCGCAACACAACACAATCTATTGATTGATCATTAAAACAAGCGTGCTCTGAAAATGCACAATTAAAAATGTCCAGAAAAGGTTGAGAACCACTGCTGTATACAAACAAAAGCAAAAGACAATGATGACAATGATGCACAATGTTTGAAGAAAGAAATGCTGACATACAGTGGGAAATAATCAATTTAATCGATTATAAAAAACAAATCGTATCGTGACACATTGTGAGCTTGTGAATGGGCTATTTTCGCTATTTGTGTGCGCCACCGTTGTACAACTAATTATGAAATAGTAGTTCATCACACTAATTGACTTAGTCGATTATAAAAACAATTATTAGAATCTTTTCACTTTAATTTGTTGATGTATAAAGAATTTATAAAAACAACCCTGCACTTCTCTATTACGTTTAATCAATAGAATAATCGCTATGAAGATAATGGATGGTTGCAGCCTTAACTATTACCGCTGTAAAACGTATACCTATAATTTGGTGTTTGGGGACATTTCCTAACACCGTAGAGAGCTAAAACTTAACTTATGTCATGTTACATCATGTTACATCATGTTACAATCATGTTTCAACACTGATGTTATGGTATGCCCACTGTATGCCGCCATTGCTGCACTTTAGCAAATCAAGGTTATATTGTATTTATTTTTAAGTGACACCACTGATTAAGATGTACTGAAGTGATAGAATAAAGATGACTTATTGTGCCATGAAAACTGCTCTTGCACAGTGTGATTTTAGACATCTTTTTTTCTGCCTTTATTGATAGTACAGGAGATAGACAGTAAACAGGGAGAGAGACGCAGCAAAGGTCGTCGGGATTGGGAGTCGAACCCATGACGCGCTGTCAGGCATTAGAGCCTATATGTGGCATGCGCCTGGACCACTAGGCCACCCGATTTTAGACATCTTTAACTGAGTTTTTAGTTAACATGTGGACAGAAGATACCTTATGGAGCATGATATCCAAATATGCATGAATAAGATGTGGTGGAAAAAGTACTCAAATGTTTTACTTAAGTAAAAGTGTCAATACTGCAATGTAGAAATACTTTGTTACAAGTAAAAGTCCGGAATTAAACATTTACTTGATTAAAAGTATTGCCATCAAAATGTACTTAAAGTACCAAAAGTAAAAGTACTCATTATGCAGAATGTCCCATTTCACAAGTTTACAAGAAAAACAATCTTTTGAAAATAGCAGATCTACAAGCACACAATGCGTCGCATCGTGACGCATTGTGAGCTTGTAGATTGGCTATTGTCAAATGGCCTGAATGTATTTAGGACTGAAGTGGTTACTGTATGTTTTGTAATAATAATCAAAATCTACAAAGTAACTAGTAACTAAAGTTTTCAAATAATTGTAGTGGAGTTAAAGTACAATATTTGTCTCTGAGATGTAGTGGAGTAGAAGTACTGAAAATTGGAAATACTCCAGTAAAGTAAAAAATACCTCAAAACTGTACTTAATCACTTAAACCCCATATGTTGTTTACCTCAGGTCTGTTTTCACTCACACACATTATAGAGTGAAAATGTCTGAAAACGTTTGCAGAAAATAGCCATTGTAAGCTTGTAGATCTGCTATTTTCTGCAAAAGTTTTCCCTCAGAATACGGATACTGGGGTTTAAGTGCTTAAGTATGGTTAAAATGCATTATAGACATGGAAGAAGAGGATGAGGGTGAAAGAGAAGAGGATGGGGGAAGGTGATGGAGAGATGAACAGAGTGCAAAGAGTTTAGGGAAGAGAGGAAGTGGGGGAGAGGATGAGAGGGGTGATGGAAGGTTGTCGGTAACCAGAGAGAGAGACCAGTAGAGTGAGAGGGATTTAGTATTATTCACGTAGTTGCACTGGATCATTCCCTCTATTGTCAGGTTGGACAATGAACAGCCAGTGGCAGCGGGCTTAAAAAGGATAGACACACGCCAACAGCCAGCAACCCCGAAGGCAGACGGAGAAGGAGACAGCAAACCAATACAGAGGTATTACAGAAAAAAATTACTCTTTTCTTAATAACTTGCATGGCGTTTGCAGATTCTGTGGTAGCCTACTTTAGTACTTAGCATCTGAACATACTTTAGGTCCATTGTGAAGAGTTGTGAAGACCTGAATGAAGAATGAAGAAAAGGCTGCTGAGCTCTGAGTGGATTTTGATATTCCTATAGCTTACAAACTGTGTGGTGCCCAAGTGTCAGGCTCATTTTGATGGATATAATTCATCTTGGAAAAGGGCTTCTGCACAATGATACCTTAAGTCAAAGAGAACGAGAAAAATATTATCATTGCAAAGTGGAAGAACATCCAGCCAGTCTTCATTTCCATGGACTAAAACATCTCGCCCAAGAGAATATCAGGACTACAAATTCCCCCATGGAGGATTTCAGATTTATCTCATTTAGTTAGGTTGCTTTTTTTGAGGTGTTGTTGCGCATACACAGCAGCGCATGGAGAGATCACCGCTTACTGCACGGGTGAAGGAGCACCAATGCTGACTCTATTGGTCGGGTTTAGAAGATTAGCGTGCGATGCGCTGAGGGGAATTAGTTGCAAACAATGGCTTTGGAACCTGCACTACAGCCTAATCAGCACTTCCATTGGCATGTGGCCGTTTGGGTCAAGTGCATTGCTGGCTTTGGCCAGTTTGAGTGTTTCAACGGTGAAAAGGTCTTTAGTTTCTTAGTGACTGAATGGTGGGACATGTGGCCTGTTTGCTGTTATTTCTTGTGCTGTAAAGTGAGGGTGAGCTACCAGGTTTAGATGTTGGGGAGACGGGTGAGAGGGCATGGTGGGGGAATGTACCTTGCCACCCTACATTCAGCAAAAATATTTAAACATTTGGCAAAACTCTGCGAACATTCTGCGAAAATAGCAGATATATAAGCTCACAATGCGTCACATTGAGAGTCTGTAAATTGGCTATTTTCACTTTTTTGACGCACAATGACGTATATAGGGTTTAAGTTGTTAAATGACTGCTACACATGGTTCAACAGGAAATTATCTATATCTTTAGGACAGGAGAGAGACAGGAAACTGAGAGCAGAGATGGGGACAGACATGTGACACAGGTCCCCAGATGGAATTCAACCGTTGCAGTGATGTGGTTGATATATCTGGTTAGCTACCTGCACAACACAGTGTTGGTGGGTGGGGAAAAAGGTAGCGTTATGTCTAAGTGAAACATTATTTCCAGGCCTTGCACACATTGCACAATTTAGCTTGTAAGAATTATGCAAGTATGTATCTGCTCTGAAGCAGTGGGTTTAGTCTGACGTGCAGTTTCCTGCTGCCTTTGTTAGCTTCATATTAAGCTGTGTACATTATTTACACCCAATTCACACCAGCAGCAAAATGGCGCTTCCGCGTTCTGAGAAAGCGGCGAGGTCAACACACTCTCATTCCCCAAACGGCCTATCGTGACTTCTTGGGACAAATGTGACCAACCATTCATCTTGGTGCCGTCCCGGGCACTTCTGCACTCCGGGAATGCAGAAGTGCCGTTCTCAAACTCAAAACGTAAGAGGGTGTCCGCTTAAAAAATCTGTTAAAACAATGGAGCGCGTCGCCTAAAGCGGACTTGAGCCACGAGAGTCGCCATGCCGAGCGTTGCGAAGTCTGCTTCAGCCGACTCAGCGCTGTTTTGAGTTATGTCCGGATATGAGTATCCCCCCTAGGCAACATGTGACGTTTCAGTCCCCTTCCAGTCTAACGTTTGACTTCTTGGCACATCCGTCCCAAGAAGTCGCATGTTTGCCGTCTTGGGACTGAGAATACGTTGGCGAGGTTCCATGTATTGTCTATGGTGAAGAGCTGCAGCAGGAGGCAGAGCCAGCAGAAAGCGGTGCGGTAAATTTGAGAAAAGTTCAACTCTGCCACTGTAGCTGTGTGGTGATAACAGATGGGCAACCAACTAGAACCACACTGTGGTATGAAATAGGCGTTGTATATACTAATTTAGTGGAAAAACACAGTGGAAGAAATCATTTCCACTGCTGGTGTGAATTTGGCGTTTAATTGATGCTATTCACTTGTTCATGCAAAGTATATGTTATTTAGACTGATGCTACATTTGATGTCTACCTGCTATCCTAGTTACATTGCACCACTTAGTTTCTTTCTTGGCACTCTATTTAAATGGCTGCTTACCCTGGTGTTGGCTCACTAGACTCTAGTGACTAGAGTTCATGCCACTAACTCCAAACGTGTACTTTGTAAATTGTTTTGGATTAGAGCGTCAGCTACATGACAAATTTGTAAAAAGTCATTTGTTGCTGTCAGGCGGAAACCTTGCATCTCCATCTTTCAACTGTTAGTTTTTTCGGTAAATTAATGCCCTAGGTCGTCGTACTACAGTCTCACACAAAACTAGGAAAAAAATCTAGAGAGAGATCTACAAGCTCTCAACATGTCCCGATGCATTGTGACTGTGAGCTTGTAGATCAGCAATTTTTTTGCTATTTTAGAAAGGTTTTTAAAGTGAATGTTCAAATGGTTAAATGTGTCTGAGTTTTATTAATATTGAACCTATGAAAAGTAAGTAAAACACAAGCTTGTGACTAAATAAATACATTGGAGTCATTGGAACATGGGTTCTTTTGTTTCCATTACAAGAAAAGTAACCGTTTTGGACATACAGTAGCCTACAAGGTTTCCACCCAACAGCGACTGTAATCTGCTCTCTATTAATTTCATTTAATTTCGAATCTTTATTTATGCACGAAAGGCACTGAATTTACCCTCATTCACAGTGACGTCGAGCGAACAAAATAAAAACAACAGCAGCCAGCAAACAATGAAACAAACAGACAGGAAGACGCATACAAACAAATACTAAAATATATACAAAATGGAATACTATACAGGTTAAAAACAATTACAAACAGACGCACAATGGAGCATGATCATTGATTTGAACTGTGCAAACGATGGCATAGAAACAAACTTTAAAATGTGTTGAAGGGTATTCCAGGAGTTGGGAGAATTAAAGGAAAAAGAGGATTTGCCAAACTTAGGGATTTTAAGCTCTCATTTTCCCAGGACATCATCTCAGACAGATACAAAGGATGTTTACCAATGAGGGTTTTAAAACGTTATAACAACCAATGCTTGTTGCCATACCATAAAGCAGTGGTTCTCAAAGTGAGGTCCGGGGACCCCCAGGGGTCCTTGAGGGGGTTCCAGGCAGGGCCGGTGCTAGGCAATTTGGCGCCCTAGGCAATATTTTTCCTGGCGCCCCCCCCCCCTCCCCCGCTGCAGCGCCACCTAGAGCACCCAGACAAATTATTGATACTTAGGAACCAAATGGACCCTTATGTGTCTGTAACTCTGAATGTACAAATGGAACCAAATGGAGCCGTTATAGGGTCCATTTGTATGCTCTCAGAGTTAAAGGCATACTAGGTAACGTTTTCAACAAAACTAAAGTTAAATTGTATATCTTTTGTGAGTGGCAAAAGTTTCACAACACCCACTCCATGAATTTCACCCCCGGAAGCCTTTTATTTATATATTTTATATTGAACGTGGACTGGGGGGACTTTCCCGGGGAAATGACGTCATCTGGCCGGAAAACGGAGGTGGAAATGTACTGGTTTCCTGTTTGGCCAGGAACTACCGCAACGGTTTCCTGTTTGGCCAGGAACTATCGCGCTAATAACAAAAATGAACCTCACGCTGATTTTAAGAGAATGTAGGATTAGAAGATCGAAAAAGAACAGAAAAAGAAAGCACAGCTCATGGTAACTAATGCTCCACTGGCTAAGAGAAACGATCCGTAGATAGTATAAAACAATTAAAAGATCGCTTTTTGAAACGCTTCCGGCTTCCGGTGAAAACGAATGGAATTCTGGGTAATCGAGGACTTCGGAAATTGTATGCAGTGACGGTAGTGACCAGCAGAGGTTGCTAAAAATCGTTAGTTGTGAATTAGCATTGTACAACTTTAAATTAACACTGATGATACTACAGTATAGCTTGGGGGTCCAAGAGATCAAAATCATATCAAACTGGGGGTCCTTGGTATTCAAATGGATCAGAATCACTGCTATGCAGTAGTTGTAAAAGCCTTCTCTTGTGGGGGTCCCTGGCATATCTTTTAAAATGGGGGTCCGTGGGCTAATATGTGTCAATTTGGGGGTCCTTGACATGAAAAGGTTTGAGAACTCTCTCTCCTCTCTCCCTAGCAGTGGTTTAGCATTCAGGAGTTCCAGCAGTGCTAGCATCGGAGCTTCTCCTCGATGCTGTACACCTTAGCAGGAGGAGGCACGCTATGTGGCACGGCCGCACTCGTGCTCCTCATCGTCTCCACGGCAACCGACTTCTGGATGCAGTACCGCTACTCGGGCGCCTCGGCCAATCAGGGACTCTGGAGGTTCTGCATCAACCACAAATGCCACGCCCACACAATCACCGTTGGTGAGCAGGGGACAGTGGTGGTGGAAAGCAACTATGTACATTTACTCAAGTACCATACTTGTGCACAGTTTTGAGATACTTTTACTTTACTTGAGTATGTCCATTTTAGAATACTTTATACTCCTACTCCGCTGCTTCTCAGAGGCAACTATAGCATTGCTATAGAGTGTCTGTTCAGTGGCAGGGGTCTCCCTGTCTCTCCAGCTCTTTAATAAACAGACGGAAAACAATTAAAGTGGGTGACAACGTTCCAGCCAATCAGGAGAGAGTACCCATGTATCAGCTTAATTTGTTTTTATAGTGTTCCAGTTGTAATTTTGTCTGCTAATTTATTTATGTCATCACTTCCAATTCCACTGGTTTAATCTGTATACTGTGTGAGTTCTCTATCATGATTGGATACAATTGGTATCCCGACCTTAACACACTCTATAGCAATGAGTCAGAATATAGAGCTATTTAACACCTATTTTAACAAAAAAGTATTTAAGTGTAACCTGTGTTTGCACCACAGCATTCTGGGACGCCACGCGGGCCTTCATGCTGCTGTCGGTGCTGAGCTGCTTCGCTGGTGTGGTGCTGGGACTCAGCGCCTTCGCTAACGGCACCAAGAGCAGGAGGGTTCGAACCGGTGGCATCGCCCTAGTTCTCTCTGGTAATAATCCATGGATTTGGGGGAGGCGGGGGTGGTCTTCTGTATTTTACTGGTTCTCAAAGGGGGCCGCTACTTGGCCCTCACACCTATGTCACACCGCCGATCTGACTGATATACACATGGAGATCTCTGTATCTGTCAGTCCATGTCCCTTTTATGCTCATATATGGAGATCTCTGTATCTGTCAGTCCATGTCCCTTTTTATGCCCATATATGGATACTGAAAACAGTGACAACACACAAATGTGTGTGCAAAGGAATTAATTGGCATAACAACTAAATTGGGTAAAAAAAAATCCAAAAAAGAGAAAACTAAATGTTTTGTTCTTGGTTGCTCAGGCTTCCTGGCCCTGCTGGCCCTGGCCATCTACACTGGAGTGACAGTCACTTTCTTCGGCAAGCGTTTCCTGGACTGGCGCTTCTCCTGGTCTTATATCATTGGCTGGGTGGCCATCATCTTGGCTTTCGCTGCAGGTAAAGGAACAAAAACACAGATTTTACACAGGGGTCTTTATCAGGGAGTCCAGAGTTACTAAAGTCGCCAAATCTTTGTGTGATAGGAACTTTTTTTTAGGACTGAAACTCGATTAAAAAAAACCAATCTAATTAATTAGAGGCGTTGTAATTAATTAATCGAAATGAATCGTATATTTAATTGCATATCAATATTTGACCTGAGAAGCAAAAACAGATTTAGGTATTCGAGTGAATCAATGCGTGAATACATAAGTTTAAGCATCAAAATATAGTTTATTTTGTTATCAAGGTGGTACTAAACAGACCAACCGATCAGTGCAAGTTTTACCATAAAGTGCAGCAATTTCTTAGCCTCGCGAATGCAATTTTGCAAAGGCAGATTCGTCTGGAACCAGGCTAGCAATTTTTAGTAATAAATTCAGAGATTCAGGTAACCTATATAAATTCAAGGACCTTCACAAGTAAAACACAATAATTTCAAGTACACAATACTTTCAAGTAGTAGTAGTAGTATTTTATTTTGATCTTAGCAGGATACATTCAATATATTCAACATATCATCATATCATATCATGTATGATTAAGACCAAAAAGGAGTACATTCTGTGGTACATTCCAGAACAGTGGAAACCCTGACCATTAGGAGAAATAAAAAATTAAGAAGTCTTGATTGACCTTATTGTCCAATATCCTGTATGAACAAACCAGACTAACAAAAACAAAACTCTCTGTTGCTTCAAAGGTCATTACTATGTTACTTTGTTGATTTACCAACAATTTAGTATAGTCCATATTGATTTTTTAAAATAAAATACGATAGACCCCTTCAATCCAATTCTCCCTCAATATCCTTGGCCAAAAATAATAAACAGACCAACAGTTCAACATAAGTGGTCGAGCGTGGGTTGGGTGTGGGTCCTTGTACTCATTATCCGCGGCTACGTTAACGTTAGCTCTGGCTTTCCACGCTAGCTGCAACATTAGCAGCAAATTCTTTGTTGCACAATCTGCACACAACCATGCTTTTATTCACGCTTCCATCAGAGAGTTTTTTAAATCAAAATAAATTTCCCTTCCACTGGGCCAAGCAAAGCGGTCTGATCGGCTTCTTCTCCCATTGCGTGCACTGGGGTTTGTTGTCTGTTGGTTGGTGCACTGGTATGATCGGTACACCTGAAACTCGTCCAGTGAGAAAACTAAGCACGAAATGTCGCGTTATTTTTTCTGTAATTAATTAATTGAAATTAATCAGTTAAAGTCCCAGCCCTTTTTTTATTAACCACTTGAACCCTCGTCTCCATTTAGGACACATCATTATAGGCGAACAGTTTCCAAAACGTTCAATAGTTTTTTTTACAATGCCATGATTTGCCATGATTTTTTGCTTGCTTTTTCGCATCTGCATCTTCCAACCTGTAGAATAGTGACCGACAGGCCCACTTTGGTTCCCAGTTCAGAGCAAGAAAAAACTAGTATTTTTTTTGAACTTTTAGGGTTCTGAACCAATCCATTTTCAGTGGAAACACTCTGAACTGGTTCAAAATTAGGCGGGGGAAAAGAACGGAACCAGTTCAACCCCAGTGGAAAGGGGCCAATGTGTACACTAGGGGCCCTATCTTGCATGCCGCATTACCCCTTATCCTTAAACTTTTTTGCCATTTTTTACTATTTTGAAAAACATTTTAAAATTGTTCAAATAGCCGATCTACAAGCAAGTAGGTAAGGCGGCACGCAAGTTAGGGCCCTAGCATTATAAATGTGCCTGTATAAATGCAGGACTCTGTCAGGTAAAGGGACTTTCACATACATTGGTGCCACCCAGTGGAACAGCCTGGACACTGCAACCAAACTGGCTTTAAACTTGAGAACTTTTAAACAGTCAATAAAATCACGGCTGATGTAGGCTGCAGTTTTTGAATGTTAGTAAGGTGATATCATGTGATGTCTTTTCTTATGAAAAGTGTTTATTTAGCGTACTTAGTTGTCTTTATGTGAGGACCACATTGGAAATAAGTCCTGGAGTCCTAGATAATTTTGTATGGTTGATACTTTCTGAAAAAGAAAAAAGAAATGGCAACAAGGTATTGTATGGGGGTAAAAAAAAAACATGAAAGCATACTACATTATTGAAGAATAATGTTGCACCCTACTACATTACAGCACCTGTAATACCTGTATTAACACTTGCAGTAGTAACACCTTTTTTAAGTGAAGGGCTAAATTCACCATTGTTACGCCCGGCCTAGGAGAAACCCAAGGCGCAACAAAAAAGTGGGACTCTCCTCTTTCCAGCTCCCAAGAACCACCAGCAACAATGATGTGCAGCCTTTTTATGGGTTTTATTGAAAAGCCAGTGATTTCAGAGTGGGCTTACAGTCGAAGCAAAAGTAACTAAACATAAACCTAACCTTACCTATCAAAACAAACCATTTCCTTCTCTGTTTCAGGTGTATTTCAACTGTGTGCCTACCAGAAGAACATAGCAGAGCCTGCTCCTCCAAACATGCCTGACAGCTGAAATACGCATTGATTTGTATATCAGTGTTTCTTAACTGGCGGGTCATGGTACAAGAAGTGGGTCGCAAGACATTTTCACATGATCACAGATTAATTAATCTTTTACTCTGGGTTCATGACCTTATGAAGAAGGAATAGCAGTAAGAAACGGTTGAGAACCACTGATTAATGCAATACCACAGAATTACATACATGTACTACTGCTTTGGACGTCACCTGAGATTTGGAAATTGCCTAGATTAGAATAAACAGGAATATTTAACTCCAGTGTGTGGTTTATTTAAAGTGAATTTCCAGTGTGTCAATCTCACACTAGTGGAGCGCAACAGAATAATAGAATACAATATATAGTGGATGGAAGGCACTTCTGTGTTCTCTTGATATGTGTCCTGAAGTGTTTTAAATTGTTTGCCTTGACTGCTTCTGTTTCTGTGTCTGTGGATCCAGTTACATGTGAACCCCAGGAAAAACAGATGTCACATCTGACTGTGCAAACTGAATCTCCTCCTCATCACATAACATCACAGTATCATTGAGACTGTTCGTCTGTAGGATGCCTTGTGTTTGGCTGGACCTGCACACGGATCGGCGCAATACACACAAATGTGTCTGGCTGACTGACTGACTGACTGACCGACCAAGCAGACAACACAAATGTACCTAACCATATCACCAGGGAGGAGACTAATAGCCCAATATAAGCACTGAGTAAAAACACTGAACAAATTAAAGACTTTTCTTTAATTAAAGACAAAACTGAACTTGTTTTTGGAGCCAGGAAGAACGATTTAATGTCAGTGCCCAACTTAATTCGGTAATGTTAGAAACCAGAAATCTTGGTGGTGTCATGGACTCGGGCCTGAATTTGAACAGCCACATTAAGACAATTACAAAGTCAGCCGACTATCACCTTAAAAATATCTAGACTTAAATGTGTCCATGTATTCATCTTCAGTATTCGACTACTGTGTCTTTATAGGTCTCCCTAAATTATTTTGATCAGAATTCTGCTGCTTGAGACTTTACTAAACAAGGGGAAAATATCACTCCATGCTCAGATCTTTACAGTGGCACCCTGTCTGTCAAATGATGTATTTTGAATCTGTCTGTTTGTCTGTCTTTAATCACACCCACACCCACACCCCATGTCAGGCTGGCTGAAACATTCCATAGCGGGGCAACTGTTTGAAACTTTTCATAATAATACCTAACATCTTTAAAATCATCCCTAATGTACTATATGTGTATCTGGTATACATTTGTGAATAGTGTTTTGTATATGTGTAATTCTTTTTTTTGTTTTGATTTCCTTGTTTAGGTTGAGTTATTTTGACTGTTGTGATTGATAATGTTAGACCACATGTTCTGTCCTACTGATTGGCACCGCACTCCACATTTCTTATTTGTTTTTGTCACTTACATTTTAATTGGGTTTTTAAACAAGACGGGTGTCCAAACGACAACAACTAAAACAAACACAAAAACCAACACAAATGGACAACTGTTGATTGCTGTCCTTCCTTCTTACAAGCTCCATCATCTGCTTCAGATGTCCTTTCCATATTCATTGTTGCTGTTTGAGTTCTTATACATTGCCCGTTTTCCCCATTTTTATTCCATTTGCGTTTCCTGTCATCTCAAGCGGTGTGTGTTTCCATTACGTAAATTTCCTCTACCAACTCAGTCCATTGTTCCTGGGTTGGGGGTCCTACCTTTCTCCATTTCCTTGTGATGGCTTTTTACCAGCCATTAATAGAGAACTACTATTGTCCCATCACTGGTTTACAGGTGTAAAGTGGGTGAAAGTTTTAGTGTAAGCTCCATCATTTTGTTGTATTCCAGAAAGGGACTCAAGATTATACACATACTGTAGCATAACACCAGCAGGTACATGTCGTGTTTACATGAGGTTAAGCCTAAGATGTGAAACTGGTAAGGCATTGGTAGGCATATAGGCCTACATAGCTGCAGGTATACATGAGATTAGACATAAGGTGCAAAAAAAACACAGAGCAGAAAACTTTACAGGGAAAGTAAAGTCTGCACAGAGGAACATACATGCATCTACATTCTACATTAAGGGAGGGGAAAGAGTGTTCCAGTTGACAGGCCAGGTGACGGGCCTCGTTCAGCAGTCTGATGGTAGCGGATGGAAGCTGTTAAGAAATCTGGTGGTCCTGCCTTTGATACTATGGTAGGTCTCCTTGCCTGGCCTTGTGGCTGGTGCATGTCCTTGATGATACTTCTCTACAGTGCCTTTTTTAAAGGACAACATCACCCATTTTCAACATATCATATAGTTGGTCCTCACTAATGCTCATGATAATATGGAACCATTTTTGTCTACTTTGTCTGTGTCTCAGAGGAGGGCTGTTGACAGTTCAGAAACCCGCCTACCAGTGACATCATCTTTAGGCAGTTTTTTTTTCTTCAAACAAGATTTCAACAACTTTTATGGCTTCCATTATAACAAACTAACTTTCCAGGAATAGAAAGCCTAAAGTTTCTGTTAGCTTGGATTGCCCATCGATGATGTCACTGGTAGACCGGTTTCTGAACTGTCCACAGCCCTCCTCTGAGACACAGACCGAGTAGACAAAAATGGTACCATCTTATAATGAGCAATAGTGAGGACCAATTATATGAGGATATGTTGAAAATGGCTGGAGTCATCCTTTTATTTTAGGATTGTTTTATTGATTTTGTAGGCGCCTGCATTGCTTTTATTGCATTTTGTTCTGTGTATGATAGTGTTGTGTCTGACACGGCCTGTTCACTTCCAGCAAGTGTTTGGCAGGTTTGGGCCAGATCCAGACTTTGACAGGCTTGCTGAGGGCAATGGTGCCCTGTATAGCACCCTCTGGTGTTGGGAGCCTGTCAGTGCTATAGGCCAGGACGAGGCACACCTCAATCTGACATGGTTCTGTCCATGACTGCATGGACAGGTAAACCTTTGACATAAGTCTGTGTCGGTTTGGTCCGGGCTTACTGAAGTCTACGGGCTTGGGTTGGATTACATGAGACTGACCGTCTGGATACAGCACCTGGATTTTAACAGTATTCAGGGGGTCCTGGATGTGTTCCAGCGTGGCATCAATGTCTAGTGCCACCACCAGACCAGCGATGAACCTCACAGGGTTGTCTGACTTCCCTGTCGGCTCGATGACGATGGCCACTGCTGTCGCTCGCTGGATTTGTGGAGGCAGCTGTGGGTGCAGCAACCTACTATGACTCAGTGTGGTCTGTACAATTTTAACCTGCTCCACTGGCCCTCGGGAGGACAGTTGGGGCGTTAGGTCCAACATCTTTCCAACAAAACTGTCCTGCAAGTGGGGCAGCTCTGTGTGAAATGACCTTTGAAAAGAGCCCACCTCCTGAACAAACCTCTCACAGCTTCTGGTGAGAGAGTCCATCCCTCGTCCGGTGCGTGCATCAAGCATCAGCTGCAATGCCCTTGCCTGGAGACGTACGTGATGTATAGTGGCCATCTGTCTCCTCTCCAACCCACTGTACAAAAACTCCAGTTTATATGTCTCCTCTGTGATCTGTCGTATTAATGACGTTACCGTGGATATGTACTGTTGGAGGATGAGAGGGACGGACGTGTTCCACAGCCTCTCATGCAGGGCCTTCATGAGCAGTAGCTGACAGCTGAGGTATGTGGCTGTGAAGTCAGCAGCTCCAGCCAGCTCCGGCTGTAGCTCCCCAAGCCTCTGGAGGTCTCGGATAGTGAAGTTCAACATGTCCTGTGCCCCCAGTGTCATCAGGTTCTGGATGGTACTGAACCGGTTCAGGCTCTGCTGGAGGAAGAGCTGGGTGGACTCCACAGCACCAGACCCTCTGCTGGAGTCTGCTGAGTCCAAACCATATACCTCCTTCATGCCTGGTAACCTTAACGGGGGTACTAAGTGAGACAGGCTGTCTCTGAGGTAGACGTAGTGCTTGAATGTGTGGTTGGAGAACAGGGCCTGCATGGTGGGACAGGACTTGGCTGCGTTGAACACCAGCACCAACACTCCAATGTAGGCTGGGTCGTCCATGTCGGGCTCAGGTGTATCCAAGTAGGGGTGCGTTTCGAGCAGCTCTGGGACCAGGTGCAGAACCAGGGTCGGGTGACGCTCTCCCACTAACTTCAAACACCTCCAGACAGCGTTGCAGTCGGTGGGATACTTCTTGAGGTTTTTGAGTAGCTCCCGTAGGAGTAGCTGGATGCACTCTTTAGTGAAGACGTTGGTGTAACACAGCAATTCATGCAAGGCCTCTCGGATGTGTCGTGATGAATCGGGCAAAACGGCCAGGACAGTGTCCAGCTGGTCCTCTCTGAGCGTTACATGAGTGGAGAGCTGTCTCAGCGCATAGATGGACTGGAGTCTCACTTCCTCTATCTCATCATTGAACATGTCAACCAGAAAGTCCAGGCACTTCTCAGCAAAACTGGGACATGCTCGTGCCAGAAGGCACAAGGCCTCCACTGCCGCAATACGCACCTCATACATCTCGTCCTCCAGGCCGTGGACGAAGGCCCCGCAGGCCCCTGCATCAATCAGGTAAACAGCGTTTTTGTCTATCTTCTCTTTTGTTGGTTTGTTTACACCCCACTTCCTGCCCAAGGAGAACTCTCCAGTGGTATACAGCTCCCTGACTACCTCATGGTCTGTACGTTTCTTCCTGAGATCTGACATCAGGTTCTTGTCCAGGGTCAGCTCCAGGAAATGAGGACTGACTTGCAGCATGGAGCCCAGTGTTTTGGCCGCCTGCACCCTGACCATCCAGGATGCGTCGCTGATCATGTGACTGATCTTCCCAAATGAGTCATCCACCAGACGGATCCCCTCATTAGATGATGAGAAGGGTACAATGCTTTCTGGGTAGAGTTGGCTGAGCACCCCGACCATCTGCACTGCTGCAGAACGCACCTGTTCATAGTCATCAGACAGTGACCTGCAGGCCGGCTCATAGATGCTCTGACTAATCTTCATTCCTCTCTCATTCAGCTGAAGCATAGCTTTGATGGCTGATGTGCGCACTCTGGGGTCATCGTCTCCAAAGTATTTGCTGATGATACTCTGGATGTCCTTCACCATGCCAGCAGGTGTGCCCAGTCCCTTGTTGCCTTTGGTTAGAGGAGGCCTATCCACAGTGCCCAGACACCCCAAGAGCTCCAAGGCCTTCTTTCTCACACCAAAATATGTATCTGACAGGTGCTTACAGGCCACCTCTATGAGCCTCTGCCTAACGGCAGGGCTGTCAGGCAGCTGTGAACCTATGGCCAGCAGAGTACCCAGCAGCTGAGCCAGAACCTGGTGGGACTTCTCATTGTTGACGATGTTGATGACAGTGTCGATGATGCAGTCGGGGCTAAAGCCGTTGGTCTTGGACAGCAGGCCCAGGAGAGAGGCGATCTTCAGCCTCACAGAGGTGTCTGTCTCCTTACAGTGGTGCTCCACTAGGACCCGAATCACGCCCTCGATGCTCTCTGCCCCCACATGCCTGTGACCAAATGCAAGCAGGACCTGCACAATGTCGTACGAGTTTGTGGATTTGCACAGATCAATGTGGAGTGCTGCTTCCTCCGTAGATCTCATTATTACCGGTTGACAGTCCTCTCTGTCACCACCCGAGCCTCAGCAAAAGGGACACGTAAACGTTCTGCTTCTGTCCACGAGTTTATGGATCAATCTGTGTGTTGTCAGCTTTTAGACAGAATCATCGCATCAACTATCAACTATGATGTCAGTCTTGCCCAAATATGGAGTTCTATGACATCAGTACTGTGACATCAGGCCATTGCCAGTGTACTCGGAGGCCAGTCTATGCTGTACTAGTCTGCCCCAGCACGTCTGATATCTGGCATAGAGGGGCGGATCTGTGCGTCCGCCCCCGCCCCGCCTTGCGCCCCTCCTCCTCCCGAATGTGCAGCATTGAGAGCCCTAATGTCACAACATTTGGAGCGACGCCCACTGCACTCTGGTTGGTTGGGGAAATGAAAGGTTGACTCCCACTTCCTATGCCAGGAATGTCAACAGCTTGGTCCAAGCTTTCTTTTTAAAAATAAAAGCCTGGAGATCGAGGCTAATGATGTACTAACTTGGGAAAATTTGGGACTTCCATATTTGGACACACACACGCACGCAGTTGAAGAAATATAAGTGCTGTAACTGGATTGTGTCAATTGGTGTAAGCACAATTTTTCATAAGAATGTGATAATATATAGGAAAACTGTGGGCATAAAAGGGATAAGGTATCTGACAGATACAGAGATCTCCATATATGGGCATAAAAGGGACACGGGTAGACAGACAGAAACAGATATCTCCATATATGGCCACAAAAGGGACACAGACAGACAGGTACAACGGGTACTCTGACAAAGCCCCCGGCACTATGATGCAGACATATTGGTTGGACCGGCGGTGCAACGTAGGTGTGAGGGTCGTGTAGCCGAAGATTAGATGCTCACAGGGACACACGGACAGACGGACAGGGGTTAAAATATAGTCTCCGGCCTTTGGCCGTCTGGCCTGGTGGAGACAATAAATTATCACAATAAATGAGTGAGAGACATACAGTGAGGGACAAAAAAGGATGAGAGGAAAGATAGATATAAAATAAAACAAGACCAGGAGACCTGGTTCTGCCAGACCCAGAATAAACTCTGCTCTAAATGGGCACAGAGCACTACGTCACGCTAAGCTTGGCCAATCAAAAAGAGGGACAAGTAAGCACCATGTATGGACGAAACCGTTTGGAGAGGGGGACCGAAAAATATATCCATATATGGACGAAAGAGGGACCGACAAAGCCTCATGTAGGCCTGACCCCCTGGGTCTGGCAAATATAGGCTATAAAGATTTGACACATTTTGTATGTACAATTAAGTAAGAGGGGTGTTTAAACTCTTAATCTATTAACCAAACAACAAAGACAAGTATGTACATGGGGATTTGAATCCAGGTCTCTCATCACATGCAACAGCACTACCCAGCTGGCTAAACATAGCCTGACTAGGCTAAACATCAAGGCCCACTGGTTCTTTATACAGGTTACACTTATACCAAGCTCATGGGACACAATATCATTGGGGAGCCAGGTGTCAATCAACTCTAGTAAACCTACCAGGTTCTGAGTGGGGGTGGGACAAAAAAAAAAGCAGGAATAGAGACTGTCTGAGAGGCGAATTATCTAATGGTAACTAGATTCTACCAAGCTCAGCCCTGCCTGCCTTGCGATTGACTGAATGCGAAAACAAAAAAACAAGGACTCCGCCCATAGAGGGGACGGTGGTGGTGTTGTCACATTCTAATACCACCCAAAACACACATTTTTCACCTGGTCTGTAGCGCGCCTCGCTGAGCATTGGAATGCAAATTCCTGTTGCCGGCACCTTTTTTTGCAGACTGCAGACTTTTTGCAGATAAAGTATAGTTTTGGACCACGACGGAGGCGTGCCGTCTCAAGCGAACTTGAGCCACGAGAGGCACCGCCGAGTGAGAGTCGCCGTGCCGAACGTTGCGAAGTTCGCTTGAGCCGACTCAGCGCCGTCCGAGTATGTACCGATAGGCACAGAATCGTAAATCATGTTTTGGGGTGAGCATTTGCCCCAACTGCCACTCAAAGTGACTACTGGCCAATCACAGCATGTCTTTTCCGGGACTTGTCAGAATCTAGTTGTAAAAAACTAACACGCGTCTGAGAGTGAGATAAACAGGTGAAAACAGATGTCTAATTGTTGGTTTAAGTTCAATAAACTGGTAAATGTTGTCACCAAAGCCTGGGTGAGGATACATCATAATATGTCCCGGGGCCTATTACACGAAAGGAGAATTAAACTAGAAAAAGTGCTCCTCGGAGCACAGGTCTCCGCCAGGTCAGGTAGGTTATTGTGGACCAACAATGTTCGGAATTCGCCAATCAGGATGGAATATGAAAAATCGGACAGAACCATCTTGATCACTTGACTATAGAGATAATGGGTACCGATTTGCATGATGATTGGACATTTGTAGGAGCAATACAAAAAAGAAAAGTGTTGAAAAAATAGGCCTCCTGGTGGCGCTATAATAGGGCAATGTTAAAGGGTGGCATTTGCTCTTCAACGTAGTGCGAATCTGCGTGCAAAGTGTCACCTCAATCGGACACTGCGTTCATGATTTGTGGCATTTTGTTCAAAACGGGCCACTTCTGCAAACTTTAGATGTCAATGTTAGCCAATCAGGATGAAATATGAAAAATCAAACAGTTCCATCTTGATCACATGACTATAGAGATCATGTGTACCGATTTGTGTGAAATTTGGATAAAATCTGAAGGCTTAATATCCAAAAATGTGTTTTACATAAGTCGGCCTCCTGGTGGCGCTATAAAAGGCAAATGTGAAAATGCAGGGCAGATGTTTTTCCTTAGCCTCTAGGGAGTATGCGTGCAAAGTTTCACGCAGATCGGTGCAGTTATAGTTAAAAACACAAATCAGCCTTTTATAGCCCCACCATGAGGCTGATTTGAAAAATGTCAAGTGGCATTTCTTCCTCGGCCTAGTGGGAATGTATTTGTGAAATTTCAGGGAAATCGCAAGCTGCGTTCATGCTTTGAGGCATTTTGTTCAAAACGGACCAATCCTGCAAATTTTGGAAGCCAACCTTAGCCAAAGAGGATGGAATATGGGAAATCGGACAGATCCGTGTTGATCACATGACTATAGAGATACTGTGTACCGATTTGCATGACGTTTGGATAAAATCTGTAGGAGTAATATAAAAAAATCACACCCAGTGTGAAGTGGGCGGTGTGGTCATCACAGTGGTCATCACAGTGATGGAAGCTCACTTTTGTGCATAGCCCTATTTATAGGTTATTAATGTCATCATGTGTCTCGCTAGCCAATCACAGTGCTGAATAGAGTCAGCCAATAGAGTCAGCCAATCACAGTACAGCTAGGGGTGTACTAATGAGCCAATCACAGTACAGCAAATGTGTACTAATGAGGTGTCCCAACCCCACTTCCAAAAAATGGGTTTTGCACAAATCGGCCTCCAGGTGGCGCTATAACAGGCCCATATGAAAAAGCGACCGGGCCAACGGTGCCGGATATTAGCTGCTAACACACGGACAGGACACACGGACACACGGACACACACATGGACGGACGGACAGGGGGTAAAACATACTCTCTCGCCATGCCTTTCGGCCTGGCGGAGACAATAAACCTGGATTTAAGTCAAATCCAGGTTTGACAAAGTCTGGTCCGTACAGCCTGGTTTATTCCGTTCCATGAACGCCAAGCCAGGCTGAAAAAGGAGCGACTTTGTCGAGCTTGACCTAGTCAAGCCAGGCTGTGTCGAGCCAGGGCCCTATTCCACGAAAGGTGAATTAGAGCTAAAGCCTGGCTTTAACACCTATCCTGGCTTAATTTAGCCAGGATTAGGGATGAATCGGTTCCATGAAAGCTGAATTATCTTGAAGATTAGTTTAGGCAGTTCACCCTGGCTAAGTTTAGCCATGACTCGATTCCACGAAAGAGAATTGAAGCAAGCCTACCTTAAGCAAGCCTACCTTATAGTTACCATGGCAATTTAGCTGTGAAGTTAGCCTGGTCAGGAGCAGGCTAACAGCCAAGCTTACTTAATCCAGTGCCTTTGTTCTTCAAGTGTTTCCACAGTTAATTCAACACATGTGTTTGTAATAATAGGCTTCACGTATTCCTATAAAAGACCATGAAAGTCGATAGCAGAATCCTTGAACTTGACCAATCATGGAGCCCAAAACCAGAGCGGCGTTCTTCTCTGTGGCTGAACAGCAGCACTGCAGCAGCTCATGGAACAGTGGCGTTCCCAGGAATTACATTTAGGGCAGGCGAGATTTTTTTCACTGCCTGTTTTTCAGTCAGTCTTTTACTTCATTTTCTAGGGGAGGCGGGATTTTAGTTCCTGCCTCTACGGTGGGTACGCCACTGATAGCGTCACAATCATTTTTAACCACTTAGCTTTGGCTATTCAAAAATAGCAGATCTACAAGCTCATAGGAACTTGTAGATCTGCTATTTTTGAAAAATCTTGAAAATATATCTTTGAAATAGGCCTATATATACATTTTTAAAGCGATTTTTTTTTACTAAAATCTTTGCTTCTGGGGGTCCCTTGCACAAACATTTTCAGATGGGGGTCCGCGGCCAAATGTATATCAATTTAGGGGTCCTTGGCATGAAAAAGGTTGAAAACCACTGTTCTAAATGGCAGTGGTTCACAAACCTTTTAGCTCAAGAGTCTTGAGTCAAGACCCCGGCTCCCGGGGAGACATCAAATTTCTCTTTTGGGTCTTAGTCCCAAGATTAAAGACCCAAAAAAGAAATTTGATTAAATTTGACTCCGGGGAGATATCAAATTTATCTTTTGGGCCTTGACTCAAGACCCAAAAGAGAAATTTGATGTCTCCCCGGAATCATACGAGGAAGTAAAACTTATAATATGCAAGAAAGGAAACACGGCCGCAATAAATGGATCCAGGGAGAAAGCGTGGCAAAGTATTGCCGACAAATTAAATGCACAAGTCGTCCAAAAATATATACAATTTATATACAAGTCCATAAATATATAATTCAGTTAGGCGTAAACATGAGGAGTGTCAGGAGTCTATAGTGAATATTGGAATTATCGCCTACTAATCTACAATGCGATAGCCTATTATATGCGCCATGCATCCAACCAATATGTCTTTGTCTGTGCTCAGGAATGTGGCAAAAACAAAAAAATCTCCATGAATTCAAGTCTTCATGGAGTGTGTAATTGATAGAAAATAAGTATTTTTTGGGTGAACTATTTATTTAAAGCGTCATGTCTCAAATTTTTTACAATGTATTTGATATTACCTTTATATCATTTAATAAATTATGCATTTCATCCTCTATACATATTGTCCAGCAAGCAACCTTTATGATAAAGGCGAAAAAAGATAGTAGACCCGTGGGAGCCAGATTGCTCAGATGCCAAGGTTCCTGTGCTGGGATTCGATCCCATGATCTTGTGGTCTGAAGTCAAGAGCTCTTCCGAGAGAGCTATGGATAGAGCAGCAGCATGATAAGCAGAAGTCACACTTTCAAATCCCACCCTCGCCAGGGTCAAAAACTTTATATTTGAAATCCGAACGTTTATGTAGATGAATGAAGGGGTCAAAAATGGAGAAAGTGCAAACACCAGGTTGAAGTTCATCCATGACGGTCATGACAGATCCAGACTGCACTAGCGATTTGTTTACATTTGACCGCATGGCTCATTTGCATAAGACGTTACTATATTGATTTTATCCCACTGTTGAGGGTTAGGGTTATGTTTTATATATTTTGTTTAAGACTTACAGTAGGCTGCCTTGCCCCACTGGAATACAGTGACTGATATGAATTAATAATATACTGGACCATACGTAAAATGAAGAATACCTTGTGAAGTCAGTGACATTTTATTACAAATGAAAATAAAAACAAGAAACAGTGCAGTAACAATACGTTTTCGTATAGCAGCAATTTTGCAAGTACAATATAAATATTAATATATTGTCTGTCAGGCGGAAACCTCATTATGGCCAAAACTGTTACTTTTCAGCATAAACATTCTAAAATAGCAAAAACAGCAGATCGACAAAAAAGAAACAAGACTCGCGCAACATAATTTGGCAAGACACACCATCTGCGGTTTACTTCCCGTATCTGCATAGCCAACCTGCTTCCGTTCTCCTAAAAAGGCGTCCGCCCACTTCACGCAGATAGCTACGCGGGCCCAGGTGCTCAAAGAGCCATTAGTAGATAGACTGCCTCACCTAGAAGGAACAGCATGAGCAGAGCACACTCCCATAACTCCATATAAGGGAGTGGGGCATCACAGTGTCAGCTGACTGTGATGATCTGGTAACTACCCCAGATCATTATTTTATGTAATGTATCCATGTGAGAAAATGTCTGTTATACAATTTCCCAGTAGATCTGTGACTTAGTTAATGTGTAAAATCTGGTGATTTTACACATTACCTGGAAAGAAAGCATGGTCACAAACTTTGTGGTGGAGTTATAGTATTTGCACTCTCATTAATAGTTTCATTGGGAAATGGGACGATGCCCTAGATTTCTCCTGTGGTTGGGGATTAATAAGTTAGTGCATGCATGCACAGATGAATATAATGTAAATATGTTATCATTATTTGTTGAGAGTAACACTCATGTTTTTTTAGGTGCCTCTTGTGCCAGGCTCGGACGTAAAGATCCCAAGGTTGAAGCTGAGGTCTTTGCGGACTTCAAGTTGGTCTCTGTACATTGGGGATCTTGCGGTGGTGATCTTTAGCAGGGAAACGCTGTCTAACTCCAGTTTGACTGGGAAGCAGTCAGGGGCCCACAAAGAGGTGGAGTCAAAGCCACCACTGGATGGCACTAAGCTTGATGCCATACTTGGTGAGTGTCTTTAATTAAAGACAAAACTAATTCTAAAGTGAATCCCTACATATTATGCTTTGATCTTCTATTTTTTAAACGCATCTATATGGTAAACAATAAATAATGTTTTCAGCTGTCTGTTGGTAACTATCAATTTTGCTGATAAGTGTTCAGAAAAGTGCCTAATGAATCAATCTACATGCCTTTGACTTTTTTCTTGTGTTAATTGTGGATGGTGGATCATATGGGCAGCAAAAAACATATTTTTTTGTATGTATGTTTTTTTCACTCACAGGCCATGCCCAGGCAAAGTTCCCTGACCTCACCATGAATGCTATGAGACAGGTCATCAGAAAAAAGATCAACAATCTGTGCTATTCCAAGCAAGTAATTGACAAGAAGGCAGTGGTGGAAAGTAATAAGTACATTTTTACATTTACATGATAAGGGAGTGGGGCATCACATGATGCCCCACTCCCTTATATGGAGTTATGGGAGTGTGCTCTGCTCATGCTGTTCCTTCTAGGTGAACAGGGTGGGGCAGTCTATCTACTAATGGCTCATTGGAGAGCACCTGGGCCCGGTGCCTCCAGGAGTGTATAAAACCCAGCCCATGATCAGGCTGAGTTGAGATTCAGAAGAGAGGACTGCCGTCCTCTTCAGCTGCTCCCCATGCTTCTATTTAGTTCTATTTGATTATTCTTCCATCTACACACCCTGCACCCCACCCTGTTCACCTAGAAGGAACAGCATGAGCAGAGCACACTCCCATAACTCCATATAAGGGAGTGGGGCATCACAACACGACTTTGGTTGCAGAAACTGCTGCGTCTCCAGACTGTGTGGGTGTCCAGGTGGATGCAGTTGCGGCCTGAGATTTGAGTTGTTCTATCACACCTTTCAATTCTGTCACTACAGCTGGAAGCTCTATGCAGGGAATGATGTAAATGATCATAAGACAAGGGAATGAAAGCATTAAGTGTCATGACTGCATTTTGTCCATTTTACAATTTAGCAGAGTGACTTCCAGTAAGCAAGGACAACACAATGCATCAAATGCATAGAAATAGTAATATAGGATCATAGGTAAAACCAAGAACCTATCATCAGTCTAAACAGTACAAAAAAAATGACATGAGTCTCTTTCTTTTTTTTCTTGTCTAGACATGGCCAGAATATATATTTTTTAGGTATTTAAATACCTCTCATAGCATTCAATATCTCCATGATGTTGGTTTCCTTCAGGAGTTTGTTCTTCCTCTGAAGCTCCTTCAACTGAATGTCAATATCTGAATTAAAATAGGAGATAGTCATTTGAACACATACCTACAATAGGCGGAAATGTAAATCTATGTAGAATGTTCTCTTTACTTTGTAGTGACTGACATGGATTGTCATAGCAGCACATATGATATCATGTTGGAAAAGGTGTGGTTCCACTGAATCCAGCAATATCAAGAGTAGCTTTAATACTCATGGAGTTGTGTCACTAAACGTATATGGTGTCCCAAATGGGGAAAACATGAACCAGTCCTAATGAGATCTACAGTATCACATCGATTAGTTTTATTTTCAATTCACTTATCAAGGGTGGAAAAATATAAAAAATTCACTTGAGTAGAAGTCGCAAAAATGTATGAAATGTCCCAAACTTGAGAAATCTTTAAATTGTATGCAACTTAAATTGTATGCAACTACTGTAGGCCTGAAAGAAAATTTCAGGCCTACAGTAGAACTAAGAATTATCTAGCAAACCTGGCTTGTTTTCTTTCAGGAGTCTGTTTTCCCTCTGAAGCTCCTTCAACTTCTTTAGTGCCACACTCCAGTTCCTGGGCAGCTGGTCCTCATCTGAGCACTCCTCATTGGAGTTGGTCAACTACACCACAGAAAATCAAATAATCTGTCTTCTCTGTTGCAGCTACATTAACAGGAATTACTACATCAACTCAAAATAACACACTTCAAATCTAAAGTTTGTAAATAGTGAAATATATTTGACCTCTGAAGATGCTGCCAGCTGCTTTTTAAGCTCTTCGATCATGTGATCTGCTGCCTCTTTTTCAGAAGGGACAGCCTTTTTGCCCTTTCTCTGTGAAAATGACAATTTATGTTTTAATAACAGGGATGTGTAATAACATCAACACTGATAGATCCTAACTAGCTCCATAATTTTGTAAATAATCAAAACCAATATAATTTGACAAGTGTGATCTGTGCACTTGGACAATTATTAAATATATTTAATGAAGGATTTACAAAAATAAATAATTAAAAATCAAGCAAATTCTATCACAAAAACAATTATAACAGTGGGTAAAAACATGAGAAACAGGAATGGCATTACTTTTTTAAAGTGCATTTAGGTGCCATACATGCCTTTTTTATTGGTATTGTTGACAATAAAGTTGAACCTTACTATTTATCTAGGGAATTACCTTTTTTAATGGAACTTCCTCCTCCTCTTCCTTCAACTTTGCGTTTGGCTTGACCCCCCTCTTGGCTGCCTCTTGCCAGATGTCTTCACCCTTAATGAAGGCCTGTCTTTTCTTGCAAAGATCACTGCAGTTGTCTATTTGAGAAACATGAAATCAAATTAAAATGTTAACTATGGGCTCTCTTTTGCGATCACATAATGTTAAATTACCCATTTTCTCTTTCTTTTTTGTATAACTTTTTATCAAGATAGGCTAGTATAGTAGTTCTCAAACATTTTCATGTCAAGGACACCCAAATTAATATGTATTTGGCCACGGACCCCCATCTGAAAATATGCTTTGGCTGAGACCTCCAATACAAGATTTGTGTTGTTAAAAAGTAAGAAAAAATGAAAAAGCAGATCAAGCTCACAGCTCAAGCTTGTAGATCTGCTATTTTCTAATAGCTGATTTATATAAGGTGTAAGTTGTTCAACTGATGCTACATTAAATAATTTTGCTGGGGACTCCTTGAAACCCCCTCAAAGACAGAGAGAGAGAGAGAGTGGAGGAAAAGGTATTCACATTTTTACTTTAAGTAAAAGTATCAATACTGCAATGTAGAAATACTCTGTTACAAGCAAGTTTTAAAATGTAGAAATTTTATTTGGGGCTGAAGTGGTTAATGCATGTTTTGTAATAATAATCTAAATCTACAAAGTAACTAGTAACTTAAAGGCATACTAGGTAACGTTTTCAACAAAACTAAAGTTAAATTGTATATCTTTTGTGAGTGGCAAAAGTTTCACAACACCCACTCCATGAATTTCACCCCCGGAAGCCTTTTATTTATATATTTTCTATTGAACGTGGACGGGGGGGACTTTCCCGGGAAAATGACGTTCCTGGCCAACGTCATGACGTCGTGGCCGACGTCATGACGTCGGCCAGGAACACCGCAACGGTTTCCTGTTTGGCCAGGAACTACCGCGCTAATAACAAAAAGGAACCTCACGCTGATTTTAAGAGAATGTAGGATTGGAAGATCGAAAAAGAACAGAAAAAGAAAACACAGCTCATGGTAACTAATGCTCCACTGGCTAAGAGAAACGATCCGTAGATAGCATAAAACAATTAAAAGATCGCTTTTTGAAACGCTTCCGGCTTCCGGTGAAAACGAATGGAATTCTGGGTAATCGAGGACTACGGAAATTGTATGCAGTGACGGTAGTGACCAGCAGAGGTTGCTAAAAATCGTTATTTGTGATTCTGCATTGTACAACTTTAAGTTTTCAAATAATTGTAGTGGAGTAAAAGTACAATATTTGGCCCTGAAATGTAGTGGAGTAGAAGTAAAAGTAATGGAAATGGGACATATTCAAGTAAAGTAAAAAATACCTCAAAATTGTAAATTGTAAGTAAATGTACTTAGTTACTTTACACCACTGTCAAAGACCCCTGGTGACAGATTAAATCAATTGCTATCAAGGTAATACCAAGTAATATGATCAACTACTTACCACCAAACATTAAAACCTTGGCTGGATAAAACACAGGATCATCCGTTTTTGTTTTTTTTGCCTTTGTCCCATTTCACACTGAGCCATCCATTTTCATCCTCCAGGTTGGGGCATTCTGTGATTACTTTTGGACATGTTTGTTGATCTTTCATGCTCATCCATGCTAGGACCAGTACATTAATCCCTCAAATGTATAGCATGAGCGTCAACAATACATTAAAGATACTAGGACACGACAGGGATGTCACTGTCATGCAGAAGTGTTTCAGAGTTATGTGTCACAGATATGTTTAAAAAAATACCTACACCTGACCAGACAGACAATACCGTCTGCTCTTGATAGTGACGTCAAAAAAAAAAAAAAAAAAAAAAAAAGTTCAGCAGCATTCAAGCCCAAGATCGACGTTGATACATGAAAAATATAACACATTTGGCAGAGAGAAATGTGTAAGCTCTAAGAGGTATGCTTTGTCTAGCGCAGTTGGCCTCCTATACCAAACTAAATAGGAACTGCTGCACTAGCCTGGCATTCAGACTGATTAGCTCCGTCCAGCTGACTGTTTTTTTCTCACTGACAAGTAGTGTTGATTTCGTTAACGACCATTTTTCCTGTGACTAAACAAGATGAAAACCCACGTGAATGAATAACTGGGACTAAAACATTATGCAATTGTTGATGAATAAAGACCCCCTTGACTGAGTGGCAAAACATTGAGCAGCATGGAGCATTGGAGTTTGGAAGCACTCGCTGGAAATCACTCAACGGTCCTGCGTACCACCTGTTTCGAAATTGCATATAATGCAGGAGGCAGCAGGACGTTGCGTTAGTGAAAACGAGCGCATCCAAACTCTGAAACTTAAAAAAGATTATCACCTGCACGGAATTTATTGACAGAAAGTAGCTCATAACATGTCTAGGGTGGATTTTTATGAAACAAAAACTTTGCAGATAGAAAGAGGATAATTCAAGCTTTCCGTACAGCTGCCATGTTAGTGAGTTTAACGTCGTTTAATACAATCAGACCCAAAGACCCGCCCACCTCAGACATCAGCAACATTATGAAAATCACATAATTACAATTGTTCGGGTGAAATTCACCCATTATTAGTGTTATTTTTTAATGAATAAAATTTAGTTTTGTCCAATCTGTATGGTAGAGTATGTTAGTACAATATAACTTATACAATTGGGGTGGTTGTATTTTGTCTCCCTGCTTTTCTATTGATCTTCTAATGATCTACTGAACATGTGAAAAGGTCATGTCTCACCTAAAAACAGAATCTGACACGAATTTTGACCTGATGGTCAAGATTAAATGTATCCCCTGTGCAAGCAGGCAGGCTCTATTAGCTCATAGGTAAACATTTCAGGACTTGTGCAGGAAACCGGGTTAAATCCGGGGTAGAAGAGCAAAGTTACATAGTGCAGCTTTAATTAAAATACTGCAATGTGGAAATACCCAGTTACAAGCAAAACTCCTGTATTCAAATCTGTACTAGCATTGGCATCAAAATAAATGTTAAGTACATCAAAGAAATGTCCCATTTCACAAATGTTTTAATAGCCCATCAACAAGCTCACACCATGTCACGATGCTAAGTGCTGTGAGCTTGTAGAGAGTCTATATTTAAATGGCCTGAATTGTTTAATGTATGTTTTGTAATCATCTAAACCTGCAAAGTAACAAGTAACTAAAGCTGTCAAATAATTCAGTATATTTTTTATCTGAAAATAGAGCTTTAATTTCCATGTTCTGTATAGGAAGAAAAACTTCGCGCAGGTGTATAAAAGATTCTTTATTATGACCAAAAACATAAACAACCACGTTTCCCTGCTTTACTCAGATCAGTTAGATGTTGCTGAAACTGAATTTGAGGGAAGAAAACAACATTTTGAAATAAACATTTCTTAGGCTTGTAAATTTAGGGTGATATAACTGACATTGACATAACAGGACTGAAATGCTTAATTTATGCTCTGTTGTGCGACCGCATCGCACACTGAAAATAGCTGATCTACAAGCTCACAATTGTAGATCATTTCTGGAGCACAACGAAGAAAGAATCGGGCATCTAGCTAATCAGACACATTATCAAGTTTTCCTTCCAACTTGTTCTCAAACGATCAATTATGATTTGTCAGATGACACATTATCTAGACATCACGGGTGCATTCGTAAACATGCTCAGAAAATCTGCTCCGTTTTCACGCGTTTTCACACTGACGTCAGAGTGCTGTGAAATCAGTTAAAGTTGCGATCTGTAAGACTTATGTCCTATGCAGGATTCGAACCCGGGTCTCCCGAAATGCCAACTGCTGAGCCAAGACGGAAAGCACGTTTTGTGCAATGGGAGATATTACACCTTGATGTTGAGGCAGTGGGAGCGCTCATGGTGTTCAAGTTATGAACACACCTCGTGTCAACACATTATTGGGTTGCACAGTTAAACTATGACTGCTCTGTCCTTTACAGAGAACAACTAAATACTAGAACGAGTACAACTATAAAAATTATATCTAATACCACGAATACCCAGAGCCCGACTGATGCTAGAATTTTGGGTCTGAAGACGATCACGATTTTAGACCACTGATATATGGATTTTATTTAACCACTTAAGACCTATTCAAAAATGTCAAAAGCTCTACAAGCTCACAACACATCGTAACGAGACACACTGTGAGCTTGTAGATCTGCTGTTGTTTTCAAAGTGTGTGAAAACTTTGAGCTTTTCACCGTAAATGACATGTCCAAAATCGATTGCAAAATCGCTGATACCGTCATCCAAAAATTCAAATAATCTGTTACATCGGTCGAGCTCTGCTAATATCTCATCCACACCGACAGTAACCCCTCCCCCCTCTGTGACATCATATCCAGGAAGGTCATGTGAAGTGTTTCTCTACTAATAAAGTTCAATTTAAACAATGATTACAGCTGCATGGAGGAGTATCTGCTAGATGAGAGCTTCCACGCTGATGGAGTTCACCTCAAAGGAGAATTTCACTTGAAAACACTACTTGGGTAATTTTAACGTCTACTCAGGCTTTTGTGTGAACCCTGGCAGTTATTTAAAGTCCAAGTAGATGTGAAAATGACCACATAAGTGTTTTGAAATCATAGCGTGTAATCTTCGCAATAATATACTTTATATATAGTCTTCCACTGGCATAATTTTCACAATAACCATTTCACATAAATGTGCTGTATGACCAGTTCTCTAAATATTATTTAGACAGTGTCTGCCGTTGAGTGGTCCCTACATTACTAAACTAACACCGAAATGACGCAGGCACTCACAGGAGGTGCTATGGAACCAGAAATGTATTTCTTCTTCCATTTTTATTAACCATTTGGAGCGGGAACCCCTATTTGTAACTATACCTTTCAGAACGGGAACCCCTTTTGGGGTTCCTGTTGCTATGTACAGTATATAGCAACATAATTTTTTTATAATTTTTGAATACATGTTTGAAGTTTTTCAGAAAGCTTATATCAGGATTTAGAAGGCGTTTTTAGAATCGGCCTCAGGTCATTTTCTGTTAATGTATTTCTTGGTGAGGGCCGGAAGCAAAAATCAGCTATAACCAGATGGTGTAATGACGTGTGGCTACCAGAGGTGTCACCCCAAAAGCACTCCAAAAAGCAAAGTTACACAGTATGACTTTAAAGTGAAATCCCCCTTTAGAGATCACAACTCCTCCTCCTACGTCTAATAACCTCCCCTGTATCCTCCTCCACCTCCTCTGTATCCTCCTCCAGTTCCCCTGTATCCTCCTCCACCTCCCCTATACCCACCTCCACCTCCATACCCGCCTCCTCCCCCCCTATAGCCGCCTCCCCCTCCCCTGTAGCCACCTCCTCCTCCGTACCCTCCTCCCCCGTACCCTCCTCCTCTGTACCCGCCTCCACCCCCCCTGTACCCTCCTCCTCCTCCTCGGCCTCCGTCGTCAAAGCGACCCATCTTGGGAGGGCGGGGTCCGTCACCGAACCTGTGGAGAGGACCAGACGTCAGTTAAGAGTGTGTTCACACTATCGCCTTTATGAACAAACAGTGCTGTATAGAACGCTTTTTCTGCTGTCGAAATAAATAGACTTCAATATACCACTTCCCTCCCTCCAGGAGATGTACAAGAAGCTGTGTGTAGTCAAAGCTCACTGTATAATCAAGGACATGCACCACCCCAAGGCCAGGCAAGGAGGTCTACCATAGTATCAAGGGCAAGACCACCAGGTTTCTGAAGAGCTTCCACCAGGCTACCATCAGACTGTTGAAGTCACTATCAACTGGAACACTTTACTTGAAACTGACAGTTTTTCCTCCATTCATTTGGATCTGTTCCTCTATGCAGACTTTTACTTTCTCTGTGGACCTGCCATGTGCATCTTATGTCGCTTACATTGCTTTTGAAAACACATCTGTATATAAAGTGTTTTTTCCTCAGGATTGTTTTACTGTATGGGCTGACTACAATCTGTTTTTATGTTTAATTTTTTTCTTATTTCCATTTTTCTCTTGCTGATGTTTGCTGTTTTTAACATGTATGTAAAGCACTTTGTAATTATGTTTGGAAAAGTGCAATACAAATACAATTCATCATGTACAGAGATTAAAGCAAAATAAGTCCTAATGAGTGATTTGTGAAACAGCAAGGAGCTCCCCCACACACTAGTGCCGTGTTTCATAAACAATTAGCACGATATGTAAAATTAGGATGTACAGTATTGGTAGCCATACAGACAACCAGTTGAAGTAATTGTAGATTGAGGCTTTAACCTTTGCCTTTATGCAATATCCAAGATCAATTAGGGTTTACTGACGTTTTCAATCTACTGTACGAGAGTTGTAGACACTCCCCATTGTCACCGGGACTTTCAGCTCCTAGCCTGTCCGGGGCTCCAAACATGTACAAATGCAAAAATAAAGGGGCTTACCCACAAGCCCCAAATGTTAACTAACTGTCTAGTGCAATGTAATAATCCATATCTTTCAATAAAGAAGTGTTTTAATCCCGTCTGTGGCCGATTCTGTCGGAAGTTCCCAATGGGCGGTAGTGACGCGCCGCATCTGGTGAAACCCGGAATTACGCTCAATGTAAACAGGAAGTAAACGAGGGTGAAAAAATGGCGTTCGGCCACAGACGGGATTAAAACACGTCTTTATTGAATTATTAAATTGCACTAGAACTCCTGACAGTTAGTATATACAATATAGGGTGTACAGATTTCTAGAATCACATATTATATAATATCCATCCATCCAGTCCTCCCTCCACACACCCACCAATCCATGCCTCCATACCTTCTCACTGAAGACAAAGTAAGGACTCAGGTAGGCTATTTGATGTCAAGGGAGCTGAAGGGACAGTTGACGGAGGATTTGTGGATCAAAGCGTTGCGTCCCTCTGTGGTGAGAATCTTCCTCTTCTCTTTGTGGTAACACACGTTGGGATACGACCGAACGCAAGCAGAGACACCACCACGTCTAGATTTTTGTCTGGTCCCACGACAGAAAGAGACAGAGACAGTGATAGAGAGAGACAGAAGAAAGGGAGAGAGAGAGAATGAAGATCTATTTCATGGCATTGAAACAGAAGACAGATGTAAGTATTTCTTTAGGGTGATTTGTGCTTGCTTGCTTGCATGCCAGTGTCACACACTGAAAATAGCAGATCTACAGGCTCACAATGTGCCGCAGTGTGACGCATTGAGAGCTTGTAGATCGTCTATTTTCACGCCAACCCAAATAAATCAGCCCTAAACAGAAGACAGAAGATAAAAGAACGTTCAGGAACCTTCAGGGAAGCCAGCATTGACCAGGATGTCCGTCAGTTGTACTTTGGCCTCCGAGGTCATTTTCAGCGTCTTCACCGTTAACCCTGAAATAACCATAACATAACCAAATATTAACCAATACGTAACCAAATATTAACCATAACATAACCAAATATTAACCATAACATAACCAAATATTAACCCTGTAAATATAAACAAACCAAATATTAACCCTAAAACCATAAATAACCAAATATTAAGCCTGAACATCTCCCAGTACAACAGTATCATACTGTATTTCAAATGGTGCATAATTAGGTATTCTACCATTATGTTGTTAAAAGTAAAGGTTTAGTAAAAATTCGATCAAAGGTTTGGACTAATCGGTGTAGAGTGGCAAAGGGATTTTGATCACATTACTGAGAGAGAGAGAGAGAGAGAGAGAGAGAGAGAGAGAGAGAGAGAGAGAGTCCTATTTAATCATAAATGTATACTTTAATAATTAATTATATTAATTAATAACAGATTATTGTTAATACTAACGAAGGCCAGTAGTCCGTCATCGATGTTGCTGGAGGTCCGGGGGTTCCAGTTGACCTGGGGAGGAGACCAGGGCACCACGCCCGCTCCGCTCTGCCTCTGACTGGGCTCAAACGATGCCATCTTCCCCTGGATGAGAGACACTGGAACGCTGGGGTCCACAGGCTGGCAAAAGATAGTAAGAACATACAGTTACAAACATCACCAATATGAAAAATCACAGGCATACAACGATGTGCCCCTGAATGAGAGACACTGGAGAGCTGGGATCCATACTGTCCATAGGCTGGCAAAACACAATTACAAACATCTTCCTCTGGATGAGACACTAAACCTCCAGTTCAAAGATACAAAAATTAATCAAATGTAATTTAAAAAAAGTGCATATAGATAGAAACATCAGTCTACATACAGGGATCCACAGGTTGCACCAAGATATATCAACCATGTAAACCCCAGCATCCGTATTCTGGGGTAACTTCGTGAAGATATTTAATGTAGATTAAAAACAGAAAGGGACTCTGCTGTCAAAAACACAGGTACAACCATCAGTCTACACACTGCATCCACAGGCTGCCCCAAGATACAAAAGAAACACACAGATATAACCATCACATACTAGACTAGAGCACCACACATATAATTTATATTGATCATTTTATTTAAAAAATCTTGACGCCATCGGGATCAGCCTTTATGCTGCCAAAGTCTCCCAATAGTTTTTATCATCATTATTGTCTCCGCCAGGCCGAAAGGCATGGCGAGAGAGTATGTTTTGCCCCCTGTCCGTCCGTCCGTCATTCTGTCTGTGGACAGCTAATCTCCGGCACCGTTGGCTTGCTCGCAGTGAAACTGTGCACACACACTCCCTGGATGCCACAGCAGAACCTCTGCCCCACATTTTTCACATGGGCCTTTTTTAGCGCCACCAGGAGGCCGATTTGTGCAAAACATATTTTTTGACAGTACTCCTACAGATTTTGTCCAAAAATCCCGCAAATCGGTACACAGTATCTCTATAGTCATTAAACGAAACGGGTCTTTCAGATTTTTCATATTCCATCCTGATTGGCTAAAAATGGCTTCCAAAGTTTGTAGGAGTGCTCCGTTTTGAACAAAATGCCTCAAATCATAAACACAGCATGCAAAATGTTCTAATCAGCCTCATGGTGGCGCTATAACAGGGCGATTCGTGTTTTCACCTATAACTGCACCGATCTGTGTAAAACTTTGTAAGCGCACTCCCTAGAGGTCAAGGAAAAACCTTTGCCCTGCATTTTTCACATCTGCCTTTTATAGCGCCACCAGGTGACTGACTTATATAAAACATTTTTTTTTATATTACTCCTTCCGATTTTATCCAAATTTCACGCAAATCGGTACACATGATCTCTATAGTCATGTGATCAAGACGGATGTGTTTGATTTTTCATATTCCATCCTGATTGACTAAGATTTACATCTAAAGTTTGCAGTAGTGGCTTGTTTTGAACAAAATGCCGCAAATCATGAACACAGCGTCCGATTGCGTTCAAACTGCACGCACATTCACACTATGTTGAGGAGCAAATGTCACCCTTTTCACATTGGCCTGTTGTAGCGCCACCAGGAGGCCACAATAACCTACCTGACCTGGCGGAGACCTGTGCTCCGAGGAGCACTTTTTCTAGTTTATACTGCACTTGTCTGTTTTCACATAACTGCTATTAACTAGAATCATCCAGTAGGGAGAGTCCAAATACAAGCACTATGAGCTTTGTCGTCCTGCCTCTTCCAATATAGATGGACAGACAGGTACTTTACCTCTAAGAGGGGGTCTAAGAGGTTTTTTTTAAGATTTATTTTTTTAAATAGCAATCTTCATGCTCACATCGCACAACTCCCAAAACATAGATTAAGTATTAATCTTCATCATCATCAAACCGATTTCTGGCTTTTCAGAGGACAGTGTTACTTGAGGTCAGGAGGAGATGAAGTTCTACCAGCTAAACTAGTTTTTTGTTTGTCAAGATAGCATCAATAGTTGTGGTTTCCATTAAGGTGAACAGGTATTCCATGTTCATGAGAAAGTCTTGTGTAATGCAAGGTATGCTAATAGAACAATAGAAACAGATGCGTGCATGATGAGAGATTAGAGAAGAGGATGGCATGATTTAAAGGAATGCAAGTTCCACTACTAGTGGCACGATGGAAAAATACAGAGAGAAAAAAACACAACCAGGTTCTCAAAGGAGAAACAAGTTGATAAAAGCATCGGCAGTGTTCCTGGATCTAACAGGATGAAACGGAAAAACTTTTGCCCTGATGAAAGCTTGTTGTGGTCGAAACATGTTGCCATTTGCCTTGTTTTAATTAAGGCTATTTCCTCCTTTTATTATTAAATGCCCGGATCCTCTGTTTTTTCCAATGGAAAAATACACTTGAGTCAAAACAGATACGTACATGATGAGAGATTAGATAATGAAGGTCAAAGTTAGGAGCCCTTGCATCAAACTGGTTAAGTAACATTGCATTCCTTTAAATGCTGTCATACCTTCATTAATCTCTCATAATCTAATCACTCATCATGTACCTATCTGTACAGATGTGACATCAGACTGTTGGGCAAGGCATGAACACCGCCTGCCTGAGGTGGTTTTTAACCATGTGAAATATGTTTTTTTTTAAACCTTTCCATGCTGCACAAACTGGTTCTTGAAACAGCACCTTAAACACTGTACCGGATGATGCTTTTTTCTACCTGCATAATGATACTAATGTACATCTCTTCTAAATATGTACATCTGTTTTCACATTTACTCTCTGTATACTGTAGGTATATATCTGTATTTGTTCTATTTAACCTGTTTTCTATCTCTTTCCCTTTTCTCCTTTTCTCTCACTCAAGTGTGCACGAAAAACACAAACACATAATTTCACCGACTGCTTTACACCTACAAACTGTGATGTGACAAATAAAACTGATTCTGATGATTAATGAAGGGCATGACAGAATTTAAAGGACGGCAGTATCACAACTAGTTTGATGCAACGGCTCCTATACTTTGATCAGAGCGAAGTGAGTAAACTCTTAAGTTGGAGGTCTGATGGTTATTTTGGACTAGGGGTTTGTTTGACTGATTGATTGATTGATTGATTGATTGATTGATTGATTGATTGAGCAAGGGAAGTACAGTTCAATACAAGGTCTGTTTTAAATAAAAGAAAGCACAATGGCTTTGGGGTATTTTGTACTCAATTCATCGAAACATTTTGTTTTGGGATGAGTTAAACTAATACATAATAAAAAAACTATAATCGTTAATCAATCAACATAATTGATTAACAATCAATCCCTATTTTGGGAATGTGATTAGTTTCTTAATAATGTTCAATTATCATTGTACCGACATGTTGATGTGAAGAGATGTGCATAATGTTATTTATTATTGATGAAGTTGCACTGTGATAGTGAGAGCAGAGTCTTACAGGAGATGTGATGGTAACTATAGTAACACAGTAATTATTATTATTAGTGTTAACTATATACAGTAAAACTAATACTTACAGGAGATGAGATAACTCATCTCCTGAACCACGGCCATGATCTGCTGCTGAGGGTCTGGAGCAACAGTGACGTCATGCACCTCCAACTACACACACACACACACACACACACACACACACACACACACACACACACACACACACACACACACACACACACACACACACACACACACACACACACACACACACACACACACACACACACACACACACATATACACACACACACACACACACACAGAGAGATAGAAACCCTTGGGTTGTACAGCAACTAAATATACTACGTATTGTCCATAATGCCTTTCTGTTAAACATTTCAACTTGGTGTCCCAATTTTGGGAATCTCATTACAGGATAAAATAAAAATAAAAAAACAATATTCAAATAAATGCAACAATGTAAAAATAAAAAGCAGATCTACAAGCTCACAACGTATCACATTACCAGAAGTTGTGAACTTGTAGATCAGCTATTTTCGCTATTAGTCACATGAGAAAGTATGGTGCTTAAGTCTTGATCGTAGAACACAGGAGCAACAGATAAAAGATTTTCAACATTTTAGTCTCACCAGCCAGACGATTAGAGATCTACACCTACTGAAAGACATACTGACATACTTCAAGGATTAAGAAAACAGGTCGTGGGGAAAAGAATCTCTGATCATCTGGCTATGCAAGACGCACAAGTATTTGAACTTATATCATGACCAGGTAGCGATACAAACCAATGTTCTACCAGTTTTATTATTTTTGCTTTTTACCCTTTTTTCTCCCCAATTTAGTCGTTATGCCAATCATTTCCTCCCCACACACATTTCTGTGTTGTCACTGCTGTCGTATCCTACTGACTCACCTGCCAGTGAGGAGCCCCCACCGGGAGGACGTAGAGCCTTCGTCCTACTCCTCCCAACCAACACTCCCTTCTGACTTTACGGGACAATTTTATTTTTTATTTTTTACAAATCTCTTTATGCATTTTTTTAAGCAGATGCAAAAGACAGCGTATATAAAGATCAATGAAACAAAGAGGACAATCGTGTTCGTAAAGATGCTCGACAAAGCCAGACGCACCGCGTTGATTTCGAACCCCCAGCCCCTACAGTGGTGGACAGGCACATTACCACGGCACCACATGAGCGCTCTACCAGAGTTAATGTTAATTTCAAGATTTGAAAAGGGGAAAAACAAAAACATGTTACTTACTTCGTTCCAACTGTCTCACAAAGAGCTGCATCTTTTCGCAAATTTGGCTACCAAAAAGGGCAGAATCCCCACACATACAAAGGTTTTATGATTAAGATGATGATGTATGTACTGTATGTATGTTAGTTTGTTTGTGATAGCATTAAATGTTGTCTGTTTTATGTGAATCATGTATCAGTTTGTGGTAATTGTGCAAAAAAAATTAATAAAATGACTGAAAGAGAAGTTTTAGTACATAAACGGACAGAAATAAAGCAGATGCTGACAAAATAATAATAATAATAAGGGTAATAATAATAATAAATATAGCTGCAAGCAGCGATAAGCGGGGCCAGGAGAGAGAGAGAGAGAGAGAGAGAGAGAGAGAGAGAGAGAGAGAGAGAGAGAGAGAGAGAGAGAGAGAGAGAGAGAGAGAGAGATAAAGAGAGAGAGAGAGAGAGACGGAATAGATTGAAGAGAGAGAGAGAGAGACGGAATAGATTGAAGAGAGAGAGAGAGAGACGGCATAGATTGAAGAGAAAGAGAGAGAGATAAACGGAATAGATTGAAGAGAAAGAGAGAGAGAGAAACGGAATAGATTGAAGAGAAAGAGAGAGAGAGAAACGGAATAGATTGAAGAGAAAGAGAGAGAGAGAGAGAAACGGAATAGATTGGAGAGAGAGAATCGGAATAGATTGAAGAGAGAGAGAGAGAGAGAGAGAGAGAGAGAGAGAGAGAGAGAGAGAGAGAGAGAGAGAGAGAGAGAGAGAGAAACGGAATAGATTGAAGAGAAAGAGAGAGAGAGAGAAACTGAATAGATTGAAGAGAAAGAGAGAGAGAGACTTGGAAAAGGAATAGATTGAAGAGAGAGAGAGAGAGAGACATGGAAACGGAATAGATTGAAGAGAGAGAGAGCGAGAGAGACATGGAAACGGAATAGATTGAAGAGAGAGAGAGAGACATGGAAACATAATAGACTGAAGAGAGAGAGAGATGGAAGCAGAACGGACATCTCAACCTATTGCCATTAACAGGAATCGAACCCTCAACCTTTGGATTAACAGGCTGCAACACTACCTATAGTGCTATAGCTTTGTACAGATTGAGGTTGTCTGTTGAAGATAAAAGTGAACCAGTGAAAGCAGCCGACCTACAAGCTCAGAAACACGTTGCTATCTGAAAAGTTGTGAGATTGTAGATCGGCTATTTTCAGAATGAAGTATGTCATACATACTTCATACCCTCTCAAATAAGCATTTCAGGTTATCTTTATCAATTGCATATGTATTAATTGACACAATTACTGGTAGTGTCTGTTGATATTTATAAGTATTTCCGTCCATTATGAACCAAGCCTCTGTGTCCCGAACTACTCTAGATCACTGGTTCACAAACCATTTACCAATAGGCATTTTTGTGTCTCCTCGGAACGAAAACTAGTGAAAGTAGCCGATCTACAAGCTCACAAAACGTTGCTATCTGAAAAGTTGTGAGATTGTAGATCGGCTATTTTCACAATGAAGTTTGTCATACATTGCAAAAACATACTCTCTCCAAGAAGCATTTCATGTTACCTTTAACAGTTGCACATGCATTAATTGAGAGAGAGAGACATGGAAACATAATAGATTGAAGAGAGAGAGAGATGGAAGCAGAATGGATTGATTGGACATCTCAACCTATTGCCATTAACAGGAATCGAACCCTCAACCTTCGGATTGACAGGCTGCAACACTACCTATAGTGCTATAGCTTTGACCAGGCTGAGGTTGTCTGTTGAAGATAAAACTGAACCAGTGAAAGCAGCCGATCTACAAGCTCAGAAACACGTTGCTATCTGAAAAGTTTTGAGATTGTAGATCGGCTATTTTCACAATGAAGTACGTCATACATTGAAAAAACATACTTTCAAATAAGCATTTCATGTTATCTTTACAGTTTGCACATGTATTCATTGATACAGTCATGTTTTTTGCAATTCAACTTAAACGAGTCTAAATCAAGTGAGGCTTGAACCGGCAACCTTGCGGTCGTGAGGCACACGTTTAAGGGAGAAGCCATTGGAGCAACAGACAAGAACCTGTGAAAAAGGAGATCACACAGATGATACAGTTTCACGCAAATAGCTGAAAAATCCTGGGTTTAAGTGTTTTTCAAACTGCTCAAAATTGCGGACAATCTAAGGGTGGAGCTTACTGGTCAACGTGATACATGTGTTCCTCATGAGTCAAGGCACATGTGTAAGCAGGTTTAATGGCTGTCGGCCAAACGAGGCATGACTTTTGCCTGTTTAAAGTTTGCACTTTCAAAAAATCGCTATAGCGCCCCCCTTTGACCAATTGGAGTAAGATTGGTTTCAGTAATATTTGGAATGACCCTCAACATTAACGCAAAGTTTCAAAGAAATGTGAGTCTGCATGTATGTGATAGGGGCAGATGAATAATTGTCATAAAACTGCAATATTCATTGGCTCATTAAAGCTTCATTTTTTCACTTATGGAAAATCTTCGCTGCTTGTTTGTCGGCATAGGTCCAAAGTTCATGTGTAAAACGTTTCGTGCAGATTACTCAAAAATCCCAGGAGGAGATAGGTTTTAACTGTTTTTCATATAATTCAAAATGGTGGGAGATCTAAAGGTCAGAGGTCAAAAGTCAGAGGGTTAAAGTTGTTCATCATGAGTAGACGCATGTGTGTATTGAAGTTTTATGGCTGTAGGTCAAACAGGGCATGAGTTGTACCTGCTCAAAGTTGGCATTTTCAATTGAGTGCTATAGCGCATGTAGTTTTTCATGACCATCTACCATATGGCCAAGTTTCGTAGAAGAAACAGAATACAGGAAATATTAAAACAGGTCCAGAGCTGAGCTCTGGCCCCGTAATTACGATTCTAAATCACTATGACTGTGCTGTGGAATTAAAAAAAACATAGTATTTTATCAACTCCGTCAGACTCCGTCAGATGTCAACTAGGTCAGATATGCCATTCTATGAAGATGACACCAAAAAAGAAAAGGTTTAACCCTTCCATTTTCAAGTTTAAATAGGTAAAAAATACCCTTTATATTTCTTTAATGGAACGAGACTTGAAACAAAATTATTTATCATCATTTTAATTAATTCTAATGGTCTCTAAAAACAAGACCAGGAGACCTGGATCTGCCAGACCCAGACTTCACATGACGTGTCAGCCTGTGTCTATGCCCATGAATGGCCGGGCTTCGCACGACGTGTGTCCCTTCTATGCCCATGTATGGACAGACTTTTTTTGGGGGACAGATTTTTTTTTGGCTGGGGCCGGAGGACAAAGTGACCATGCCCATGTATGGACGAAACAGGTACAAAGCCTCATGTAAGCCCGACCCCTTGGGTCTGGCAAAAAAGTGACACTTGTGGTGTTAGGGTCCGAAATGACCCGGAAGAGAAGTGTGGTTCAATTCCCCCCAAATTGTCAATGTTCATGTTTGAGAGTGAGAGAGACTTGTCCTCAATTAACATTTGCTATCAGGAGTAAAATAAAGTTTGAGTTTATGAAAAATAAATGACTTTTTACCTTCTATGGTATATTCTATGGTATGTTTTTATTTAATTTTTTTTAAGTGTGTTCTAATTATTATTCTTAATTATTATATTAATGCTAGATAACATCACTATCCATTGCCTTCATTATAAGAAATGTAATGAGTGAATTTTAACATTTTTACAATAGAAAACAAGATATATTGAAAGATGAAATCCTAGCCCTCATAATATTTTAAAAAGTGTTTACATGGATATGAACGCATTACAAGTCAGCTATGAGGTGGGAGAAAAAGAAAAAAAAAAGTATTTTGGGTTGATTTAAATCACAGGTCAAATTTGACCCGCTAACACCACAAGTGGATGCAGTTTTCTAACACAATGCAAGGGTTAACAGTCAACACTTTGATCTTTTAAAATATATTTTCCCGGCATCGTCCCTCATAGACGCATATTGCATAATCATTGATCTGCATCATCATGGCTGGACGTGGTGGCAGGGGGCGTAGCAGAACCAACATGACCTTTAACCTGGAGGATCTGGGCATCGGGAGAGGAGAAGCTCTACCTCCCACTGCCGTCAAGCCAACAGCCCTGTTCAGGGTTGCCAGGTCTGCTCATAATAATTTCCCGCAAGATTTTATTTGAAAATAGCCGATCTACAAGCTCACGCGTTGTGAGCTTGTAGATCTGCTGTTTTCAAATAGCTGATGTATATGTTAAAGTGCTCATGTGGCCCATATAGTCGCTTCTTTTGGGCTGGTTTTCCTAGACCTGGTTGCTTGTTTCTCTCACAGAATCTGGCAACACTGCCCCCTGTTCCCTCCCATGACGGCCCAAGCCGTCCCTTTACAGACAGGAGAGGAGGTAGAGTACATGCTGGCTTTGAAGCAGGAGCTGAGAGCTGCCTGCAAGAACCTGCCCTTCTACGTCAGAGGAGCTGCGCCCAGGAAAGATGTGGTTCGGTAAAATAGACCAGGAGACCCAGAATGAAGTCCAGAATGGAGAGTACAGTGGTTGATGAGCTTTACTTAATTACATACTTGTGACATAATAATGATGTCATGAATAGTTCGTGACGAAAGGGGACGAAAGGGGGACAAACCCCCCCCTCTTCTTTCTATGGAAATTAACGTTGCGATGGGAACGATGTACAAAAACGAATTTCACCCACTTCTTTACCTTGTAAACCTGTGATGTGACAATAAAACTGATTCTGATTCTGATTCAGACCCCTAGTGGTTGAAATCTGAATGGCCGGGCTTCGCACGACGTGTGTCCCTTCTATGTCCATGTATGGACAGACTTTTTTGGGGGACAGCATTTTTTTTGGCTGGGGCCGGAGGACAAAGTGACAGATTTTTTTTGGCTGGGGCCGGAGGACAAAGTGACCATGCCCATGTATGGACGAAACAGGTACAAAGCCTCATGTAAGCCCGACCCCCTTGGGTCTGGCAACAATAATAGAGAGGGCCCCCGATATCCCCTCCCATCCACTTGCATTGAGTTGCTCACACAGCGCATGGGGCCGAAATCACCCCTTCTTCCGGGTTGAGAAATGTGATGGGCGGGGCCTATTTGGGGCTTCTGCGCGTCACTTCTGTGACGCGTTTCGCATCACAGAAGCGCGCAGCCCCGTGCGCAAGCTCGTAAGCACGCTCGTGAGTCGAGCCCATTGGTCAAAACCGTTTTCGCTCGTTCGTGATAGACGCCCCAGGGCGTTTTAAGCTGCAGTACCATGAATGGCCAGCATGTCCATTCGCCTTCAATGAAACCCCTGGGTTCTGGGGGCTTGGACAAATACCACACCGGAGAGCCCAGGGACAATACCATCGAATGGAGCCCAGACCGGAGTCGGTTGCCCAAAGAGCTTTGTATCAACGTCAGAAAGTCTCAGAGAAAAGCAGGTCCAGTGTGTCCACCTCAAGTCAAAGCAGTGAAGAAATCCATCATGGCAAAAGAGGAGGTTCTTTCCAAACTGGAGACTCTGGAGAACTCTCCAAACTGGAGGAACGACGGAGGAGATGGCGGCCAACTCTGCAGACGAGGAGGAGAAGAAGAAAACCAACCAAGAGGCCGAAGAGGAGGAGGCCGAGGAGGACGAGGAAGAGGACTTCGAGGAAGTCGAGGAAGTCTTCGCGGATGATTTGGTGGAGGAGACAGATCATCTAAAACTGATAATCGGCTGACTCGTTAACCAGATCCAAAGGCCATTTATGCTAAGTAGAGAAACTTATATGTGATGCCTTAGGCTGTGGGAATCAACTATTGCTGGATTATCTTCGATGCTTCTCTCTCTGTAAGTAGTTAATGTCTCTCTGGGTCGCTGCTGGAACTCTACTCTCCCAAGACATATCGAGCCTTTATATACTGTTGGCTAATGTCACTACGATGATGTCAGGTAGTGTCAGGCATCTCCACATATATGGAGCAGGCTATCTCCGCTATGCCCAAATCTGGGACTGTGATGTCAGTTCCAGACGTTTGGGTGATCGCCATATAGGGAGTTCAAGGAGCCACCCTCAACTTACCACTGAAAAAGCTGAACTGACAGCTTTAAAATGCCTTTTGTGTGAATACAAACAAAGCACAACTTTGAAAGACTATTTGCATCACATTGGACAGCATCTGCAATATTTTGAAACTGTTACATGTATTTGCCGGACCCAGGGGGTCTGGCTTACATGAGGCTTTGTACCTGTTTTCTCCATACATGGGCATGGTCACTTTGTCCTTAGGCCCCAGCCATAAAAGTCTGTCCCCCTTTCGTCCATACATGGGCATGTTTTGTACCTGTTTTCTCCATACATGGGCAAAAAACAGGTTTTGGTCACTTTGTCCTTAGGCCCCAGCCATAAAAGTCTGTCCCCCTTTCGTCCATACATGGGCATAGACACAGGCTGACATGTCATGTGAAGTCTGGGTCTGGTAGAACCAGGTCTCCTGGTCTTGTTTTCAAGGGTGCCCATTTAAGACAAATATTTATGGAGCGTAATATGTTCCACTATAAATATCCGTAAAAAAATTAACGGACAAACACTTAAAAGTAAACTTGGTCAAACTTGAGGACACCACATCAACCGGGTTCATTTTCAATGTGTCTATAACAAAAACCAGCAAAAATAACACCAACTATTTCAACTTCCTACAACAAACCGGACCCGAAGACAAATGCTATTTTAATGTTTTTTTTCTTTTCTTATTTCTATTTTTCTCTTGCTGATGTTTGCTGTTTTTAACATGTCTGTAAAGCACTTTGTAACTATGTTTGAAAAAGCGTCATATACAATTCAATTAATTAATTATTTTGTTCGTTTGTTCATTCATTTGTCGAGGGACAGCGAGTGCATTTTCCGGCAGAGCTGCCGTGGAGCTGCCGGCGGCGCCAGCTTTGGGAGTGTGCTGCGTTTGTGTAACGCAGTCCCCACCAATATTATTTACGATTCTGTGCCTATCGGTACATAACTCGGACGGCGCTTAGTCGACTAGTAGACCATCGGCCGGTCGTCAAGGGCACTCGTGCCTGGAGGCGCTCGGGCGCGACTCCTTGGCCTCAAGGTCTACTGAGTCGGCGCGCCTCCGTCATGGTCCAAAACTATACTTTATCGGCGGAAAAAATAAGTTGACTGCCGCTCCTCCACCGGCAGTTCCGCGGCAGTTCCGCTGCTGCCGCTCCTCCACCGGCAGTTCCGCGGCAGTTCCGCTGCTCCGCCGGCAGCTGCCACTCCACCGCCGGCAGTCACTGCCGGCAGTTGCCGCTCCTCCACCGGCAGTTCCGCGGCAGTTCCGCGGCAGCAGCCGCTGCCGGAAAATGCACTCGCTCCTTCTGCATTTGTCAGGGCTAAATTAATACAAAACAACTCTCGTTATGTAGTGCTAAAAAACTGGTGAGACCAACCGGTAATTAAACACACCAAAAACATGTGACTACATCTCACTTAATACATAGGGACAATCAAGAAATCATTGAAACCTGCACATGAGTGACTGAGGACCCAGTAACCAAAAAGTCCTACATAAAACACAACCCATTACACCCATTGTCCACAAGCAACTTGGAAGCTATAAATACTGTTCACAATGTAATGGCAAAAATACTCTCACTTCGAAACGAAGGAATTCCAAAGGAAATCTTAAACACATGGTTTCATCAACATGATATCTATCTTTACAATTGGATTGTTACCTCTCGCCGCTGACGCCACACCCACTCCATTCATTTGGATCTCTCGCCACTGACGCCATTCCCACTCCATTGATTTGGACTAAACACAACAACTACATATCCAGCCTGATCTCCAGAGAACTAGTATACATTGCACGGATCCAGTGCACTTCATTCCGTGGATAGTCGCATAGAAACCCCGAAATTGCGTGCATATGTACGGCGAGTCCCACGGTGGGCGTAACCAGTCGCAACCCGGAAAAACCCGGAAGCACAACAAAATGTACGATTCTGTGCCTATCGGTACATAACTCAAACGGCGCTGAGTAGGCACAAGGGAATGTCGCAACGTTCGGGACAGCAACTCGCTCGCTTTAGCTCGCTCGGTGGCCCCGTACGTGGCGACAATTCCCTTGAGACTGCGCGCCTCCGAAATGGTTTTGTCACAAAGGGAGAGATGTACATATGCACAGAATTTCAGGGTTTCTAGGCGACTATCCACGGAATGAAGTGCACTGGATCCGTGCAATGTATACTAGTTCTCTGGAGATCGGGTTGACATATCACATGCCACCACAACACTAGCCACAACGTGCGCGATGAATTTACGGGTGGCGTAGGGTACTTCTCATTGCTCACTACACATTTACCTCCTCGGAACATAATTAATTCTACTCACCACATTACGACCACAGCGGACGGGGAAACACTTTAGCACCGTTTACCGTGAGCACCACCGAACGCCGACGGCCACAGCCGAAGCAACACGAAGCGGCGGCCATTGAAATCTCTGCATCGCCACAACAACAACAACAACAACAGACGCGCGTCCTTCGCTTCAACCCCCTCTCTTGCTTACCTTTTTGTTTGGTCATGTCTCTATCTGCAGTGTATATCAACCCTGGCAAACGTCCCAATTTTGGGCCGGGGCTACTGCTGAGGTGTGCCGCGCCGTTTGAAGAAGGTTTGAAAAAATATCATTTTTTAACAATAATAATAATCAGGCATGCAAACAGCCCCGAGGTGAAAAGGGTGACAAAATGCTGGTTTTTTTTCGGGTCAGGTGTCACACTATTGCCCTATTTGGATTCAAAACGGCTAGTGGAAGCTGAAAAGCTACAAGTTTGCATGTCTGAATAATGCAAAAACAGAAATATTTGTTTGCATTTGCTTTTTTTCTCCCCCATATATTTTCAGGATAAAAAAGTGCGTATCGTATCGAAATCGTATCGAAGTTGTGTGCCCAATATCGTATCGTATGGTTTCGTGAAATTAGTGTCGGCACACCCCTAGTGTGTGTATATAGATATACCGTATATATATATAATTATATAATTATATATATATATATATATATACCGTATATCTAGGTGTGCCCTGGGATTTTTTGGCTATGCCAGGTGTGCCTTGGCACAAAAAAGGTTGATAGACACATGATGTGGTGGGATAGAGTCTATCCCACCACACTCACGCTAATATGTCCATGATCTCCGTGCCATGCAAATCCCAAACAATACATTATTAGTTACCCGCACCAGCCTCTAACAGTCACACGAACCGAGACGGCAGTCAGTCGGGATGCCAGGTTGGAGTTAGGATGCCAGTTTGGAGAAAAACAAGCGCCAGAAACAAGCAAGGCGAGGTTCATGAAAAAACAAAAGCCACAGGGAGCAAGACGGTGGATCTCTATGGGGTCTGAAAGGGTCGGCGATGTTTCGCGCGGCTCCCAACACTCCCAGGGGTTCCGCGAGGGGGTCCGCGCACCCCCAAGGGGTATTTTATTATTATTTTGTTCCTTTTTTATTTTTTTTCATTACTGAATACATACAGACAGAGGGACACGGAGGGACCAACAAACGCAAAGCCCTGCGCAGCGGATGGGGTCTCGGGGGGCATAGCCCCCCGAGACTCTAGTAGCTCAATAATTAAATGATGTATCGGCCTATATACAAACTCTGAATTAAAGCCTAATAAATAACACGTAATGATAACTTAATTGGTTGTCAATTATAAAAACATAGCCTATGACATCGAAAAAGAATGAAGTTGAAAATACAACTACAATAAAGACAATACATTGCGTAACTGATTGCTAATTGCTTGCCTGAAACACCGTTTACAAACGTGATGATTGGTTGATAGTTAATCTGCTACCTAATAAATATCAGACAAGATGGTGGTTTGATGGTGCAAGACACAATGGCAACTGCAGCCAAAAAACTAAATGTAGATGAACCAGTCAACTTAACTGCATACAATACATCCACAATGTTATGTCCATCAGCGTTGCTAAAAGTAGTAAAAGATATTTCAATTTTATTTTGCAAATAGACAGAGATGAGTTTATTCCTGGAGTTGCTTTCAAATTGGACAAATTGTCCAATTTGAAAGCAACTCCAGGAATAAACAAATTTATTTAATGTCAACAATTCATGCAAGCGGAACAACAAGGAACTCAAGTACGGTAACATTAATTCACAATGGCAATCCCGGCTTAATCCAGGTTACAGGTTCATAGAATTTGGTAGCCACGACACCCAATTTTTTTTAATTTATTTTATTGTGGTGGTCTCTTTGTAGTTGCCAAGATTCAAAAGCCATGGTTATTATAACCCTTGCATCCCTTATTCTGGGGCTAATTTTCAGCAAAGCCATTTATCATTAGAACGGAGGGAGCGCTCCCTATGAGCATGGTTGGCAGCAGAGGCTGCTTGCTCACTCCATTCATAGGCAGATAAGTGACACTAATTGAACTGTCCACGTTATGGTTTGAGAAAAGTCTACTAGTTCCATAGGTCGGCTTCTCTCTCTCTCTCTCTCTCTCTCTCTCTCTCTCTCTCTCTCTCAAGATTGTGTCTCATGATGAGTCATTACCAGTTTGAGCCCAGGTGTTTGAATTTGAATATTTTATTAGGCAAAAAATACATTAAATACATTTAAAATACTTTGTTTAAAAGGTCCTTCCAAAAAAGTCCTTGCGGTCTCGTTTCCATTAATGGTTTTCATGTAGTCTGTAAGTTATGAATTCATACACAGTATAAGTCTTAGTGTTAATTTAATTCAAATGAGTGTACAAATGGAACCAAATGGACCCATCATGTCATGTGTACAGAACACTTTTTAGAGTTAAATCAACAATGAGGATTTTACAATGTAGGCTGCAGAAAATAGAAAAAAAACAACTGCTAATGTTGAAAATGCAAAGTCAGACTTTTAAGGGAGAAAGGATGCAATTACTGGGGGCGGGGGAAAAAAGTAAAGTAAAGTAATATGTAGTAAGTAATATATTACTGGTTTTGAGTAACTTTTCCAACACTGGAGAGGAGTGCACTGCACTCTGTTTGAATTTGGGCGCTTCTCATTGGGGGGAGGGGAGAAGAGCAATGGCAGAGAGCTGGCAGGTGTCTTCTCATTGGGTTCATCAGCCACATGGTAGCTAGCTAGCTGGCTGCTTGTTGTGTTACATTAAACATGGCCAAACGTCGTGGACCTTATAAAAGATACTTGGAGGACAACAGAAGAGATTCCAAGGACTACGAAGTACAGATGGAAAGTTAATGTAAGTAACAGATAATCCTTTGATTTCTGCTTTAATTTCACGTTTATGTCAAAGATCAGAACACAGCGGTCACTTATAGTGCTTCAGGAGATCTTTACTGCTTGTTCATTTTCAATGCAATTGGCAGAATAAAATGTTTGCATTGTATATCGGTAGCCACCAACCACATGATGTTTCAACATTAATCTACATCCAGTCTAGAGCATAGTGGTCTCTGTGTGTATATGAACTGAAGGTGTATAAATTGGTTTCTAAGACAGAATCCAGACATTCCACAAGTTGAAAGCCTGGTGATGTGAGGATAATAATAGCATATTCCAAGCATTAATGTGTCTAACCTTAACATAAATGGCTGTTATGCAGGTGCATGTTGTGACAAACTGACAAGGGTGTGGTTAAGGGCTGGTTTGATATTGGTACATAAACACTGGTTAGAAAAATGTCATGGATTGAAATGTTAGAGACTAAAATGCAATTTATTATTATTTATTTTGGAAACAATGTTATGTAATAACATAAGTATTATGTAATAATACATTTTCCAACTTTGGTTTTTATTCATCTGATTGTACAACTAGAAAAAGTGCTCCTCGGAGCACAGGTCTCTGCCAGGTCAGGTAGGTTATTTTGGCATCCTGGTGGCACTATAACAGGCCCATGTGAAAAATGCATGGCAGACGTTCTGAATTGGCATCCAGGGAGTGTGTGTGCACAGTTTCGCAGTGAGCGGGCCAACGGTGCCGGAGATTAGCTGTTCACAGACAGATGGACACACGGACACACGGACGGACGGACAAGGGGAAAAACATACTCTCTCGCCATGCCTTTCGGCCTGGCGGAGACGATGATTAATTTAAGTTCTAAACTCATGCAGTTGGAGAGATGAGATTTGTTTTAAATGCTACCTACTATGTACAGCCCTTTTACATTTATACTTATACATTACATCTTCCCTTGCCTAACAGGACAACACACAAGATCACATGAGCACTGCTTCACACAGAGAAGCTGATGATGTCAACAATGGGAACTCCTCCTCACCTATGCTTTTGGATACTTGCATTCAACAGGTAAATGCACAATGACAGTTTTAGCTTCACTGGCATTGTTTTATGTCCAAGTTATTGATCAAAGGCAACACCTCTTGAAATATACCGTGTCATTTGCCTAACAGTGTAATCATCTGTTGCCAGGATATCTTCTATTTTCCCCAAGTGTTTGGGTCAGTTTAGAATCCTGTTTGATCAATCTCACTTCTCTAAACTATGCCATCAGTAGATATTATCATTTAATTCATGTCATATCTGCCTACTTCACTGAATATTTTCTCCCATAACACTACAAGCTATGTTATAATAAAATAAGCTGTATATACATGGCTAATTGTAACTGTTGTGATTTGGCAAAAAAAAAACTTGACATGAAGGGCCAAATGACTAAATCTATTCTCCCAACATGGCATCAACAAGCCAAGTGGCAGCACCAGACTTGCACAAGTTCAATGATGTTCTTAATTAATTCAATGTTTCATTGTCTTTATCTTGTTAATCTGTAGAATGATGATGACCACATCAACATTGAAGGTCACATGGGTAACACTTCCACCAGTGAAGATGAAGTTAACAATTCCAGCGGTGAAGAAGAACTCAATGCTGAGAACTCTTCCACAACCAGCCTGTTGAATACTGACATGCAAGAGCAAGAGGTACAGTCTCAGTGACCTGCAGTTTTTGCCTCATTGAAGTGTTTTTTTGGTTGTTGTTGAGCCAAGGCAGCAAAACCTTGAAATACGCTGGGCCAATTTCCTTTCAACTTTGCACACAATTTACAGTACGTAGTTATAGGTTTGCTATAATAGTTGAGTGCTTTCTTACTCCCTAAAGGAATGTTCAACTTAATTGTGGTACATTTTGACCTTTCATGTAGCCTAACCCGAGTCTAGATGAATTAATTCTCCAAACATGCATCAAGACTTTGGTTGCAGCGAACCTGCAAAATTCAATCGTTCATTCAGTAAATGTTTCATTCTCTCTCCCTTGTTCACATGTAGAATGACAATAATGATGATCAGATCAACACATCACATGAAGATCACATGAGTAACACTTCCAACAGTGAAGATGAAGATGATGAACTTAACGCTAGCCGGTTGGATACTGACATTGAAGAGGTAAATGCACCATTATGCAATGTATGAGAATACACAGGACCTCAATGGAAATAAGCTCTGGGCTTATTGGGTTATCCTTTTAGCATTTTTTTGTATAAATCTGTGCCACCGTGCCTTTTTTACAAACTGTTAATAAAGTATTCAATCAATCAAGAACGAGAGATACAAATAACTCATTTCTGGAGTTCTATCAGCTTGATTTTTTCCCCTCCCACTCTCTTCAGCTGTCCTAGCACCCTTGACATCGAGATATGGTGTTATATGACACAGGGTCAGTTGGAAATATTCTTTATTTAAAATAATTTAAAACGTTTATTGAAAATGTTCATATAAATAAGCAGTAGACTTGCAGTGCAGCAGGAAGTCATGACATATGTTGAGATCCATGTTACAATAACAATGCTTCAGTGTACACTAACCTGCAGGGAATCCTTAACGGGTACCTACATATTGGACATAGACATGGTTCTCTGGCAGTGTAAAAATGTCCAACAATACAGTGGTAGTAGATAAAAGCATGAAAACATGACACTAAGAGAGGAGCTAGAAGCTGAAGACTCAAGGGAATCCTTGCTTGACACATTGGCATTATACATAAGCCTATATGGTTCTGATCTGACAAGGGCAACATGCGCATAATTGCTAATTACTTTGGCCGCCAAATTACACCTTGTAAAATACTTGAGTTATGGATCTAATATATGACATTCCATGGCCTTGTTGAGATTTTATGAAAATAGTGAATTGAGTCATTGCAGAGAGAGTGATACATACTCATGTAGTAACTGAGTAGTAATACTCTAATATGCCTGACTACGCCACCTCCCACTTGTAGAGGGGGCAGGAGGAACCCCTAAACCTTAGAATGTTCAAGACAATGTAATATGACCAATTTCCCTTAAACAGGAACAATTACTTTACTAGAGGCAGTTTGTGTAGAAATATAACATACTTTATTACCATGAAATGACAAAACACATCACTGTTGTCTATTACAAACTAGCATGACAATCAAGGTCCTTAAGGCAGGGTATTTAGTATTAAAATGGCTAACAGTTACCTCTCGCTTTCTAAGGAAGGGCGGGTCGGCCCGTGCACACAGTGAATACCAAAAGAACTAGGGGAAAGAAAAGGGGATAGGCCTGGCCTCAAAGAAATCATGCAATATAAATACAAAATTCAAATACAAAACATGCAGTGCCAGGTTATATCAATACACACCAATAAAAACCAAAGGGGTCCCCAGTGCAGTCCCAAGCTGAGAGGAAAGCCGTGTGCAGCAGGGCGGACCCGGCCTTGAACAGGGTTACACAAATTAAACTGTAACAGAACACAGGAGAGAAACGGTTAGAATATGCCAATATGGATGAATGTTAAAACCTATGCCTACAGTGTACCTTGGCTAGATGACTCAAATAAACAAAACAAAAAGGAGTAAATTAACAGTGGAAAACAGTGGCCGGTGTGGTCCCTTTAAGGAAACAAACAAAACGCATTAGTTGCCAGCCCTAGTATCACACTAAATAAAACACTATATTCAAATCATTAAAAGAACAAACAGCTTAAAACCTACTTTGTGTTGCAGTAACTGTGCACACAATGCAAGGCCAAGGCGAGGGGGGCAACCTCAACACCAGAGCTGCTGTATAAAAGAAGACAGTGATGTTACAAACTAAAATACATTAAAATACACAAAGAGTGCAATGCATAAAATGTATACTGCTTTACCCGTGTCTCCAGGTAGGGCAGACAGAACAGACACCACAGGACAGGAGGTCACTTCATTTGTAAAACTGAAATAATAAATAAATGCATTAAAATAAGATAATAAAACACAATGATGTTGGCTAAATTAAAGTGCTAAAGAGCATGGGAAGCCTCCATGTGCTCAACAGAAAATAGGCAACCAAACAAACAAAAGCCAGCAGTAACATGTGCTCAAACAATAAGCTAACATTAGCACTAGCTGCAACAAACAAAAGAGTCGCACAAAGTAGCAGATCTACAAGGTTCAGTTTTTGGCCTACCATGTGTTCTCCTTCTCCCTGTATGAACCATGCAACCTACAGCAGAGACAAATGGCTCTCTACTGGAAGGAGCTAGGGTTTTGTACTTCCTGGTCATGTGATTAAGTCAGGTGCAGTGGGTGCACCATTCACCTGGGTTCCCACACTCATTTTGCAATCGTTTTGTGGCTCAACTAATTTGTGAAAGCTGAAGAATGACGGTGTAGAAACAAGAGAATACTCTGAACCACCAGAAATGTGCCATTTTATACAAGGTTATTGCTGTTTTAGCCAGACATGAAAAATATATTATTTTCTTAATGGTGAAGTATTAATGTAAATGATTCGATTATGTTTTTCTTGAGAATTCCAGTTAATTCTAGAACATAGCTCTGCCTGACATCATCATCATCATGTTTTCATCATTTCTTTGTTTAACCACCACTAGATGGCAGTGACGAGCGCAGTATTCCCAATGACGTAATGTCTCTCAAAGATAAAAGCCCAACTAGTTCCTCTGTTTCTTGCCGGGCGCAGTGGCGTGCGCCTGTAATCCAAGTTACTGGGAGGCTGAGGCTGGCGGATCGTTTGAGCTCAGGGGTTCTGAGCTGCAGTGGACTATGTCGATCGGGTGTCCGCACTAAGTTCGGTATCGATATGGAGCTCCTGGGGGAGCCCGGGACCACCAGGTTGTCTAAGGAGGGGCGAACCGGCCCAGGCCGGAAACGGAGCAGGTCAAAGCCCCCGTGCCGCTCAGTAGTGGGTTCGCGCCTGTGAATAGACACTGCAGTGCAGCCTGAGTAATACAGCAAGACCCCGTCTTTTTTGACGGTGGTTCTAAAACCTTTTTTTCTAAATCCCCATAACGGTAGTCACATTTTACCCTGTCAAATGAAAACTTGTCTTCAGAGTTACAGACCTCGAAAAGGTCCATTTGGAACCCCTTCAACTCTAGGAACCCTGAGCTGAGAGTCCCTGGACCCTCTTTGACAACCAGTCAACCACCGTTTTATGCCCCCTTTTCAACAAAGTTGTTTTCAGTCCTTGTTGACAATTATAGCAAGTTTAATAATAATAATAATAATAATAATAATAATTAACTTTATTTATATAGCACCTTTCATGACATAAATGCAGCTCAAAGTGCTTAAAAAAATAAAGCAGAAGTGCTTTACAGAAAATAAAACACAATTCAACAACAAAGCAGAAAAAACAACATTGAAACAATTTAAAACAATGGCATAAAAATGTTTTAGTAGATGTATGCTTGTCTTAGCCTCTGCTGATAAATAATATCATAATAACCTACTGTGTACAGAGTTCTGTAAAAAAAATAAGAAGATTCTGAACGGTTTTGTGTTCAGAATTATACTTATTTCAAATATATAATGTAAATAACCATATGAACATGTTGTGGACGGTATGGTCTACACCGCCTCCTATTGGAACAGAAGGGTAAAACAACAGACTTGAGATGTATAATGTCCCTAGCTGCCCAGTGGGTGTCGCTATTTAACAACATATCAAGGTGGGCTTTTCACAGTCAACGGTTCTCTTCCACTCTTCCATACTGTATACTGTACACTGTATGTTATACATCAGGCTGATACTCTTCTTGCACTTTAATGTCTATATTATAAATAGTACAGAGCTATCTATGCTCATACACCAAAAGCCTAATATCTCCCCCGGCCAAGGGGGAATGCTCCTTTAGGCGAGTGGTTAACCAGAAACCAGCAGTTATCATGTGCTCAGCTGAGAACAGGTATCCTGCCTCTTACTATTGAGGCCAGTCTGTTCTCAGCTCTACCAGAAGAGAATAGGATAATGTATTATATGTTTACATATAATATTTTGACCTTGTTTATATAAATGTCCTACCCTTTTACCCATTCATTATTTTCCCTTGTTCATTTGTAGAATGAAGACCTGTCAGATTCTGAAGGGGACAGAAGTGAAGATGAAGACGTGTTGCAGTAGTGGAGAATTTCCAGTGGTATGTAGACAATATTTCAATGACAAATTGATAGTAGATACTGTAAGCCCATTAAATAAAATGATCTATGGGTGAACTGTAGCTGCTGTTTTCACCTGGTCAGCAGACACAGATATGTGATGTGCCTAGATCACCTGAGGAAGAAGCTGCAGTGTGTTGCCTAACAATGTTTTCTTTTTCTCATGTCATTACACTATTTAATGTTTGCATGATGTGGAGTTGAGAACGCACGTAGTAGTGCAAGTCTGAAGTGAGACTGTTTCAAAATTACAGCATCTGTAAAAGTGAAATTCACTTCCTATTTATTTTCTAACTCCCAAATTTCTATATCTTTTAGTGTTGTTAAATAGAGACAATAAAATATGATGGGTTAAATTTAGACTCATTGAGACATACACACACACACACACACACACACACACACACACACACACACACACACACACACACACACACACACACACACACACACACACACAGGCAAGCTACTCTTTCTAGGCCATGAGGCAATTATGTGAATTTTGTGATAATCCAGGGTGAAAATGTCTTATGCTGGACTGATATTCCTGTCTGCTGCTACTCATACAGGTACTCATTTATACATGCTTTTTGTCTTTTTATCTATAGGGCAGTAAAGACGGTTCAGATGGTGACACGCCCCTGTATCCTGGTGCAGATGTTTCAAAAGAAGAAAGTGTGTTGATGCTGATGACCTATGTGTTTTGCGGAACAATATCACAGGCAAAGCACTTACTCATTTACTGGAATTGTTTGATATAGTGTTTCCAGGTCTGATTCCACCCTCACATTATCTTTTCCACAAAGAATTTGGAAGTTCATCTCATTTTGAGATTCACTTTTATTGTGAAAAGTGTTGGTGCACATTGCCCCTCTCATTGTGACTTTTGCAACACAGAATCTGATGCCAACACAAGTTTGAAAAAGGGCATATATGTTCTTGTCATTCCCCTGTATGCACAGATTAATCAGCTTCTGCAAGAACATGATGTCAGTCTCACTGAAAAAAGAAGATCCTTTGGTGTTATATCTGACATACAGCCTGGTGCAGAATCAAAGGTTGTGTGATAGTGGAGTCCTTGGGAAGGATGACTTGACACTAAATTCTAATTGTGATGGTGCACCAGTGTTCAAAAGCTCTAAATGCAGCATTTGGCTGATTCAGTGTCAGATTATTGAACTGAAACCGAAAATGAGGAAAAGGCATGTGTTGATGCAAGCATTATGGTTTGGGCCAACTAAACCATCCATGTTTGCATTACTAACACCATTTGTTCAAGAAGCCTCATCATTAGAAACTGAAGGTATTACGTGGCAAGACAGACAGGGAAACGGCCATGTTTCTAAAGTGTTTGTGCTGATTTGTAGCTCTGACTCTGTGGCCCGTCCATTGCTTCGTAATACTAAACAGTTTCATATTTTTTATGGCTGTGACTTTTGTTTACACAAAGGTGGTAGATCATATCCATATGAACAACCTGAACCCCCACTTCGAAATGAGAGGGATCATTTCAGTCATGCAATGTCAGGTACAACTGATGAGCCAGTGTATGGAGTCAAAGGACCATCTCCTTTAATGAAGCTTAAATACTTCCAAATTATAAACGGCTTCATTCCAGAATATCAACACAATGTGTGCCTGCATGGGAGTCACTAGGCAACTCTCTAAATTGTGGTTTGAGTCAACAAACAGTGGATCTCCCTGGTACATTGGCAATGAGATTGATGAAGTTGATCGGCGACTTGTAAAAATCAAACCACCTGTTGAGATCACTAAGACACCAAGGTCACTGTTGAGTGACAGGAGGTTCTGGAAAGCTTCAGAGTGGCGAGCATTTCTCCTTTTCTATGCTCTGCCTGTATTGAAAGGCATACTCCCTGCCAAATGTTTTGAACCATTTGTTCCTACTGGTGTTTGGCATATACACATTGTTGCAGGATAACATTAAGACTGGAAGCATCTTGGTATCAGAGCTAGCTCTTAGAAAGTTTGTCATTGAGTTCCAAAGATTGTATGGGGAAAACAACATGACTTTTAATGTGCACTTGCTCACACACACTGCTCAAAGTGTCAAACTATGGGGCCCATTATGGGCTACGTCAACCTTTTCATTTGAGTCCAATATGGGCACTCTCATGAAGTATTTTCATGGAACACAGTATGTCCCCTGACAAATAGTTAGGACATTTCTATTGTGGAGGGAATTGACAGAATTGAGAATTGGGTTCCCAGATTGCTATAAACTTGAACATGTAAGTTTATTTAGTATGTAAAACATGCTGGGGTAATACATCAAAGAAGTCAAAGTGTGTGGTGAAAAACATAGTCTAATCAATTGAAAGTAAGCACCTGTTACCTTATACTTAGATCAAGATATACTATAAGTTTATATACTTTGCCTCAGGAAGTATAAGTATAAGCCTTAGACTTTTCTTTATACTTTTCAGTATAAGACAAGTATACTTAAGTATACTAGTCTCAGGAAGTATAAGTATAAGCCTTAGACTTTTCTTTATACTTTTCAGTATACGACAAGTATACTTAAGTATACTAGTCTTAGGAAGTACAAGTATAAGCCTTAGAATTGTAGTACTTGGTAGTCTAATTAGTATACTTAGACTTGTCTTTATACTTTTCAGTATAAGCCAAGTATACTTATGTATACTAGTTTTAAGTATATTGAGTATATAAAAAGCTTAAAGTATACTAGTATAAAAGAAGTATACTTATAGTACACTTTAATTAACTGCTTTTTGCTAAGCCTGATAAAAGTGTCAAACTCCCCAAATCCACCAGAATACTGGAAATACTCTGTTAAAAATGTCCTGGGGGGGGACCCCCAGCGTGGTCAAGAGCCCCGGACGGTCTGAGGTTGGCAGGTATGCATGCAATGTAGAGATTACATGGAATCCATCTATTTATATATCTGAAGTGCCGTCCAGAATGCAGGGTCATTAAAATGAGTCAATATACGAACACATGTGTTGAATTAACTGTGGAAAAACTTGAAGAACAAGGCACTGGATTAAGTAAACTTGGCTGTTAGTCTGGTCCCTACCAGGCTAACTTCACAGCTAAATTTCCATGGTAACTAAGGTAGGATTGCGTAAATTTTCTTTCGTGAAATCGAGTCATGGATAAACTTATCCAGGGCCCTATTCCTCGAAAGGTGAATTATAGCTAAAGCCTGGCTTTAACCCCTATCCTGGCTTAATTTAGCCAGGATTAGGGCTGAATCGGTTCCATGAAAGCTGAATTATCTTGAAGATTAGTTTAGCCAGTTCACCCTGGCTTATTTTAAGCCATGACCCGATTCCGCGAAAGAGAATTGAAGCAAGCCTACCTTAGTTACCATGGCAATTTAGCTGTGAAGTTAGCCTGGTCAGGAGCAGGCTAACAGCCAAGCTTACTTAATCCAGTGCCTTGTTCTTCAAGTTTTTCCACAGTTAATTCAAAACACGTGTTTGTATATGGACTCATTTTAATGACCCTGCATTCAAATAAAATGAAATAAATACAATAAGATATAATCAAATTAATTATATTACTGAAATAGTGTGTGACCATGAATCATAACTGTTTCACAATGACTCATGTGATATGTCATTGTCACTCTGTTAACACTATAGTTCATATTGTTGTTAGATGTTTGATAATATATTACAGATTTTTTTTAATATTATAAAAAATGTCTGACGTAAATATATATATATGGAGAAATTACAATGGAGAAATTATTTTTTATTTCTTGTCCATCTTTGGAGTTACATCATGATGGCAAGGTAACTACACAACCCAAACCTCTACCAAAGTGGTCTTGCAAATGTGGGGTTATTGCGCGTCAACACACTCTGTGTGTGCTTGCAATACTTTGCCACGCTTTCTCCCTGGATCTATTTATTGAGGTCGCGTTTCCTTTCTTGCTTAAATACATTTCACTTCCTTGTATGATTTCATGAGCTGCTGCAGTGCTGCTGTTCAGCCACAGAGAAGGACGCCGCTCTGGTTTTGGACTCCATGATTGGTCAAGTTCAAGGATTCTGCTATCGACTTAATTTAGCCAGGATTAGAGCTGAATCGGTTCCACAAAAGCTGAATTATCTTGAAGATTAGTTTAGCCAGTTCACCCTGGCTAAGTTTAGCCTTATCCGATTCCACAAAAGAGAATTGAAGCAAGCCTACCTTAGTTACCATGGCAATTTAGCTGTGAAGTTAGCCTGGTCAGGAGCAGGCTAACAGCCAAGCTTACTTAATCCAGTGTCTTTGTTCTTCAAGTTTTTCCACAGTTAATTCAACACATGTGTTTGTATATGGACTCATTTGAATGACCCTGCATTCAAATAAAATGAAATCAATACAATAAGATATCCATCCATCCATCCATCTTCAACCGCTTATCCGGAGTCGGGTCGCGGGGGCAACAGTTCCAGCAGAGAGCTCCAGACCTTCCTCTCCTGAGCAACATTAGCAACTTCCTCCTGGGGGATCCCGAGGCGTTCCCAGGCCAGTGTGGAGATGTAATCCGCCCATCTGGTCCTTGGTCTGCCCCGGGGTCTCCTCCCAGTGGGACGTGCAGCGAGGACCTCCCTAGGGAGACGCTCGGGAGGCATCCGTACTAGATGCCCGAACCACCTAAGCTGGCTCCTTTCCAAGCGAAGGAGCAGCGACTCTACTCCGAGTCTCTCCCGGGTGACCGAACTTCTCACCCTATCTCTAAGGGAGATGCCAGCCACCCGTCTGAGAAAACTCATTTCGGCCGCTTGTACCCGCGACCTTATTCTTTCGGTCATGACCCACACTTCATGACCATAGGTGAGAGTAGGAACGAAGATTGCTCGGAAGACCGAGAGCTTTGCCTTCTGGCTCAGCTCTCTTTTCGTCACCACAGTGCGGTACAGCGACTGCAATACCGCTCCTGCTGCTCCGATTCTCCGGCTGATCTCCTGCTCCGTCCTCCCCTCACTCGTGAACAAGACCCCGAGATACTTAAACTTCTTCACCTGGGGCAAAGCCTCATTCCCTACCCGGACTGCACAATCCACCGGTTTCCTGCTGAGAACCATGGCCTCAGATTTGGAGATGCTGATTTTCATCCCAGCCGACGCACACTCGACTGCGAACCGATCCAGTGAGAGCTGAAGGTCCCGGACCGATGGTGCCATCAGGACCACATCATCCGCAAAAAGCAGTGACGCAACCCTTAGCTCACCGAACCGTATACCCTCTCCGCCACGACTTCGCCTCGAGATCCTGTCCATGAAAATCACAAACAGGATAGGTGACAAGGCGCAGCCCTGTCTGAGACCAACCCCCACTGGAAAATAATCCGACTTACTGCCGAGCACACGGACACAGCTCTCGCTTTGGGCGTACAGAGATTGGATGGCCCTCAACAAGGTCCCCCTCACCCCATATTCCCGCAGCACCTCCCACAGAAACTCCCGGGGGACCCGGTCATATGCCTTCTCCAAATCCACAAAACACATGTAGACCGGATATGCATACTCCCAGGCCCTCTCCAGGATCCCTGCCAGAGTAAAGAGTTGGTCAGTTGTTCCACGACCAGGACGGAAACCACATTGCTCCTCTTGAATCTGAGGTTCGACTATCGGCCGGACCCTCCTTTCCAGTACCTTGGCATAAACTTTCCCAGGGAGGCTGAGTAATGTGATACCTCTGTAATTGGCACACAACCTCTGGTCCCCCTTTTTGAAAAGTGGGACCACCACCCCAGTCTGCCACTCCCTCGGTACTGTCCCAGACTTCCACGCGATGTTGCAAAGACGTATCAACCAAGACAGCCCCTCAACACCCAGAGCCTTCAGCATTTCTGGACGAATCTCATCAACCCCCGGAGCTTTGCCACTGTGGAGTTGTTTAACTACCTCAGTGACTTCCTTCCGGGAGATTGACGCCGATCCCCCATCATCCTCAGGCTCTGCTCCTGTCAGGGAGGGTGGGTCTGATGTCATTGGGTTTAGGAGTTCCTCAAAGTGTTCCTTCCACCTCCCTACGACTTCCTCACTTGAAGTCAGCAGAGCCCCATCCTTGCTGTATACAGCTTGGATGGTTCCCCGCTTTCCCCTCCTGAGGTGCCGTATGGTCGTCCAGAACAACTTTGGTGCCGCCCGAAAGTGGATGGATTCCCCGAACTCCTCCCACACCCGCTGCTTAGCCTCCGTCACAGCTGTGGCTGCCGCCCTAATCAATGTAATTATATTACTGAAATAGTGTGTGACCATGAATCATAATTGTTTCACAATAACTCATTTGATATGTCATTGTCACTCTGTTAACACTATAGTTCATATTGTTGTTAGATGTTTGATAATATATTACCATTTTTTTTTTTAATATTATAAAAAATGTCTAACACATACATACATACATACACACACACACACACATATATATATATATATATATATATATATATATATATATATATATATATATATATATATATATATATATATATATATTTAAATATATATATACATTATTAGTTACGGGTTTAAAGGAGCCTCTTTGTAAGTCAATAAGGAGCATATTTTAAATTATCAATTTCTAGTCAATGGAGAAATTATTTTTTATTTCTTGTCCACCTTTGGAGTTACATCATGATGGCAAGGTAACTACACAACCCAAATTTCTACCAAAGTGGTCTTGCAAATGTGGGGTTATTGCGTGTCTCGTCCCGTCCCCCGCTCATCCCGTCGCGGAATTGGATCATATTCAACAGGAGCGTCGTAGACAAATCCTCTATTCTGGGCAAACAAATTAGAAATGTACTCCTCCCATCCTGGTTGCATCTAGTCTACATTTTCAGATTGGAAATGTGTCAAATAAGCCCTTGTAAATTCGAACTGCAAATACACTTTATAATCTTCATATATTAGCAGAGATGGAGGTCAGCATAATGTCAGTAGCATGTACCATGTCAGTACCATGGTCAGTATCATGGTCAGTATCATGTCAGTATCATGGTCAGTATCATGTCAGTACCATGGTCAGTACCATGTCAATATCATGGTCAGTATCATGTCAGTACCATGTCAGTATCATGGTCAGCATAATGTCAGTATCATGGTCAGTACCATGTCAGTATCATGGTCAGCATAATGTCAGTATCATGGTCAGTATCGTGGTCAGTACCATGTCAGTATCATGGTCAGTACCATGTCAGTATCATGTCAGTATCATTGTCAGTATCATGGTCAGCATAATGTCAGTATCATGTCAGTATCATTGTCAGTATCATGGTCAGCATAATGTCAGCATAATGTCAGTATCATGGTCAGTATCATGTCAGTACCATGTCAGTATCATACTATCATGGTCAGTATCATGTCAGTAAGTAACCCTGTTTCATACTTTCACATCTGACAGCAGCCCAGTACAGTCACAGTTTTCTACTGTCGGCTACTTTGCAGCTCCGTTGGATCAATATACTTGGTTACATTGACTTGCTCAAGGCAACCTGGGTAGTAGTTTTGTGATGGAGCAGTTGAACTTTGACTCAAGCCATACAACAACCTAATTCTTCTACAGCAGTGGTTCTCAAACCTTTTGATGTCAAGGACCCCCAAATTAATATGTATTTGACTTCCATCTGAAATGATTTTGTACCAGGGAGGGACCCCCATACAAGATGTGTTGTTAAAATGCTTCAAAAATATTCAAAATATTCCACTTTCTTTTATTTTTATTTACTTGAAACTGGCTTTGATGCTATATTAGTAAGTAGTTTTGCTGGGGACTGCCCGAACCCTACTTTGAGAACCATTATTCTAAACGTTTTCTTTTCCAAAACTAATCACTTTGTCACGTTGTGGACTGAAGAGATGAAACTATGTGCCTGAGGGTGTTTACGTTCCTGCAGTGTCAACAAGAGGCAGAGAATGTAGAGAGTGAGTCTTTAATATGTGGTTGGAAAGCTTTGCGGGTCAGGAGGCCACAGCAGGAGGTGTCTAAGGTACCTTAGACGTGTCAAGTATCAAGAAACTGAAATATTCAAGTTAAAGTACCCTGAAATTGAACATATGTAGCCTACAGTACTTGAGTACATGCACGTAGTTACTTTACAACACTGCAAATAGTATTTAAGGATGAGCTGTTGTAACAGTAGATAGCACCTTTACATTCAAATAAATGCTTGCTACGGAACCTTGTAAAATGCTGATCACATTACTGTGGTGCACAACTTAGTGTAATTCAATCCTGGGTTATGTATCAATGAATTGGTGTGGTAAGTTCTGGCAACATGGAAACTTTCAGTCTAGCAGCTTTGGTGTAAATGTTTTCATTTAAGTTTGGGTCTGGGGTTATCATGAGTCATCAGTTAATTGAAAGTTCCATTTTAAATTCACTGCAACTTGAAATAAACTCTTTGTAAGATACAATAATGAGAGAATGAGAGAATTTACTTCTTGCAACAGGTGATTTATTATGAACAATAGCAAAGCCATCTCACAGAGACTACTTTGAATTACACAGAATGCAAATAAATATATATTTATATATATTGACCGTAGTAGAATTAAGGACATTAACAATTAACAATCGATACAAAAATTATTTACAACACTCCTGAATAGTGCAAAACCACACAAAAGAAAACACTGCCCTCTGCATTGAGATTCTTTGCATCGAGTCTTTGAGGACAGGTAAGATTTGTGTGTGCTGCCCCCTGCTGGGGGTTCTTAAGGACTGACAGTACTGCTGTGACATGTTGACAAAAACATCGTAATACCACTTCCCTCCCCCCGAAAATGGGACGTAGCAGAAGCAACATTAACACTTGCTACGCCTCGCGATAAAAGGGTTGTAAAGCCGAATTTATGCTTGGTCGCACGACGGTGTCAGTGCGATAGCAGTGATAGAAGACCCACCAGCTCACAGCGCGTCGTGGATGCGAGCGAGCATGTGATCTCGTAGGTCTGGTCTTTTTGGCACGTGACACCTTCTTACGACAAAGTATGACTCGGGCTTAAGAGTACCCATCGAGGGTGACCGAGACGTGGCGTTGATATGAGCCATTGCATTCTTATTTTCTTTTTAAACAAGGTCATCAGAAGGAAAAAAAACTAAACAAAAGCATTCTGAGATGCAGAGTACAGTTCCATCAGTCAGTGAAGTCTCTCAGATCGGTAAAGTCACAAACATGATTCTCATTATGAAATGTTGAGCACGTACGTTTCCCCTGAGGGCCGTTTTGGAGAGAAAACTCCACTGCATGTGTGTGAACCCCACCCCCACCCCACAGAGCACAAGACTTGAAATGACACCAAGCAAGGAAAAAAACAAAACATGAGTTGTGAACCTAAAACCACATGGCAGGTAGAGCCCACCAACCCTGAGTGAAAAGATTTTTTTGTTTGTTTTAAATGTAAAAGAAATAAGGTCTTAGCACCACAGTCGGTTCTTAACACAACATCTGCTTCACCCTTTTCCATGTCAGTCCAGAATGTGACATCTTTGGATGGTGACATACAACACATCTCGTTATAAAGTGCGCTCGCTCGCGTGAGCCATTCCTTTCACTCTCAACTTTATTAATTTTTTACTTTCTGCTTATTTATTTTTTACTTTCGGCTTCTTTACTTCCTTCTGTTCCCCTCCGTCCCCTATACGGCTTCCCTGCCAAACACCACCAAGCTTCAGTTAAAACCAAACAGAAAAAAAAGGGATCAAATTATTTTATAATTATTACCAACACATAATCATATTATCTTTTTTTTGCCATGCATAATCACTAGTTGCATATTGAAATTTTCTTTTGTGGGACCACCGCAGCTGTTGAAATTAGGACCGTACAGTACCAGCGTGGTGTTGATGATGGGTTATTAATAGCGTTAAAAGAATGTTCCTCTCAAAAGTGACAAGGCAGAGAGGGAAACGGACATCAGTCAAGTATGGATGTTCTAGACACATGCATGAAGATTATTACAAATACAGTATTGGTGCCAAAAGTTCTACAAATGCCTCTTTGTCAGGCTTTTCAAGGACAAAGAGGTACAAAACTGTTTTTTTCTTCATTACGTCATCGCCGTCTCCTTTTTTTTTTACTGACAGATACCAGACAAAGACATACTGATATATCAAATATTTTTCTTGAAGACGAGAGCATAGAAAAGGTATACTTAGGAAAAATTTGGCGTCTAAAGAGACAACCCAGACTAACACCTGATCATACTTGGTTACTTGTGCATTGAAGATGTGTGTACGTCCAGTGGAACCTGGAGAAGCTAGCCTCTGAGCATTGGATCATTAAACCGGTTTAAATCACACCGAATGCCGGGGGACATGAATACTGCAATCATCCAGAATTGGAGGAGAGAGAGAAAGGAAGAGACCATCAGAAGGATAAGAGTTCAAAATGGCCACCCACCCCAACGGGCTGATCCGAAGTTTGAGATTGTTTTTGTAGTCATCATTTCAACCCAAATCTGATTAGATAGACAGAGATACCCAACAACCAAGAGAAGTTTAAAACACTCGATTTGTATATACCCTGATAGTGAAATGTGGAGGGTTAGTTGATAAAAGCAAATGCACAAGAGACAGGAAAGCTACTGAAAGTCATCTCTGTGCTCATGCAAAAAAAAAGAAAAGAAAAAAAAGAGGTGCACTCGGTGCATCTTTGGCTATGCATAACACTATCTCTCAGATGTTGAGGTGGAATACGTAAGAGGAACTACTGCGGGCTCACGGCTGACTGCTGGAGCCCTGCTAAGACCACATGCTCAGGAAGGACAACAGGTTGGAACCAAGACGGTTCCGAAATCTGGAACAGTTCTAGTGAGGTGAGCAGCCGTCAACTTCATGGATGCCATGGGACCTCCTCGAGTCTGAGCCGTTTGGCTTTGGTTAGAGAACACTGCGACACGCCGCAACCAGGCGGTGTGTGTGCATGTGTGTGTGCATGTGTGTGTTGTCTTGGCTCTGAACGTCTACAATGTGGCATGCCCTTGGTTTTACTGTGCACCGAGGAGGAGCTTGTAGCCCTTTCAAGTTACCCCAAATGTCTCAAGTTGTCTTTGAAATTGCACAGATTAGACGCTCTTCCCCGAGGCTCTGTGATGCGACGGCATGCGCCGTGGCAGAGGAGCACAGTCTAAAAGTGGGTTGCAGTTCTCCGCTATGGGTTCTGCTGGGAAGAGGCTTAACATCATCCTCCAGTCATGAGTCGACCAATCTCTCCTTCAGCCAATATAAGGTTATGTGTCCTGGTACCTGGAGGAAAGAAAAAAACACACAAGAGGGAACCGGTTGAGTACGGTATGACCAGGCATTCTGAAGAGACGCCTGACAATGGCAGAGGATTCTGTTTCGTGCCAGTAAAAGGCTGCACCTTCATTGGGAATTTGGCAAGCAGACAAATGCAAACAAGGGTAAATTTGGGCATCATAGACACCTTACAAGTTCACACACATACTTGCTTAAAAGACAATTTAACATAATTTATGTAGGCTACGGCCTAAAGATAGACAGGTACCCCTGATCATGATTTGGTGTCGTTTAAAATTGCAAGTTGATTTGATGTCCGGGAATTGTGTCTGGTGCAGCTAATCTACATTCGATTAATGGCTGCTTTGTTTGAGAATATGGAGAAAGTGAAGAGAGAAAAAGCGAGAGACGAGTAATCCACAGTGTTCACTTAACTCTTGAGTGTACAAATGGACCTAAATGACACTCTCAGGATTAAATTAACAGAGAAGTCACTGGGCGAGAGCTGTCATTATATTAATGTTTCTTACCCGCTCTGTAGAGTGAACTCAGGAAGTGCACCTAGTGATGTCAGCTGTTCCTCCAGAGCGACAATCCGAAGGCCAATGTAGCCCGAGGACAGCAGAAGCAGTACCACCCTGCAACACACAAACACATCACACACCATCAGCATCTGGCTGTCGCTACAACCTATCAATTAGACAAGCCTGGAGAACTACGTAATACGTATATCTCTTTTACACGGAACATTCCAGAGCAGTGGAGTTCACTCGGCAGATGGTACGGCTGGATGCACAGCTAATGAGGCTTATACCCATTTAATCTGTGCATTTGTTCAAGCCAGACGATCATTTATGTTCAAATGACACTTTCAAATTCCAACTAGTGGGAGTTTTTGCCACTGTTCTGGTCCATATATGGAATGTAGATGTTATCAGTAGGCGAAGATCTCTGATTGCGCGTGTCTACGCAAGACTACACTTCATTATGTATTAGACGTTAATTATTTCAGTGGACTTTTTCAACACGATCAGTTGATTTTCCCATGTTCAAAATGCCGTGAAAAAAAATGAAATAGAAGAGCCATCACTTCATGAATCGAGTCTTTTGAAACTTTTCCACTCTCTGAAATGGATACTAATCCGGAAAATTTGCACAGCAGTGATAAGTAGGTTTTTTTTTTGATTATACAAGATATCATATCACCCCATGACGGTAGCTTCCAATGAAAAGCCGATACGTAATATGAGCTCATAGTCCAAAGTAAACACGGGACAAACAAGAGCAGCAAGAAAGTAAGGAGACTGACACATGATCCGTCTTACTTCTGCTGAGGTGTCTTAAAAAAGGAGACATTTCAGGCCGTAACGGAGCCAAATCCATGGAGCAATGCCCAAATGTACGTTCGTCGTTTACACAATGCAAAATTAACAATGCATACAATATGAAGTATTTTCTTTGAGAACCAGTCTTTGAAAGGTTGGGCATTAACTTTCGCAACTGCTGACAGGAATGGTTTCAAGCCTCATTGACTTGCACTCTTTCACATTGCTAACAAGTCATAGCAGGAAGCTCAAATCTAGTGCCTCAGAAATCGAACGAAGACGTTTTACACATATTAAAGAGACTGCCAAGTCAAGAGGACAACCTCCCTGTGTAAGGAGGAGGGAGAGTTCTGGGACCTCAAGTACTATAGACCCTAATTAACTAGATCAGCTAGGAAAATAGAGACATGGGACTAAAAGGCAGGGTAGAAGAGAGCAGATTGTATAAAGAGAGAAATCAAGGGACATGAGGTTGAGGAAAGGGGAAAGGAAGTAGGACACAAAAGAAGAGGAAATAAAGGAGACAAAAGAAGCAGCGGACAGAAGAGAAAAGAGGAGAAGAGAAAGGAGGAGAGGAGGAAGAGAAGGATAAGTAGCTACTCACAGTATCAGGTAGATGAAGAGGAGGGTGTTGAGAGTGCTGGCCTCTCTTTGTATGAGGATGGACCTGGCCTTCTCTGTCACACTCCACACCCATGATCCACCTGAACCAGGAAGAAGAGAGGAGGAACAACATTAACAACCAAAAATACAGAGCACAACACTTTGGTTACAGCAGTGGTTCTTAAAAAAAAATAATCAAAGACCCTAATAATTCAGGAGAGTGTACCCCTGAGGGTCCCTGGACCCGACCACTGGTTTATAGAGTGACAACAATAACAACAGTGAATGTTCCAACTCCATAATTACAATATCAAATTTAAGAAAAACCTTGCTGGTCAGATGTTAGCTTAGCTAGCCAGATATCATTTCCAGTAGTTACGGTGAGGAAGCAAAATTATACTGGGAGAAATGATAGTGGACTAGCTTCTCTCTCCCTGACCGCTTCCAATGTTAGCCAACATTGGCTAAATTGGTTGATTAACTAGTTAGCCTATGCAAACTACAAAATATTACCCCCCCTCCCCCAACAGCCAAACTAACACGTACAAGTGTTTTTTTTGCTCATCTCTCAGCAACATGAGGGCGTTTGGATGAAACTGTCGACATATACCGTTTATCATATCTTGGGTGACCTAAAATTCAGCCATGATTTGTACCTGATATTGACAACTCCTCTGTAGATGAGCTGTTGCTGATCTGGGTCTCCAGGCTCTGGACAGAGGAGCTGTCTCCATTAGGCACTGGCTCTGGAGAAGGAAGCAATGAGGAGAGAGATTAGCATATTAGCCTTGGGATTAGAAACATCACCTTGGACTTTGCCTTTGGAACGGACAGTGATAGATAAACGGAACACCAACATTCAGCTGGCTGTAAAAAACAGCCTTGGTGAACATAATAAAAATCTATGGCTTATTTTACTGTCTAAATGTTGACATGTTCATGTCCACGGGTTGGCCTTGATCCATTATCACGGGAATGTGATTTCCGTCTGTTGAGGCTTTCATCATTAGTCTTGCTAGTTTATGCCGTTTATGTAGGCTTTGAAGATTATACTACTGTAATGCCTTCTGGATCACAGATTATGGAAATGGCTAATAAATACAAGGTCGGGACACAGCATTATTAGCAACACCAATGGTCATGTGGCTATGGGACTGTGTGGCAAGTTAACAACTTTCAATCTGGCGTCCCTATTTTGGGGTGAACAGTCTCCAAACATTTCCAAAATGTTCAACAGCAGTGGAAATGGCTGCTGAGTGCTGAGCTTGTACATTCATTATTTCAGCTATTCATCTTACCATAAAGTATAAATGGCTCAAGTGGTTAAATGTAATTGCATTGTGAAGTGATGTGACATCCTCTCACCTCTGTATGGTTTCTGGGGGGGAGGTTCCAATAATGGCCTTGGGTCAGAAGAACCATCAAACTGGTCAAAGGTGTCATCCAGGCTGGACTGGCTCGAGTTCTGTTGAGGCAGAAGAGTGTAGTGTACTGTGTTTTAGTTGGTAAGCTACTGAAGACAAGACATTCTCTCATCATTATCTGAATGATTCACATGATGCTGATAACCCTTGAAATAGCTCCTACAGCAAACATAAAGAATGCACAATTATAAAAGATTACGATTTGTGTAATCGATGAAAACGCGTTATTATAAACAGTAGGTCTGTGCGGATCTCATGACATTTTGTACTGAGCAGGGAAGGTCTCTCAGGACCACAATGGAATCATTCTTTTAGCCTTAAGGTCCCCAGCATCTTTTTGTGTTATCCTTTATATTAGCCGTGCTGTTTACATTTCTGACTAATAAAGTAATCAATCAAAACTCACCACTGGTTTGCTCTTGTCAAAGCTGTTTTCTGCTGAGGAGAAGATGGGACTGCTGTTGACGCTGCCATCCTGCAAGAACCAGAGACGAACATTTAATTTCTATTGAAGAAAACATTCAAATTCTATTGAAGAAAAACACTGAAAACAAATGTCTGCATACATTGAAACACCATAAGTTTAGTTAGAGAACACATAAAACTACTTTTACTGGAAAAAAAACATGTTTTTGCTATTTTAGTTGTCTAGCACGAGATTGTATGAATATATTTGCTATTGATTATATTTTTCAGTATGTATCTGCTACCCCCCCCCCACCCCACCCACTCAAGAAACAGAAATAAGCATTTTGTGTTTTATCCTTCCAACAGATACGCATGTATAAATATATGTTTAGGTCTTCAATTCCACCTTTAACGGCTTTCTCGACTACAAAAAAAAATCACAATAAGGATTTACTGTCTTCACCCTCCACTGTGTAAAGTGGAGGGTGAAACTGCCAGCTACAACTTCTCCATTTCCTGCTGGTGAACGAGGCCAAGAGCATGTGCAGACCTGCATGGGTTGGATAACAAGCATGCATGCATGGATGGCATGGCTGGCTTACTCACCTCGATCTGAGGACACACTGAACGCAGCAGCTGGTAGCAGGCCTCGCGATTCCGCAGGGACACAAACAGAAACTACAAGAAAACAGAGGGAAAAGAAACATGTTTTTTTTTTAAACTCGATAACATTTCAACTCAAACTGTGTCTTCAATCATTAGGTGTCAATGTGAAACACTAAATTCAGAACCAGATGTGGCTAATCTGGTTCTGTGACCACACCTACTAATTGCAACGGTAATACAGGGGTGTCATCTGGTGCATATTATGCATTATATAATTATGCATATTAGGGTTACTGAAAGGAACATTTCTTCAAGTTCTCTTTTGACCTAGTACCGAGTAGGCTCCAGGCCCTACCTGCACTAGACCGGTATGTACATGGATATTCTCGTTAGTCCTACATTACATAACTGATTTTATTTTGTATGTCTCTGCACTTTCCATGTGTGAACCTCACACTAAATAGGTGTTTCTGAGCTCCGAGCCAAGTAATAACACTAATAAATAATCTGATTACATCTCATATCAAGAGTATGACGCTGTTGACATTGAGAGCCGGACTTCAACCAGACTGCATGTCACTTTTATCAGCGCTTTATGGATGTGGTTTGTCTGCACATGGGAGACAGGCAGGGTGAAAACTGACCTTCTCGCCCTCCGAGGTGCGGACCGACATGGCGTTGGGCACCAGCAGAGCTGTGTTCTGCTTCTTCACTATGTGAATACTGGAGACGGGAATGACCACCTGAAACAAAGAAAAAATACAATAACATTAGAAAACTATGGAGATATCTGCCACCATCCATCTTAAATCCTACAATGGGAGATATCTGCTCCCATTCATCTTAAATCCTACAATGGCGATATCTGCTCCCATTCATCTTAAATCCTACAATGGCGATATCTGCTATATATTAATCTTAAGTCCTACAAAGTTAAAAAGATAACACGATAGAACATGCAAACATTTCCAAACTTGGCAGTGGTGGTGAGCTTTGCATTCCAAGCAGATATGAGTAATCACTAGGTGAGAGGTGAGGACTAGGCCGTGGCCTACCTTGGTGTCCTTCAGCAGGACAGATGAGTAGAAGCAGGCGTTGGTGTCAGTGATGTAGAGACGACCATGGTAGGGCACTTCCTTCTGCAGGGCGCAGACGTATGCTGAGAGGAAGGCAGAACACAACAACAATTAACGTTAGATACAAGTTTTGTCTTAACCCATTTAGACATGGGGACGATTCTAAAACGCCTTCTAAAACGTTTTTCTGAAAGACTTGACATTTGACACAGGAAAATAAAAACAATAATGTTGGTATACTTTAAATACAGCAAAATCTAAAATGATACAGACGCTGTCCTGTATTAAAAAGCATAAAGACACATACAGTAGGTTAAACAGGTCTAAATGGGTTCAAGCTTCTTTTTTCTTCTTAGAAAAATGTAACCTAGTAGATATTAAATTGCGTCAAAGAAGGTGGTCATAAATTGTCATTAAACAGTGGTCTTCAAGAGACAAGAAGGTGGCCGTTCACACTGGTAGCCAAAGTGCCAATATTTTATTATAGGACGCAGAGCAAACAAACCAACGTTTCGGCAGGTAACTTCCTTCTTCAGGGTATCAGAAGGCAGTGCTCTGCATCCTATAATAAAATATTGGCACTTTGGCTACCAGAGTGTGCGGCCACCTTCTTGTCTCTTGAAGACCACCGTTTAGTTTATTCTGCCGTTGGCTGGCATCACCATAAGGACTTTGGTGTGCGTAGCATTCTCGTACACATGAATTGTCATTGCCAACATTGTTATGAAGATGCACTTTTGGGCAACCACAGAGCTCCCACATGCACCAACATAGTAATGGCTTATGAAAACACCAATATCACCCATCTAATCTTCACCTACCATGTATCACGTCCTCGCTTTCTGGAATGTCTGGAAACAGCTTGTGGAATGTCTTGTTGTGTTTCATGAAACTCTGTGGAGACGGGACATAAATCACACAATGAAAATGTACATTTCAAACAAGCTTTAGGAATGTAGGGCATTGTGTGCATGTGTGTCTACATTAAACCACTTAAGCCCTATGTACTTTGTCGTACGAATAGCAGAAATAGCCTAAAGCTTTTATATCTGCTATTTTTTTTAAAGATGTCACTGTATATGGACATGGTGAGATTTGTTGACTGAACGTCAATTCTGTGAGTTAAATTTGGTGAGGGAAGATTGTCACTTCAGCTAAAGCACTACAGACATGCTCAAAATAGGGATGCCAGGTTGAAAGTGGTTAACCACTTGATCCCTATAGCATCGCTATTCTGGGGGAGAAGATTCTCCAAAAATAGCCGATCTACAAGCTAACGTGTCGCAATGCGACACGTTGAGAGCTTGTAGATTGGCTATTTTTGGCAAAGATATTTGGTGTAAAGGGGGGGGGGGGAGTGGACCAATTATAGAGGCAACTCCTGTCCAGTTTCCTAAGAATGGAGGGTTTAAGTGGATAAGGTGGACTTACGCTCTGTGCACCAGTGCCTTCTGTCCTCTCGAAGGCTCTACTGTCCATGTCAAACGTCTGAGACCTGCAGAGACAAAGAACACAGCTGTTGGTTCAAAGGAAGTCGGTTGTTTTAGCATGTCTGTGCGAGTGTCAGGAGATCAACACAGACACAGCGACGTGTACACAAACGTGGTTTTTGGACCCTACACCCCGTTTTGGGTTCCAGCGTTTATTATATAATATGGGTAGTCCTCCCTTATTTACACACACACACACACGAGAAAAACAACACAAGCAGGAAGAATCTTTACCCCATACATAACCAGGAAGGGGTTTTACCCCACACAAAGGATCTTTAGTTAAAACACCCATATAAAGTGACAATAAGTTTATTTTTCCTTCACTGTTGGATTAATATATTAGATATATAAGTGTGTATTTTGATTGTTACACAGATGAAAACAAACAGAACTGCCACTGAAAGCAGCAATTAGGACTTTTAAATACCTAAAAGAAATGTGTATGTGGATCTTTAAATGTGTCCTGTATAATAAACAAATATTTTGGTAAATTCTGTATGTCATTCAGTTTTGCAAAACTGCTACTTTGAATTGAAAAAAAAAAAACAGTAGGAAAAAACTAAAGCAAAGAGAAAGGGTGAATTTTTAGACATACGGCTTAACAGGTATGTTGTAAACCCCATTTCCCCTCAGGGATAAATACAAAATAATTTAGGGAACCACAAAGTGAACTTTCAGTACCCACAGGTGAACACTGTGTTCTTTGCTTCCTCGGGTATGAAAAGGCGTATTTTAAGGAACCTACTGCAAGCAGGTACATTTCAGGGAACCAGCCAGAGGAATGGTGATGAAATGTACATAATTTGGACTACCACAGATGTGGGAAGTACTTCTTGGGGAAGTACAGGCGAGTTGGTGTCTAACCTGACGGGGGCTTGCCTGGTGAGGGTCTTGTGTTGCTGCTGGAGTTCCAGCTGGGCTTCCTCCAGACTGAGGGTCTTTCTGGCTTCCATCTTCTTCTTAACGCTGCCATTGGAGACGCTGCTTTTGCTTTTCTTGAGCTTGGTTGGCAGACCGCCGCCACCTCCTCCGCCAACACCACCTTCTACTGGGTAGCTGCAAGACACAGAGAAGCAGAGAGGTTCGGTTACACATCTTGCAATCAGAAGCCGCCCTTGAACACATTTCTTAAGTATGACACTAGGAGGAGGACATTCAGTGCCATCGGAGCAGGGGAAAGTTAACGTCATTTGAGCTCCTCCTTATTGTTGTAGAGAACGGGAAGGACATCGCCGAACAAAAGATAACTGTGATTGGTTCAACTCGGGTTCAAGGTTAAAGGAATTTTGTTTTCATTCCATCATCACATCTCAGTCTAAATCTAAAACGAGGCATTGTGACCGGCAGCCAAGATTAGAATTAGCTGCCATCAGTTACAATGCAGAATTGGTTCCTTCTTCATGTTGTGTATACTGTAGCTGCCCTATAACGTACGTGCATTGCTGGAAAAAAAATAAACCTGCAGTCAATCTACTGCATTCTTTCCATGAGCAAACAGTCGAAGGCTAAACAGTCAGTCAGTCTTACTCTTACTGAAGCTTGCATATACTACAGTAGATCTGCAAGGAAAGTTTTTCTACTTGCAGTGCAAGTCGACTAGTCAGGTCACCAAGAAACTGACCCTATTCTATTCTTACAACCCAACTGGCTTATAACAACAGCAATTAATTAATAATAAGCGAATGTTTTTAATCTATACACACTGTGACCACTGGTCAAGAAATAACATTTCCACCACTGGTGAAATGTATTATTATTGGTTTTACATTAAAGATGACAGCCATGCCCATTAACATTGGTATTATGAATGGAAACATGGGGGTGTGATGACATGACAGTATGTCAAGTCCAATCAAGGCTCTGCTCTGGAGGAATGGACATTAACAAATAGGGTTATCTTTATGGTGTGCTGGGAAAACTCCATCCCATTTCCCTATGATCAGGAAGCTTCATCCATAGTGGAGGCACTGGAGGGTGCATCACCGCTCATGCAACATCTGTAAAACTAACTACAACCTACTTTATGGGCTTTAAGAGCATATAAAAACAATGAGTCAAGACCGACATGGCTCTTAAGAACGTGGCGCCACAGAAAACTAGAAACCCGTAACCAGTGAATCCTGTAACCGATAGTTACAGGTTTGATTCCCTTAAGAGCTAATATGTCCTACAACGCACCAGGTTTGATTCCCTTAAGAGCTACTGTGTCCACCAAGAACTATGTCTGATTCCATTAAAGGCTAATGTGTTCCACAAATAACCATGTTTCCTATCGAAGTTTCCTTGAGAAAGACATGAAAAACGTAGGCTACATTCATTGTTAATTACTTTTCAGCTTAGTTTTGTACATTCTTAAAATAGAATGTATAAAACGTCAAGTATGCACAAATACTGCTAACAAAAGCACACAAAATAAATGCACTATAAACTCAAACGTACAGTAAGCAGGTCCAAATGAATAAACTGCAATTTCAAAAAGGTGCTATGAAAGGAGAGATATCTTGAAAAACATTAAAAGCTTTTGCAACAAATGTGTGGCCTAGATTAACATTGATTACAACAAAAAAAACGATTAAGCAGGGTTTACTCACTGTAAACCACTCTGTATTTCAGATAAATGTCTGAAATATATCGTATGCTTAAACACTACAGCATAAATCAAACTAACCAGAAAAACCGGCATCCCAACAAATAGAGTGAAAGAATACTAAGTAGTTGGCACGGCAAACATAAAAATCTTTTTTGAACGCAAAACGGCAAAAAAGTGTAGCCTATGTCGAGCTTAGTCAAACTGCAGCAGTGTCTGACCTATCCAACCATCTGTAACCTTACCTGCTCAGATGAAATCTCTTGGATGAGCGAAAACTCATGTACCGACTGACAGTAGGCATTTCCTCTCGCTTTTCAAAAAAGATCAGACAAAATCTAAAAAGAATCACAGTGGCCTCAAGGCATTATCCTCTTCTCAGATGGAAGAAAAATAAAAAAGGCAAATAATGATCATAACAAGCTGAATGGCTGAAAGGTAAAATATCCTATTATTTGGTAGGTGAAAGTGTGGTGGTTAAGCCTGGGCTCTTAGCCACATCCTGCTGGAGAAGGCTGCTGTTGTATGAATGCAGAAGAGGGAGGAAGTAGCTTTGTGCAGAGGATGGTGTGACACTCCGTAGGGTGTGACGTCAAGCTCTGCCACTCCCCCCAACACACACACACACACACACACACACACACACTAATGAGAAGAGAACGGAGCAGTGTACGCACACGTAGCACAGACTACAGCTAGGCTCATGGATTAGAGCAAAATAAAATCTCATGACTGAAATGTTTGTGAAACGGTTTGAAAGGCGATCCCCCACACGCCGTTTCCTAAACAATGAACACACAATATGTAAAATTACGGTGTTTTAGTCAGTGACATTGTTCCTGTTGTTCTAGATACTGCCAACATGCTTCCATGGAAGACATGCATGGCTTCTATGGAATCCAAATGACTGAAATCAGTTGTGGCGAGTCTGGTGATTTTGTCCATTGGCTGGGCCAAATGGACAAAATCAAATATCACTATACGTTTTTGGGCAAGTACCTCAATATTCTTATTGTGACGATGAAAAAACAAAACAGCCGATCTACAAGCTCACAACGTGCCGCAGCTCGTAGAATGGCGAGCTCATAGTTATTAAAACCAGGACAAGATAACACTCATGCCATATCAAATATTACGCTATCCAAAATCCCAGCCGATATCTCACAATATCGATGATATAATCAATTGTATGCAGAACATGAATACAAGTGGCTTTGTATTTCTACATAAACCCCAGTTAAGTTTCATTTGGCTTGACTTTTAAAATAAACCAAAAGGATTTGCTCTGAAACCGTAGCTGATCAAGAGACCTGACCACTAGGCAATCCAATCACAGGGCAGTGGAAAACATTGCCAGACAGACAGATGACTGTTTAATTTCATTGGACACTGTTAACTTCATTGGACACCATTCACCTTAGGGCTCTGTAATGAGATGCTTGGCTTCGTTCACTACATTCAAGTACACTCACTGACGTCAGTTGTGCTACATACAACTAGGGTTAGGGGAGGGTGAGGGTTAGTTGTACAGATCTTAACTATAAAGACTTTTTGTGTTAAAGCTTGTGATGTCACTGTGCATAACAATGTTAATTTGTATTAATATGTCACACTACCAAGGATAACAGCAAACCCTTCCAAGTGTAAACGTGAAAAATGCACAAATACCCATTCCCATACACACATCCAACTGAAGACTACAAATAACAGGTGTAGACACGTTCCATTAAAACAAAACAATCCCTGCTTTGAAAATCTTCCACTGGCAATGAGTAACAGGAATGAACTGAATCCTTTCTTGCTGGGTTTTGTTGCAGGCTGGGAACAGAAGATCAAGAGGTTTTACAAAAGGCCAGGTGTGTGCGCACGACACGACTGCAAATCCAAGACCCAGAGAGGTGCTCAAAACCAGCCTAGGACGCTGATTTATGAGTGGTACATTACTACTTCTAGCCACTCTATAAATCTAAAACATAACACACACATAGGTTTAGCCTAACACATTGTAGAACAGAGCAGGCAATGGTTAAACCTATGTACATACAGGCATATAGACTGTGCTGAAAGATCACCAAGGCTTAAAATATTTAGTTTATAATCCAGATGGTCTTTCATGGTATTAGCCCACCAGGCAATGAGCAGAAAATGTTGACTCCTATCCTACACAGTAGAATCTCTTAAACTATCAGTAATTGTGTTGGACAGCTCAGCTGAGGCATTCCTCTACCTGAACAGCTGAGAAACTGGAGCAAAAGTCAGTGGGGAAAAAAGCACACGCAACCCACAATAGAGAGAGAGTTACCTAACCTATTATTTCTATGATCATGGCTTAGCAAACAATAAGCAGTGGCATTACACCTAGTAACGGTAACAAGCACTAGGAAAAGGTAACACCCACCGTTTGCCGGCATGTAGGGTGGATTATCATGGTGACTTTTGTGCAATCTTTTGCCATGTTGAGAAAGGCTGGAATCAGGATTGTATGTTGATATAGTGGAATTGCAAAAAAACAAGACTATGATTCATGGCCACAGCAATCCACTGGTTGGATAATAAAAGGCTTTACACAAATACATTTGTATTGGAGCTTAATACACAGATAGTGTTTAAACAGGTTTTTTTTTGTTTTCTTGTAAATGATTTAAAAATCTATTTACACAATTATTTGTTCCGATTCAATAAATCTAAATATTGATAGTTGTACGGGCATATTGGCACACCCAATGCACAAAATATATTATAATCGGCCATGTTTGCCAATCTAACGAAGAGGTAGGACATTATAAGCATTTAGCTTATTCCTACTCCTTTTCGAACACATCTATGGTTTATTGTTCATGAGATTGTTGGATTTGTTTTAATTTAACATATTGATTGGGCGCGCTCTACCATTAAGCCACCATCAAAGTAGATGCTACTGTAAGGACTGACTAGGCATCATGAATACTAGAAGGTGTTGTTGCCAAACAAAGTCAATTACATGGTAAAGGTGAGGCTTGCTTCCTTTGTTTCTTCCCTCATACAAGGTCACAAGGTGGAATGTGATTGTGTTCTCCTGACCCCCTGGGGGGTGTGTGTGTGTGTGTGTGTGTGTGTGGGGGGGGGGGGGGGGGGGAGGTAATAATTGAACAGACACTATTCAAAAGGCCTTTATCCGTTTGTATTTCACAACAACTTCCTCTATTCATCCATGACCGCAGCATAAAGATTAACCCGGCCTCTGTCAATTGCTTCCTAAACCCAACGGTTGTTAATTTTAATAGAAGATGTCAAAAGTCAACACAGGGTAGACCACAAAGAAATACCATTTAACCCATTCAAACTGGGAAAGCATCTGTGTAACCACTTTAACCATTATTTTATACTTTGGCTTTGGCTCAAAAAATAGCAGATATACAAGCTCATAGCGCGGCACTCGGTGCAGCGCTATGAGCTTGTATATCTGCTATTTGAAAAATCTTGAGCATTTGTGCAAATCTTTGAATATATATATTTTTAAAGCAAACATTTGTAATTCAAATCTTTGCTTCTGGGGGTCCCTGGAACTACATATTTTGAGAGATGGGGGTCCGCAGCCAAATACATATCATTTTGGGGGTCCTTGCCATGAAGTTTGAGAACCACTGATATTGTAGCAACACAAGTGTTTCAAAAAACTTTAGATTTAGAAGACATTTGTAGAATCGACCTCAGGTCTTAATGCTTATTCGTCAAGGAGGAAGGCTAAACTTGCTTATTTTCCCCCTCAACATCTTTAATCATATGCTTCTACATATCCACATGTGGGAGTTGCCCAGTGGCATTGGATACCTTCAATGCCACATGAAGAGAAAGGCATTTCAAGTGTCTTGACTTTTCCTTGTTCAGATTCCTTTACAATTTCCCGGTTCCTCTTGCACTAAACTATGTATTCAAATCGCCACGTCACAGCAGAATGGGGAGTGCACTGCTTTGATGCTGCAGCCAAGATATGTGGTCGGTCTGATTCAACTAGTAAAGTAACTTATGACTTTATGAAGAGGAAGGATGAGCTGTGTACTCTTTTGCAAAGAAAGTACACAATTCCTACACTGCAAAACACAGACATACAGACAAACACAAACATACAGTATAAACAGAGTCCACAGCCTGCAATGCAAGTCACTCTCGCCAGCCACACACACACACACACCACACACACACACACACACACACACACACACGCTGTTTATTATGGAGAAGATCCAGGAAAGACACTATTGCACTTTTCTAGGTATGTTGAATGTTTAATGCTGATCAACAGGGTGAAATGCAAATCCACAATGAATCAATTGTATGGAGTCTCCAGCTTGGCAAAAGCCTATAGTGCCAATGTTGAGAAAGGGTTGTGCAATTTGCCAATGGGATTCAAATTGCCATAAATCAGAGTTCAAGGACAAAGTTATCAAGGGTGGAGGAGGTTTGTATCCAACAAGGTCAGAGCATACAAAAAGAGAATTATTAATTTTTCAAATGACCCACCGCGGACGAAAACTTTTACTTGTAAATAGTTACAAAACCACTTTGATACCAACAAGACCCAAAGGTCACACCTTTAAGAGAAATATCTAACACTAGGCATTGGAAAAATGCATGCTTCTCTCCCTTAACCTTGCTATCAAGGAAATGGCCTAAATCTCTTCATTTCCAGCTGGTGTTGTGCTGTGCTGGTGGTTTTGAACTCTGACCAGTTCACTCCACTGCGCTGGAAACTAGTTGGGGGGGTTCACTTTTCACCTGACCAAGTCAGACCTGGAATGTAAAGTCAACAATGTAGAAGTGTGACAACAGCAGCAGCTATTATCAGATTTATTTTGCACTGCAGTGGAGAACTGTGATATTCGACTGAGATTCAATAGCATGAATTAGTATAAGGCTGTGGCACTATGTTTATCTGTGCTGCAGGCTGCAAAGCACGATCTGTCACTAGTAGGAACACTGGGGGATGCAAACTGTACAAAAACTCATATCACTTGGTGACAGACTCAATAAAAACATGAACCACATTGTGGTTTTGATGTTCTGACCACTAGACTAGACTGATTAACCACAGCCAACATTCAAACCACCGCACAGACCAGCAAGTCACAACTCACTGCGACTAAAATCATGATAACATGATTGCCCCTGGCTTTACGAGGGGCTTTACATCACCAATGGAAGGATGTTTTGTTCTGAGATAGCAGCATATGACCATCATGAAGTCAAATCACATGAACATATTTATATTCCACATTTTGCTTCAGTTGCCATTGGAAAAAAACAACAACGACCTTTGCCTGTCCACCTAACACTCCACAATGAGGAAAGCTTAATGAACAACAATAACTTCCTTGGCTCGAGACAATGATTGAGCATGTTTTCCCTTTTTTTTGTACAGTCAAGTAATAGCGAGGTCTGCTTTCTCCTACCTTCTTCCATTCCCAGTGTGAGATGGTTCCACTGTAGGGTCCTGCTGGCTTAACATGCTCTTCCCTCGCTCCATTGTTGACCAAGAGCTTGTCCTCAATGCTCCTTGGTAGCTAGCACACGAGCAACACTTGTAAAACCGGACTGTAATTACTTGGTACCTTTTTTTTGCCCTTTAGACCCTGAATTGGGACAGTCTAATCCACAGGGCATAAAGGTCTCTTTTAGCGGCGCTGCGTGTCAGAAATACCTGAAGATCTCCACGCCGAGATAGCACACAGGCGAGGAGAAAGAAACCACAAATGAATGTTGGCAGAGAGTGAAAGAGAGAAGTTGTGAAAAGAGATGGAGGGTTGAGGAGGGAAAATGAGGGCTGGCTTTCAAACTGATCTATCCCTATTCACCTCAAAGCTTTGTCCTTCCCGAGACAATATAAGCTCCTGCTACCTTGGTAACGACTGACAGTAGGTAACAGTGGGAGGCGACCAGTGGTGGGGGGAGGCAATGCTAGGCTATTCTTAACAGTGTTCAAATGGATGCAAAATAGCAGTGTCAATAGAGGCTTGTTCAAAGTAACAACAGGGAGATGCATTACAAAGGCAATTTGGCACAATGTGTGACTGTGTCACACACTGAGGGGGGAGCATGGGGGGTTATATACAAGATCGGTCTCAGTTTTTGGTTTTTACATATCTATACCTGGCTTACACAATGTCATTCATAGCTCTTTACGGTCATTAGGTGCTGCTTTTATTTTTACTAAAGTTTGTTAAAAAGTTAAAGCTCTTTGCTATAGAGTTTGTTCAACAGGGGTCGCTCCATCACTCCAGCTCTTTAGTAAAAACAAAATACATGCACTGTGAAGATGCACTGTGTGTTCAAAGCTGGGTAATACTCACCAGGAAATAAAGAGGTTAACAGTCACCGCAATACAAAAGGTCAGAGTGTGAGTTTATCGCAAGTACTTCCTATAATGGAGCACTAAAGTGCCAGCCAGGACAATAAAAACAATGTTTTTGCTTTTTCCCACGTCGCTATTGTACCAATTATCACTTCAATCTACTTACAAGCCATTTACCAAGACAATTTCTAAAGCCGCTAAGTATTTATTTTGATGTTATCTGGCCTATTTAACACATTCAAATCAGGGCATCGGAAGAAAGAACCCTTTTCTGTTTTGTTTGGGGATTTGTTACGCCGTGGCTCTGCAGGAGTCTAGCCGTGGGTCTGTGTGACTGTCTGTGTGAGCTAATCTCCAACCGCTGAAGCCATCAGTGCCAAATTTCATACCATTTGAAGTACCTCCACATTAGTTTTCCCAGGTTTTATACTTTTCAAAATATCCAACTTTATTTGTATAATGGAAATCACTGGGGCTCATTTTTGGTCATACAGACAGCAACTCTGTTTCAAGAGGACAGTAATCACTAGACTCCCCTACAGCGCTGCCAAAAAGGTTGCTGTAATTTGAGCCCTCATACAATTTAACTGAATACAGTTTAGCTGTGTGTATATACACACACACAACATACAAGCCGTGGGCTGATAAATAATCCTGATGGTTTTTCTGTGTAGCTGGACACAGTGGACACTAGGTGGGTCTGCCTTTTGTTTGCTACTTTCAGTTTTATCTGCAGATAAACTGATTGCTCAACTCTTATCGTATGACTAAACACGGAGGTGGCAAGGAAATCACAACGGCTGCCACGATTACCTTCCTGACACGAAGAAATCAGACACTTTAACTTTTTGACTTCCTGGTATCAAATTGAACACAGGCTTGCAGTGGACATGGTGTACGGGTTTATTAATACCACAGTTTGTACCATGGTAGTCTAGGTTGGATACACTGTGTCGTTATGGATATGGGACAGTGTGGCAGGGGGTGTGTCAGTGTGGTGTAATTTCCTGTAACCCACCGCATACTGTAGGTTAAAAGGCATTCCTTTGAGGTCGGTTGACATTGGACCTACAGTATTGTAAACAGACACACATACTGTATGTTTACAATATTCAAAATGCTGTAATGTTACATTTTGTCTGCAGCTGGCAATATCGATTCCCTCCGGCCACTTTAGTGTTTCAACTCCATGAACTCCTCAACTTGTTGACAAACATATTGATGTAGCTTCTTGTGTCTATAAAAAAAACGTCATTAACGATTGCAAATGACCGTTTACTAAAACACTGAAATCAATTAAGTGTGTGACTCTAATCTTATCAACTCTGTATGGGAAATGTTATGGGGGGGGGGATTTGTTATGCTGCTCTGACTTTATGGGAGGTTTTGAACTGCATTTAGTTTCACGCATTAACAGTAAAACAGAGAAGGCTTTTGTTCCGTCTCATGTGGGGGGGTTCACGTTGTCTTGCGGTGGCAGCCAGGCTTGTGCTCCCTGTGTGACAGGTATAGGATGTTCCAGCAACGAGGTTTTCCTCTGGGGGAGCAGAGTTATGTTCTGCAGCAGTGCCAAGAGGTGACCCTCGATTGCTCCCTGCAATGATGCACTGCTCCCTGGGGGGCTTGCTGCAGACGTCAGCTCTACGTCGGACCGTAGCCGACTGGGAGTCATCGGGAACCTCGTGAGGTCACGCTTTCCCACAACTGAAGCCTGATTTATACTTAAATGCATGCCGGTGTCTCGCTCAGTAATAGCAGATCTACAAGCTCGCAACACGTCATGAGCTTGTACAGTATATCTGCTATTTAGGGCAGGCAACACCAGTGTACAACGAAGAATGAATCAGGCTTGGCATGGCAATTACTTGGAAGTATTTACTGCCGCCATAAGGCCTTATTGTAGTTGTGCATCATTGTTGCACATTGAAAATTGCTGATCTACAAGCTCACAACGTTGTGAGCTTATAGAATCTATAAGCCACTCTATAATATAGAGTGGCTATATAGAGCAAGCCAAATATAAATAAATCAGGCATGACTGTATGCATGAGCACAGCTGAGCAGTTCTTATAGGAAGAGCTATGACAGTCTTTATGTGCAATGCATGACAGAAAACAGGACATGAGTTCAACAGAAGAATGAGAGCCCATAGACAGTAGGAATGCACCATCTAGTGGACAAGTTAAGATAATGGCCACATCATCATGTGAGCTTCTATCCAATCCAATCAGAATCTGCCTATTCCCATGCCAAACATCAGGTGACCCGTGGCTGTGACTTTATAGTCCAGTAACATGTTTAAGTGGCTCAAACTGGACCGGGCGATTTGAAAAGAATACATGGAAATTGCTGTGCATGTCCAAATAAGATCTTGATAATGTGGCAACAGCAATACTGAAGCTACATTACTCTAACTATCTCCACCAGGAGATCATGTGTGTGTCTGTGTGTAGCTAATATCACATACTACTAGGCTGATCAGTCATATATTTGTGCACACTTGACAGCAGGCCAAGGGCCTCAATTTTCAAATATTGTTTCAAATTGGTCAACAACAACTAGGCTAGGCGAAGTATTTTTGTGAATGTCTAATCACAGAACACATTGTCCCTCCAGGCTATGGGATAAGCATCACACCAGGCTACATAATTACAATGCTCCTGTCCCTCCAGCATCGGTACAAGCCAACGTTAGATTAACACCAAATATACATTTATAATTGTGACAACATAGTCCAAATCACACAAAGTATGAGAATCAACTGGTACACACATGCTGTGCGTGCTACTCTGGCCAATTAGCTATAGGTAGAACTCTTAACGTCATACATTACTATAGTATTACTATTGTTAGGACATAAAATGATTATTAGGTGTTGGGGCCACTTATCGGGAATTAGCTATGTGTATTGGACTGAACTGGATTTGTGTGTGTGTTTGTTTGTGTGTGTGCGTGTGTGTTTGCTTAGCTGCAGCAGAACAGTCAAGAAGGGCAGTGGGCCAGTGGCCTGGGCCAAACAACACGTTGTTTGTGGCGGCAGGCCAAAACTCTGTGTGTGTGTGTAGGTGTGCATGTCTATATGTGCACGTATGAGTCCTTGTGTGGTTTGTGTGGTTGTGAGTCTGTGTGCGTGTGCACTTCATGGGCAGAACAGTGTGTGCGCTTTAAGGAAGTCATGAGGACTCATTCAATCTCTCTAGTCCCTCCCTCTCCCCCATGCACACGTGTCTCCCTCCCTCCCTCCCTCTACTTCCCCCATGCACGCTCTCACACTCGCTCTCTCTCATGCTATCCAGGCCAGCCCAGCAGACACAGAGGGTCTTTCTTCTCGTCATCTCAAGCTGCTTTCAGCAACCCGTTAAAGTTCAGGGGGCTGGCATAGTTCCCCACCTCACTCAAATACAGTGCAAAAAAAGTAACACTATGCCAGTCTACGAGACCAGATCCTGTCCTGATCCTTTAATACAGAGGGGCTTTATCTTAAATGTACAGCACTGCGACCGGCATAATCTACACTCACACAAGTTAAAAATAGATTCTTACAAAGAATATGAAACTAGTGGGTCAAAGATACGTTACGCCCAAATACCTGACAGAGAACGTTTTTCTCAGAAACATGCATATGCACAATATCATTTTCAGGTGAAATAATTTTACATGCACACTTGACCTATCTGTACTTTTTTTTTATTCTATTCAAGCTGCCCAGTCAATTAGGAGTTAAAATTTGAAAATGGAGTACGCAAGTCAAGATAAATAGAGTCATTTCAGATGTATACAACTTGGATAAGCGAGTCTAAAGCAATGTTTTTACTTGGCAGAAAATGGAGGAAAGATCTATGTTTTTACTTGGCAGAAAATGGAGGAAAGATATACGTTTTTATTTGGCAGAAAATGGAGGAAAGAGCCGACACTCTTCTTTTACAAAACAGTTAAAATATGTTATTGGCAGTGCATTGCCGTTAGATGGAAAACACACCTAAGACACTAGAAAGACATCTCTCACTTAATTTCTCTCTACCATGTACAGATGCTCTAGCCTCCTATAAACAAAATCAGAAGGACTTTATTGGCCTGGCCAAGAAACAGCTTTTCTTCTTTTAACGTCATCACATTAAAAGATGTTTAACACTGGTTTCATTCAAGACAGGCCTGAAAAAACTCCACCAGGAGACCAAAAGGGGAGGTAAATGTAATTTTTCCCATCTCTGTACATAGTTTGCATTTGTTGAGGATATGTATTAGTGTTAATTTTGTATGCCATGTTGATGAATTGAATACATAGGAGCGTTATCCTTTTAGCTTTAATGTCTTACTGTACCTTCACTACCTTGTGCCGTTTACATTTCTGACTAATAAAGTAATAAAAAAAAAAAAAGACAATTTAATGCTGTATTTATCTGTAAAAAATGTTATTTTTGTCAAGCGAAAAGTCACAACTGAACAGTGACGTATAAATCAATCTTGCACGTGTGCACGTGTTGCTCACAACAAACAGGCAAGATTATCAAAGCACTCATCTATGACAAAGCGAACCATAGCAGTTCCCTTGCCACGCCAGAGAGTGCAGGGTTCATCTAGACATCAAGATGCCATGTGAGAAAGACTTATTCAAATGGGCATGGCTTCATATGGCTACATTTGGCGTGTCGTGCACGTGCAGTCTTTAGTCAGCAGCAGCAGCCTGTGAAATCTTATCAGAATGTTCAGATAGGCCTGGTCAGAACAGCCTTAAGTTAGAAGCCACTAAGCTAGCTCACGTTTTCAGTACAGTCTTGTACAAAGTCCTGAGCAGGGAGACATGGGGGGGTTGTGGAATATGCTGGCTGGAATTTACCAGGTCTGTGGCAGGAGCGGGAGCCAAAGGTGAAACAACTCAGACCTGGTCAAACCTTTTAATTTGGTTTTGTGACCATGGCTTGGGAGAGTGGTCATTAGCACCAGACTGAGAGATACAAAAACACACACCCCTACTACCTTCAACCATAACCCTGGTTTAGCCTACAACCCGTCATTTTGCAATAAACCCTGCTGCAGATGTGGTTCCCGTTTCTGTAACTCAGCCAACTCTCAGAGAGCTCTAGTCTGCAGCAGGCTCATAATTTAGACCTACACAGGACGACATGCCCTACCCGCAACTGCTGAGAGCATCCTCCTGGAGACAGAGTGACGGCCGCAGCCCCACCCTGTCATTCGAGGCCCCTAGAGGCACAACAAGATTTCCAACCCAGAACACGTTCTGTCCCTTACAACAAGCCACATCTTAACCCATTAAGACCTGAGGCCGATTCTACTAAAGGTCTTCTAAATCCTAACAGTTTTCTGAAAAACAATTGTTGCTATTTCAGTGGTGCTCAAACGTTTTCATGTCAAGGACCCCCAAAATGATATGTATTTGGCCGCCGACCCCCCATCTCAAAATATTTTGTTCTAGGGACCCGCAGAAGCAAAGATTTTAGTTAAAAAATGTTCGCTTTAAAATAATCTATATTAAAGATTTGCACAAAATTAATGTTCAAGTTTTTTTTTTAATAGCAGATTTACAAGCTCATAGCGCAGCACAAAGTGATAATCTATGAGCTTGTATATCTGTTATTTTTGAATAGCCAAAGTATAAAACAACGCTTCAGCTGAAATCTAAAATGACAGATGCTTTTCCGGTTTTAATGGGTTAACCAAAATGCACTGAGTATATAGAGCTCTAGTAATTTTAGCTATCACTAATACATGGTTATTGATACATGTAATTTCAAGCAGGGAATCAAATCCACGACATGGCCGTCTCTCCAACCACAAAGACACCTTAGTATTTAATTTTATGTTAGACACTTTACATGTAGAGCAGAGACCCGACATTGTCCCGTCCTGCGCAAGCAATTTTTTGCGACAGTGGCAAAGAAAAACTCCCCCTTAACTGTAAGAAACGTCAGGCAGACCTAGGGTCTAGGGTGGGTGGCCATCTGCCTCGACCATGTCGGGGGAAAGAGAGAGAGGAGGAGAGACAGAGAAAGAGAAAGTAGTTTGTGTGTCCCCTTACACACACACACTCTCTATAATGAAACAGCTGATCTTTTCAGTGACCATCCATCTATGGAGTGGATGTCTGATGCCTACAGGAAGAGGAGACGTGCAGTAATACCACCAGGGGTCTTTACAGTTAGTATGACACCACCGACCACCTGTGGAAAACCCACGGCAGCTAAAAATAGTCTTTTCTAAGACAACATCTGTTACACAAGAGACAACTGATCATCTGCGCTTTGGGGGGGGGGGGCATCAAGGGACAGGGAGCAGGAGAGTACACTGGACAGTGACAAAGCTGTGTGTCAGAGGACATGCATAAGAGAGTGCAACTTAGTGTGTATATTTGAGCGTCTGTTTAGGAATTTGTGCGTATGTATGTATGCATGCGTGCATGTGTATGTGTATGTGTATGTGTGTGTGTGTGTGTGTGTGTGTGTGTGTGTGTGTGTGTGTGTGTGTATGTGTCATGTCCCGTAATGCCTGGATGATCCACAGTGGATTCGACAACGGGATCATCCATGATCACGAAACCAGAACAAATAGCGGTCAATCTGTGCCACATAAGGCCACAGGGATGAAGTCACCACTCAGTCTGTCTGTCCGGGAAGGAGTGGCCAGATTAAGAACTGACCAGACCTGGACTAAGAATATGTTCATGCTGTCATGCTGTTTGTTTACAACAGCTAGGATATAGATTAGCCACAGCCAGCACCTGCACAATCAGCCTTCCCAAACAACAGGCTAAATCTGACATATCTTATCCATCAGGTACAGATAGTGTATAGGATTTTGTCTTGTTGACACTGGATCAGGACATAATAAACCCTATATATACTGTGACACCCCCTTAACTGATAACAGGACACTGAAAGTGGCATGTCTGAACTCGCTGTTCCTGGGTTTATCACACAATCAGTGCAGTACACTGATTACAACATGGAGAAAAGAATGGCAGAGGATTCTATGACTTGACTTAAAGATGTAGCCTAGATAACTGAGAAAAGAGGAAGGTATGTAGGCAGCATGGTTTCAAAAGGAAACAGTTGAGTGGTGGCAGAAGTTGCACTGCTAATGTATACACAACACAACCACCTTGTTGTCATTATTTAAATGTCAACACACTTCCAGACGGGGGGTGTAGTGGTGGGGGGCTCAGGCTAAGCTAACCCTTTAGCCTGTATCCACCCATTCAACCACACTGGTTCACTATAACACGTATATAGAAGCTACATTCCGGGGCGTTCAATTCAGCTTACTTACACTCAAAAAGCCATGATCTGTCATAGTAATACGTTATTTAAAATCCCAGTTCTGACACCAAAAAGCTGTCATATTCATACGTTATTAATACAAAACAATATATAGATATAGACCATTCACAGGGACGTGCTAAAGTGTTAGCATCCTCCTCCTCACCCAGCCTCCAGGGAGAGGATGCTGAGACATAGCGGTTCATGCATGTATGTTAGCTTTACCTCTCCTTCATGAAGTGCTTGATTCTGACGATGGCCTTCTCGTCTATCTTCCTCAGGAAGGTTTTCAACCTCTCTCTCTTGTTTTCAAGCATTGCTTTCTGTCCTCCTCCTCTCTCTCGTTCCACCGGTGGCCGTCGTCGCTTCACGGCAGCTATGCTAATATAAATAACAAACAGAGAGAAGAGAGACGGTCTGTTTCTCTACACCACCATACCGGGGCCGGCTGCTGCTGCTGCTTTTCTCTCACGGCTTCAGAATCAGCCACTCATTAGGATAATGAGCCCCAGAATCGGACCAAGTCCTGTCGGCCAATCAGAAGCGGCGACGATCGGGAAAAAACAGGAGCGTCGGGTCATGTCAGACGTCTCCTCCAATCGCGGCGCGGCACTGGGCCACTACGGTCCCGCCCAGTTACCTTATTTGGGAGACGCGTCGTGCGGCCTTGGGCATTATCTGTGCAGAGTGGGCGGGGCAAAGGTTTTATTATGATAAAGAGGAGGGAGGAGCGGTTCAGGGAATGAATGAATGATTTGCCGGATTGGAGATCCGGGCTATTAAAGCAAAGGGCAAGTTTGGTTTGGTTTGGTTTCTTCGTTTGTAAACAACATTGGTGGAAAAAGTAGGCCTGCTCAGGTCAGATATTTGTTTCTACTAAAGTAAAAGTAACAATGCATCAATATAAACATACTCTGTAAAAGGCCTGTATTTAAATGTTTTGCTTAAGTGAAAGTACAAAAGTATTGGCATCAAAATATAATTAAAATACCATTAGAAAAAGTAGGCTACTCATACTTTTTTTTTTAAATCTACTTTTTTTTAAAGAATAGATCTACAAAGCTCACAACAACGTGTTGCGTCCAGACGAATCCATCCTGATTGGCGAATTACGAACATTGCTGGCCCACACCTGACCTGGCAAGAGACCTGTGCTCCGAGGAGCACTTTTTCTAGTTAATAATCTAAATCTGCAATGTAACTAGTGACAAAAGTTTTCAAAGAGGAGTAAAAAGTTAAATATTTGCCTCTGAGATGTAAGTATTTAACTAAAGCATTGAAAAATGGACATACTCAAGGACAGTAAATAAAAGTACCTAAGAATTATAATCAAACACAGTACTTGAGTAAATGTACTTAGTTACTTTCCACCCCTGGTCAACGATGTTATTGTGTGTGCACGGCTGCACACGCTCCATATGTTACATCACAGACATTCTACCCTATATGACAGCAAACTGAGCAATACAACCATGACAGAGGGGCAGAGAAGGACAGAGCAAATGTTAGTCTTTTACACACATAAGTGTGTGAAGTAAGGTAACTTGTTACGTAGGGATTAAAGCAAAAACAAATGTCACAGGACTGAGAATTTGTGTTTTGCTGTCCCAATCTGATTTATGACAGGGTTTCTTAAAAACATTTTCATGTCAAGGACCCCCAAATGTATACGTAGGCTATTTGGCCACGGAGCCCCATCATCTCAAAAATATTTTGTGCCAGGGACCTCCAGAAGCAAAGATTTGAGTTAAAAGTGTTCGCTTTAAAATATATATATTCAAAGATTTGCACACATTTTCACTATTTTTGAATAGCCAAAACATACAATATGGTTGAAGTGGTTAAAATGATCGTGATGCTATATTAACTCGTACCCCCCCTAGGGACTCCCCGGACCCCACTTTGAGAATCAATGATTTTTGAAACAGTGTGAAAGGAGACCTCCACACTACAGAGCTGTGTTTCCTAAACAATTAGTGCAGTATGTAGAATTATGTTCAGGTATTATAATTCTAAATGTGTTCTTGCTGTTCTAACATACAGCCAACCAGTTGAAGAAATTGCAGATTGAGGCTTTAACCTTTGCTTTTATTAAATATTATGGAAGTTGCTTCTAAACATCAATTTACAATTTACATTTATGAAGCAATAGAACATAATATTCTATTGCTAATTTGACCAATTCTAATACTTGTATAAAAATGGATGAAATCGTGGTGACTGACAACTTTAATCCATGTTTATGTCACAAAAAAACTTGGTGAAATAAGAATATATGTGGACATAACTTGTAAATACATCAAAAGAGATGAATATGAATACAGTATTATCTGACAGCATTTTGCCTGTTTGAGTCAAGCCAGACAAAAATATGTATAATGCCTTAAAAGTAGAACCAAGCAGGCTGCAACAACACAAGTTCTGCAGCTTCTCGGGTTGATGAACATCTGATTCTCATGAAGGGTAATGGACCCAAAAGTCAATCAGCAGTTATTCCACTTGATAATGAAGGGTTAGTAAGTCAGTCAGTCAGTTACACTCAAGAGAGAGGCATTCAATAGCTCAGCTGGTGTCCTTTCTTCCAAGATCACAGCAGCAGTCCATCATTGAAGGAGGCCTGCTGGCCAGTGGCCATCAATTAACCCCCCACCCCGAACACACTTACACACACACACACACATGCGCGCACACACACGCGCCCACACACACGCACACACACACACACACACACACACACACACACACACACACACACGTGCACACAAGCACGCGCGCGCACACACACACACACACGCACACAAACAAGTACACCACGTACACCAACTGCAGCTGCAGTTGGTGTTGTTTATGTTGATAGAGTATGAGGTGAGGTGTCAGCTGACATGTGATCAATGGGTGGGCTGAGGGGTGACTTTTACTAATCTGTTGTGACACCAGGAGAACTGTAGTACAATTATTTTTATTTCAATAAATTATAATAAAAAAATTAAAATAACTTGGAAAGAAGCAGTTGGTGTTTAATTTATTGATTAATTGATATTGATTTATTGATTAAAATGTCTGTGTGTCTCTGCTCCCCCTAACACGTGGCACTTAGTTTACGCACACATTTACACTCAAAGGACCACAATGGAAATAAGCTGCCGAGCTTTTTTGTGTTTTTAGCCTTTAGACAGATGTACAAATATATGTATTACTGTATATACAGTACAGTACATACCTTGTGGTTAGACTGAAGATGTGAGGTCGGGGTTCAATCCCCGGCCATAAGTCATAGAAAAGATTGTAAAAATGGTACCCAATGCCTCCCTGCTTGGCACTCAGCATCAAGGGTTGGATTGGGGGTAAGTCCTCCTGACCTGGGCCACATGGCTCCAGAACCGTTGGCTCCCAAGGCTACTTACTTCACACACACACACACACACACACACACACACACACACACACACACACACACACACACACACACACACACACACACACACACACACACACACACACACACACACACACACACACAAAAACACACACACACACACACACACACACACACACACACACACACACACACACACACACACACACACACACACACACACACACACACACACACACACACACGCTGTAAGTCAGCTGACCAGAGCACACATTAGTCACGTTGCAGTTAATACCCGGACCTGATTATGTGGTATTGTTCAAAGTGGTGTGATTCATGGTGTTGGTTAATGTGTTTTATTTGAATATAGACAGGTACAGTTACAAATGCACATGAACACCTTGAATACACAACACATCAGATGTGTTGTGTATCATAGTGTTTGTAGCTTACGTTTATTTTCAACACCCGTCCCTAACAACGAATAAAAAGTCTATCTACATTTTGAAACTAACTCAGAATCTGCCAAGCGTGAGGTTCAAAAGTTCAGGGAGAAAATAAAATGGCTCTCCAGAAATTATGCTTAGAAAGGGATTTGGTGCAATCAGAGTACAGAATCTTGCAGTACAGTTTAGGCGTACCCCTTATGCCTAAACCTTTGAGGCATAAAATAGACGATCTACAAGTTCACAACGTGTCGATGTAGACGGCTATTTTCACAATTTTAAATTGTTTTTCAAAATAGTAAAAAATGGCCAAAACGTTTAGGCATAAAGGGTAAGGCGGTGCGAGAATCTCACTCATTTCACACACGCACATGCAAGCACACACTCACACACGCACAATCACACGCACACGCACACCTCAACAATTATTTCACTTAAAACATTTTAGTAAAGGAAGGATGCTTTTGTGAGAGAATGACACATTGAGAAACGAAAAGTGGAAGTGTGAAAAACAGGGTACTGAGAGAGAGACACACAGAGAGAGAGAGAGAGTGGTCTCCTTTCTTGGCAGCAGAGGAGCTCATGACTGCGTGCGGGGCGCCTCCTCGCCGCAGTGAGAACAGAGAACAGAGGAAGCAGTGTGTCACCACATGATGCAAACACGCCACCACAACCTCCTCCACCCTCACGCAATCTATCTGCCTCGCCATCCTCCAGCCCCCTCACCAGCCTCTCCCTCAATCAGCACCGTACCCAGGCCACTGTCACCGCCTAACAAAGACCAGAGCAGTAGGTACACACAGAAAAATAATGGACCTTAACTAGGGATGCACCCATATTGAAAACGCTTGGCTGATACAGATGTTTAAAATAACAATTTAGCCGATAGCCAATTATACCGATATTTGTTTATTTCGTTTGGTGTTATTATTTCCCCCTTTTGTGCCAGGGAATTTGGGAAACAGATAACTGTTCAGAATCTGCAGCTTATAGGCTGCAGATAACCAATACACCAACATAGCCAGGGCAAAATTTATGCTTATCAACGACAGATAAATATCGGCTACTGACATCTGTGATTGTCAACTTTATTTGCAGATACCGATATTGACCGATAACGGCAAATATACCGATATGTGGCCGATATATCGGTGCATCCCTATTCTTAACCACTTAAACTCTTTATTCTTAGTAAAACGGACCTGAGCTACAACTGTACCGCTTTTTTCCATTCTACATTCTACACCAAATCTCTTCACAGCACGTCGCGTTGTGAGCTTGTAGATCGTCTATTTGTGGCGAATGTACAGTACGCCCCATGGTTCAAGTTTAAAAGGCTATAGTTCCATGAAGAACCATCACCTACTAAAGAACCATTTTATTTAGTGAATGCTTCTTCATTGTTCCTCATAATGGTTCTAGATAGAGAACCTTGTTTGTAGTTGTCAAAAAATAAATAAATATTGTTCTTCGAGGCACGTTAAACCACTTAAACTCTAGCACCCCAATGTTTAGTACGTCTTAATAGGTGAACATTCGCCTAAAAGATCACGTCTACAAGCCGACGACGCGCTGCAACGCAACGTGTCGTGGAGCTTGTAGATCGGCTATTTTCTACAAAGAGATTTGGTGTAGAGGGAAACAACGAGCAGACCAAGTATAGACCCCTGCAGGACACTGGTCAACGAAGTATGTATACTGTGGGTTTAAGTGGTTAAAGGTTCCTCATATATGAGGAATTCTTGGTTCTATGAGGCTCATAGAACCAAAAATTCCTCTATGGCATCACTCTGAAGAGACGGTTTTGGTTCCAGTTGGCGTCTTGAGGAAGGCTTAATAAGGAACGGGTGGAAGCTGGTGATGCAGGGAGCGAGGGCGGCTTGTAAATAACGTGGGCGAGTAACAGGCTTTCCCACATCGATTTGTCATTCTTCATTGATTTCCACACCGGGGGGATGGGCACAGGGGATGTAGCCTATCTATGTATCGTATCCGACTGTCTCTATCTATTCATCTGTTTATTCAGTTCAGCTCGGTTCAACTGTATTGTCGTGTGTATTATAATACAATGATACACTTGTGCTCTGGCTCTCTCTCTGCCTTTAACCACTTAACCACTGAGCCACTTAAGCACCCACAAAAATGTAATTGTCTCAAAAAATATCCAATCTACAAGTTCATAGTGCATTGCAGCGTGCACACATTGTAGAGCTTGTAGATCTCTACTATTCTGCTATTTCTAATGTCCATTTTTCAAAAATGTACAAAATTGTTAGATTTATTTAGATTTTTCACCTATAATGACATACCCATAGTTGGGTTCCCAGGGTTCAAGTGGATAACACAAAGAACACACCACCCCAAAACCCCCACTATTAGACCTATACATAGACTATGTACACAGTGCACTCGCATAATACATTATGTACACTATACACAGTACAGGATAACATCACATCTTATATTAACAATGATGTGTGTGGTGAATACACCGTAGGTGCATCAGCTGTTCAGCAACCTGACTGCCTGTGGAAAGAAACAGTGTGTGTATGTATGATGTTATGTAGACGGAAGGAGGCATGACTGTACAATCCATCCACTATCACTGAGTCATCGATGCATATATGATGTGTTACAATCAGAATCAGAATCCATTTACAATTATAATCTTCAATAGATATATCTACATATTTCTATGCATATTTCTGGTTATTATAAAATATAGATTACATATTGTTTGATTACTATATATAATATATATATATATTTTGTTTTACTATTATTATTATTATTATTTTCTTTTCCTCTCGCCCTTTCTTTTGTGATTATTATTATTTATGCAGATATTGGGCTCTCAGTTTGTGCTAATTGTGGCCTCGTCCCCAATCTCAGTCCACTGCTCTGTACGCGCGTGTGCATGTGCGGCATGTTGTGAAAAAAAGAGTGCATTGGGAATTGAATGTTTAACACTTGAGTTATTGGAATGTTTGCACTGTGAATAAATACAAGGTTACCAGGTTTGCACATACGAGGAAGTTGTCTTCTCGTATGTGCAATAGTGTGAAAATAAAAATATGTACAAGTGAACATAAGGGTGCACATGATCAGATGACTCTTCGCAGCAGAGACTGGAGTTGTTTACATGGTAAAAGAGGACAAGTCATTCTACACACGTCCACAAATGTGCAATTTAGAGCAGAACGCATTCTTGTTAGTTAAGTCTTGTTCGATGAAATGTAGGTTACAAACAAAAACACGGGTTGTTATTGAGATGGATTAGCAGTAAACGTGAGTGTGTTGTGTGTACACAGAAACTTCTCTCAGATGTACTGAAAATAATAGAACCATTGAAAGAATATACTGTACATTTCCACTGCAGCAGACCTGTTCACACTGCATGACTGAGCAGTCTTCAGCAGGAATAAGTAGGCTTACCCTAATCGATCAAAGGTCAGGCCAGTTTAGTTTTAAATGCAATTGAGTATCAAACGTGAGTAGAATTATGTCGGTGTTTGACCATTCTTTTATCATTTAAACTTTGTCCAAGAGTTGTTGATATTTTTATTTTGTATTTTTAATCGAATCACTTTCTATAGACCATGTCAGTGGAATTGCATTTCTAGGGAGCAACTTGGGTCCTAATTTATTTCCTGTCAGCTTCTGATATTCACAAACACTGTCTGCAACAGAAAATCAACTTGGACCCATAGAATATTTACAGTATGTTGTCATTTTGTCAAGCGTGGAAAAAGTCTATCGATCACTAACCTTTCAATGGCCCATTACAGTCCATTACATTTTACATGCATTGTTTAATTAAAGCAATTTTTCACCGTAGGCCAAAAGATAGGCAATTCACTGCCCTGGTTGATATGCTTTAAGGCACTTAAAGCATATCAAACAGTGGGTTGGGACCCATTTGTGAGTCACAAACCGATTTCCCCTAGTTTATATCCCTTATAACCCTTTATTTTTTGTTTCCTATATTTTGTTTTTAATTATTACTTCAAAAGATTGTATCATAAAAAAACAACTTGTAAGAATTCGTGAAAATAGCCGATCGACAAGCTCACAACACGGATGTGTTGTGAGCTTGTAGATCTGGTATTTTCACTAGTTTTGGTCCCTGGGAGAAATCAAATTTCTCTTTTGGGTCTCGAACTAAAATGTTTGGGAACCTCTGCCTTAAATAAACATGACCTTGGTTTCCTTATCCTTATTGTGACACAATTGTGTCAACACACTGTATGAAGCAGGTGGAGGTTATATTAAGGTCTCAATAAGGAAGACAGAGTGAGATGGCCTCAGCTTTGATTACTGCTTATCAGCTGCTGTAGTAGTAGATTACCAATAAAATCATTATGTCGCTGACCTTCAGAGAGTGTAACTTCTCAGCTGTACTATTTTCCTCCTGTCCTGAAACACAATAAAAAAAAGCTGTGACGCACAATGAGTTGCATTTGTACACGTCACTGCCCAGGTGTTTAAGATTGCTTATGGTGCACTTCATGGACAGGCTACTTTAAATATGGCTTGACACATATATACTGTATATATTCTTTGGCTTCAGAACATATCGTCACTGTCGGGTGGAAACCTTGCATGTCCAAAACCGTTCCTTTTTTATTATTATTTAAAAAAAAACATTTTAAAATAGAAATAACAAGCACACGTGTCACATCCCGACGTGTTCTGAGCTTGTATATCTGCTATTTTCCCTGCTTTTGTGCGACACTCCTGTATGATGAAGTAGTAGGGCATTAATTCACGAAAGAACATAAAAAGGAGATTTCTGCCTGACAGCAACGATATTCAACATGTGCTATTATGCAGACATACATCCCATACATCCTAAAACACAAGCTAAAAATAATTGACTTTATGGATGAGAATTGTTTCCTAAAAGAAAGGAAAAGGGAAACTTTCACAAGAAAAAATAAACATAATTACTTACGCTTCATGACTCAATATCCCATAATATACAGGATTCAGTTTGTTTCATCTTTAAAGTTTTGTCAACTAACGACATACTTTACTGACCATCACATAAAAAATTGTTTAACATGTTTTTTAACCCATTAAGACCTGAGGCCGATTCTAAAAATGTCTTCTAAAGCCTAACAGTTTTCTGAAAAACCTACTATGTTGCTATATCAGTGGTGCTCAAACCTTTTCATGTCAAGGACCCTCAAAATGATATGTATTTGGCCGCGGAGCCCCATATCAAAATATTTTGTTCCAGGGACACCCAGAAGCAAAGATTTTAGCTAAAAAACTTGCTTTAAAAATATATTCAAAGATTTTCACACATTTTCCACGATAAAGAAAACCCAGATCTACAAGCTCATAGCGTGGCATGAATTGACATGCTATGAGCTTGTATATCTGCTATTTCTGAAAAATAGTGACACACACACTCATATATATAGAAAATGAAATGCTTTCCCGGATTGAATGGGTTGAATGAGTGTGTACTACCAATCATATTGGTAGAGAAAGTGAACATTTTCAAATAATGATGGCTCTCAGTTTAAACTTACTCTCTTTATCACCATGAAAACATGTAACTCAGAGAGGACAGATATAAAATAAAAAGCCCTCATTGACACATAGTCACATAGTTATCACAGACATGTCCATTCATATGATTAAAGTACCCTGTTGTGACAAAGATTGGCTGGAATTCTTTGGGAATTTCCATGTGTGCAGGAGGAGATAGATGGTGTTTTGTGTCCTGTCCTCCTCTCTGGAGCTTTGCAAACTAATCTCTCCCTGACATGCTGTCATGAGTAATGTCACATGGTTTTAAATCGAGATGGTTTGAATCACCTCATTACATCTAAAACAGTTCACCACTGGTGGAAAAACACCAATGTGACCATTTTGATTGTGGACCAAAAAAACAAGAACACTGTGGGGTATCTTTAAATTGGTGGTGTTGGAACAAAAACTTTCCAAAATGAGACACTAACTGCCCTCCCTGCCCCCAACAACACAATTATAATATGACTGACTGAGACAACCACACACACTTAAAATAAACTCTGGTGGTTTCTAAACGATAGTGGGCATTGATCGTTAGTTGACTACGGGCACGAGCACACACAGGAGCCAACCAGTGCCCGAACACCTGCCCAATTGCCTTCATAGGAGAAAGTGCCCTTTTTTTTATACCTACATAATTTCTCTCATTTATATCTCTCTTGCAAAACCACAGTTGCGGTCCAACCTGCAACTTTGGTTTTCGCTTCATGATAAATCTCTTTTTTAGCAAGAAACAAGGGCGCTGGCATGATCAAAAGCCTTGACAGTAAATCCAGTCATCAGCACTTGCGTAACACTTTGAATAACGGTCACACAGCAGCAGAACACAGGAAACAGACCTAGGCCTTCTGCAGAATTGACTGACACGTGTGTGGGTGTTGTGGTCAGAGGACCACAATGAAAATAAGCTCTCTGGCTTTTCTTGTTTTATCCTTTTGACAGATATGTACAACTATACGTTCATATATGCATTTTTAGCAATCTACTGGGTAGATTGTATATTGTAAACTGCTCAAAAAAATAAAGGGAACACTTTGATCCCTTAATTCTTTTGAGCAGTTTTCGTTAGCATTATGTACACAGTTCATGGAAAAACTCAAAATAATTGAGGGATCAAAGTGTTCCCTTTATTTTTTTGAGCAGTGTATATTTCTCTATCCACTGTGGATTGACTGTTTATTTCTATCCACAGTGGGGTGGATTGTCTATGTACATTTTGACTATATGTATACCTGTTAATATACTATTAATGTACGGTTAGTGCACTTTGACTACATTTATATCTATATACCTGTTAATAGCTCAGACACCATGCTAATCCTAGGCAGTCCAAGTGCAGAGGGCCAAGCAAGAATTCTGTAGTATACTTAAATCTCCTGGTTACTGGTAATCTATTCCTAATCCCTGTGTGCTACTCCCTGCATATACTCTTTTCAATTAGCGTACTATTAATATTACTTGTTACTCTTAGCTGAACCTCTTTTCTGTATCTGTCCTGTGTTTCACAACTGTGGTACTGCCATAAGGGCACCTGCCTTTTTTCAGCACAGCTCTGGTTGACAAAGCCACAAAATACAGGTTTGACCATCACATCATTTTAAGATACTGAGTGAATTACTTTGTTTTAACCTCCAAATACATATTTAACATGTATACAACCTGTATCCTGTATTAAAAAAAAAATCTTTCTCAATATCAATTTTTAAATCTCAATTTACAGGCTACTGTAAAATTATAATCTAGGAGGTCTAAAAATGAACCATTCCAAAATCCTGTCATTAAGTCATGCACCAGAGCTATGCCTGTAGATTTATCCATAATGTCTTTACCGTCATTTCCATTTCATGTCAATTACCTCATTACAATACCAGGTAGGAAATTGGTCCTCAGAAAGCACGACATACACCAGCACGCAGCCATTAATTAAATATCCATTTATCAGACTGAACTGACATCTTGTGTATTGACGGGCTGTCTGCGGGGTCAGAAAGGTCAACGTATCATCAGGGATCCACCCCAGCAACAGCCTATATCTCTTTCAGTGAGACTGACGGGGGCTTCACTCCCTGCACAAGGCTATCACCTTTCCTCCCAACACATTGTCTGTCTGTGGCCATTTCCAGGTGGCATGCTTCGGTGGCCGTTCTGTTTGATATCAGAAGCAGCACAAACCTTCACTCGTTTAACAGTGAGAAAATGACACAGGAAGTGTGATGCCTCACTCACAGCAGACTGCTGCAGGGGATTAATGATGTTAGGCCGTGTCATATTTGTAAAGAAGTCTTTACCATGATGCATTGTGTTTGTGTTCCACATGATCAGGTGTCACCCATACGATCCTCGGCTTGCAGAGTGTTGGGTTTCCAGCTGGCAGGGCCCTCGAAAGGCCTCCTTGGGCTGCTGTTACCTGGAGACTCTCATCACTAATTCAGCAGCCAAGGCTCCAGAGCTGTGGGTGGCTGGTTGGTTGGCTGGATGGCTGGCTGGCTGACTGGCTGGGTGTGTGTGTGTGTGTGGGGGAAAAGGACAATCGTCTCTCGGTGCCCAGGCCAGAGCAGCACACCACCAGAACGGCTCCCAGAGCAGGACCATATCTAGAGCTGGGGCCCGATGCAGAACGGAGAGGCTATGAGCCCGCAGGACTCCAAGGCGGCAGTCGCAGCCGCGGGGCCCCCCGAGGAACAGAGGGCCAACAACCACAGCCAGACTCAGGGGACCTCAGAGCCCTCGGCACCGCCGCTGCCACCTCCTTCGCCGCCTCCGCCTGGCCCTCCGGAGTACCCGAGGCCCAGGCTGGTCTTCCACACCCAGCTGGCCCACGGCAGCCCCACGGGCCGCATCCACGGATTCACTAACGTCAAGGAGCTCTATGCCAAGATAGCCGAGGTTTTCAACATCTCCGCCTCAGAGGTACAGTGTCGGGTTTATTCACTTATTATATAGTAGTTACATCATCATTTCTTTCAAAGAAATGAGCTAACATTCTCTTTTCTTCCTTCTGTTCCTAGTCTAGCCTTTGTGAAATGGGTGTTATATTTCTATTGAGGCTAGTTTCCATGATGCACTGTAAAAGATCATTTGGCCTGGTTACTGTTGTTTCGCCAGACTTTGTACCCATGTGAGCCTTGATCCTGATGAATAATGGCAACAAAATCACCAGATAATGATCATCTGTCGGTAATCACCACATAGATGACATAGATGAGTCATGTTGAAAGAGTCGAACAGACCTTGAGATGATGTTAAATGGTGCGTTTATATAGCACTTTTATGCAAAGCACATTACAATGTGCGTTACATCACCCATTCACACACACTTTCCCAGACTGACGGCACCAACATGCTCATCGGGCTGCCTGGGGCTTCTGATTCCAAGCACCATAGCCAGTGCCACCCAGAAAAGTATAAGGGTTGCTCATAAAAAATACTAATGTGTATTCAAATCCAAACATCAGGGATTTATACATATTCCAAGAACCCCAAAATGTGGTACGCCCCTTGCAAATAAACGGAAGAGTCAGTATTAGCATGTAAGTTTAGAGGTAATTTTTACCTCTTTGTATCAAAACAGTGAGGCTGGGTTGGCTTTGAAACTTGGCAAACTAATTCTAAGAATTAGTTTAGTTATTTAGTTCAAGCTAAAACTCATGATCTCATCAGTTTTTCTTTCTTTTCTTTTATCTCTATAGGGGATGATTCCTTTTCGACTTCATATTCATATGGTAACAGTTAGATGATTATCAAATCTTGTTTTAGCCACTAACACCTGCACATAAAAACAAGGCTTAATGTAAAAATAAGAGGAAAGACTGAGACAGTATATCTCTATCAGGCCAGGTGTCCTACCCTAGGTCGTGGGTTGCAGCCCTCAGGGCCTGAGGAAGCTTCGGGAGGAAATTGCATTTACGCGACATATGGTGCAACTTTCTGCATTTGTGGCACCCCTATAGGCAGAAGTGAATAGAGTTTATAGACGTGGGCTCTATAGAGGCCGCTTAACATGCTATTCAAATTTGGAGTTGATTGCATGTTGCGTTCATGATATATGGCTTCTTTCTTTTTTTAAGAAAAAGGGCCCTCCTACTAATAAAATACAATAACATTATAGACATGGCTCCAAAGATCATTTGTACCTAATTTGATTAAATACATAAATAAATCATGTTTCTGCAACAAAGACATTTGTAGCATTTGTGGCATACCCTATGGATCTAAGTGAAATCGCTTTAGGCTCTGCATTGTTCAGAGGCTCCTCCATGTGTGATTCAATTTAGCTTTTTTGCTTTTGCTTTTATTTTTTGTAAATTAGGCAAACTCTCCCGCACACTTTGGACGGCAATTGTAGCCAATCAGAGTATGACAAATCGGAATGATACATGTTCATCACATGACAACTGAAATCATGTGTAGTAGCCTAATTTGTGTGAATTTGTGACAGAATATGGCCTATATGGGGAGTTCAGTTGCATCATGATCCAAGGAATCCAGGGGAAAATAAACAACCTACCTACCTGCGGTTCAAGAGTTGCAGGCCAAAACATAGCACTGGCTGGTATAGCGCCACCATGAGGCCGATTTGACAAATTTGGGGTGGAGTGTGCACGATAAGTTTGACACGGACTGGTGCAGCAGTTTCGGAGATTAGCTGTGTACACAAACAGGCAGACAGATAGACACACAGACGCACGCACACACACACACACACGCACGGACGAAAGGACTGATGCACACGCACACAGTCAAACAGCGGTGAAAACATCTACCCCTCCCCCTCATCTCTCCCTTCCTGAGATAACTACAGACTTAAAAGTATTGACTTTGCGATATGCATGTAAAAAGCTACAATCTTCTAAAACACTCACTCAGTTACATAAACCTAGGTTAGCCATACTGCATGTTACCATCATCCACACACCAGCTAAGAACAAGCCTGTCTGTGGCCTTGACCTGAACACCTGCAGTTGTGTTCTAGAATGTAGAAGGTCTCCAGCAGGACCCATCCTCGCTGTGAGGTCACGGCAGGCAGGCAGCTGCATGGAACACCAGGCCAACGGCCTTGAGATGAAATGTACTGAATGAACCTCTACTAGTTCAGGGCCAGCAGGCCTAACCACACACACGCACATGCATGCTCACACAGCTGCTCTTAATGCCAGAACAGCCAGAGTCCACAAGGACAGCCACAGCGGGGACTGAATGGTGGTGTCCTGGAAAGAACTATTGGTGCCTAATGGCTCACTGTTGTGTTTTTTTTTACTTTTTTTATGTCACGGTAACAGTTTTTTAGGTCTTGTTCATGTTTGGGTTGCTTTATATGTAGGTGTACCTTGAATTAATTGAGCTCAGTAGAACTTGGAAATTAATAATTTTGGGCATTTCTATGCTTGATTTCAGACAGGATAGTGTAGAGATACAGGAAATGAAGGGCAGAGAGACATGGGGGCAAGATGAGGGTCAGATTCAAACCTGCACGGTCCTCCTTGTGCTCTCTTAGGAGCATAATATGTATGATCTATGCACTGAACTGGCTGAGCCACCAGGCACCCCAAGTATAGGTTTACTTTTAAGATAAGATCATCTTTACTGGTCCCCATAGGGAAATTCATGTGTTATGCTATAGTAGCAACAGCATTAAGCATGAAATGAGATGATGCATCTCAAGGGGGTTATCCTTATAATAAAGGTACTAAACACAGGATAGGTTAAGGCAAAAGTTAAGAATCAGAAATACAAATTAAAAGTAACATAAAATAAAATAAATAGTCTGACACTAGACATTCGCATTTGGTCTGACTGAATTAATAAGGTATATTATATCAATAAATATAATGTATAATGTTTCTAAGCACGTTTACAAATGGCTTTACTGCTACGGTGATCATAAACCTCTCAGATATTATGTTATAACCCTGACAGCCACTGTAGTAAAGACGTAGCATTGACGTTGGCGTTATCTGAACGCTTATCACCTGTGCAGTGGGAGCTGTTGCAAACACATTCTGTCCCATTCTGCACAAAGCTCTGGTCCTTGAATCCAAGCTGTATTCAGGTAGGAGGAGGTGTCAAGGACCAACAAGATGAACAGATATGAATCCATACACTTTCAATTCCAGCTGTCCTTGAGAGTGTTATCTTAGCAGTGGTGGACTGCTAAGTTCTCAAATGTTTTACTTAAGTAAAAGTGTCAATACTGCAATGTAGAAGTACTCTGTTACAAGTAAGAGTCCCGAATAAAAAATGTACTTGAGTAAAAGTACAAAAGTATTGGTATCAAAATGTACTTAAAGTACCAAAAGTAAAAGTACTAAAATGTTTGAAAATAGCAGATCTACAAGCTCACAACGCATCACGATGCGACACGTTGTGAGCTTGTAGATACATACTTGAGTAAATGTACTTAGTTACTTTACACCACTGTATCTTAGCAAGCATACAGAGGTTCATTACAAAACAAGAACCTAATAACTTCATTATAATCATATATTATTAGTGGGCTGACTGGGCACCAAATCACTTGAGAGCCTAGTTATGCCATGCACAATGCTGCTATGTGGACCTACCGAAGTGCTACCACCTTTTTGCCTATCCCTGACATGTTTCTATTTACCGTTTGCTTTCCTTTCTTGCACAAAAATGCATTTAATTATACCTGTAAACGTGATGTGACAATAAAGTTGATTCTGATCATTGTCGCTATCACTAATCCTTATTTATTTATTTTTCATAAATCACACTGTAGCTCTTCTATAGGCTACTTTCACCTAGAAGCTTTTTTTGTTATTAGGAACCTTTTGACATTTGTTTTTGAACAAAAACAATATATAGGCTATGTGCCGTAGCAACTTGGGAGAGTTTTGGAAAGGATGACGCTATCTGTTTTTAACTGTAACATCTTTTGTCAGACGTCAAGAGGTCATACTCACACCGTTTCTCCAGGAACAGAACCCATCAAGTTATGTGAAATATTATTTTATAACAGTAGAATAATACTTCCATGCCATCCGTCAGACTCAGCATTACATTCTTCACTTGGTACTGTGATGCATCAATACAACTTTCAATGCGATGAAACCACACACACACACACACGCATGCACGCACACGCGCACACACACACACACACACACACACACACACACACACACACACACACACACACACACACACACACACACACACACACACACACACACACACACACACACACTCTCTCTCTAATTGGCACTGCATATTCTTTTTAGATTCCTTGAAACACAGGGTGGCTCATCTTACCCTGTTCTCCCTGTAAAATGCTGCAAAAAAAGGGCAGATGAAAACCAGGCAGAGAAAACAAAACAATATTAGAGGGAATGTCAAGAGAGACCATTTCGTCTCTGTCGGGTGGAAACCTCATATGTCCAAAACTGTTACTTTTCAGGATTCAAATTCAAAAATAGCAAAAGCAGCAGATCGACAAGCTAAAAAAACCCTGATTTGTCGCGTTGGAGTAAAAACTATACATACTGTTAGAGGTCATTGAGTGTGCCTTAGGCTCAGACGTCATTGTTAGTGAATTTGTGGACAGACTGCTGCAGCCAGTCGCTTCCTCGGGCCTGTTTGGGCTGCCTGCCCTGCAGCTCTTCTACAGCCGTGTTCAATTACCGTGTTCACGTAGTCAGTGTGTCAGATGACCCTGAACTCCAGTCAGACAGCACAACACAAGACACTACAACGTCTGTCTGTATACCTATCAAGTATAGCCTACTACTGCATTGTGTGAAGAGATAGTAGTAGATTAAAAACCTCAGATTCAGGTGCCAGTGGATGGTTCGTTGTTGTTGTTTTTAAGATTTTGTGCACTGTACTACTTGAAAGTAATACTGCACTTAATACACAACTTACTTTAGTATACAAATATATATTGCCCTCTAAAACGCTTTTTTTTGTGCAATAACATGAGCCAAGTAAAAATGTAGTGTGGTCTTAGCCTTAAATAGATATACTTTGTACATGTTTCGTTCCGCTGCTTTGTTTTCCTGGTGTAATGTAATGTACTCTATTGTTGCTTGTTTTATGTTTTTTTTGTGGGGACTGTGGATGTAAAATTGCACCTTTGCTAAATCCTGTGTATTTACATTACATTGATATGTATTGTTCATGAATATGCAATCTCCCGTTTAAATAAACAAAAAAGTAAAGTAAAGTGGATGATTCTGTAGTGTTGCTAATTCACTGATCCAGTTATAACTCAGTTATCTGAATCGGGATTTTCCAACTTATTTCTCTTGTTGTTGTTATGAATGCTTGTGTGCTCAAAATACTTCTACTGCTGCACTCATTTGTCTGAATAAGAAAGCTAGATAAATATATTTGAATACAGAGCTTTATGACCAGATCAGCCATCCCAGAACTCATCTGAATACAAGCCATGGCCACATAGGCAGACTAGTCCCCTTGACTACCAACTGCTCTCTGCTGGTGAGATTATGTACAGCACAACTGTTGAGACCATGATGAATGTGCTTCAAATGTAGCCCTGCTGGCTCAAGCAGAAAGTGTAACGTAGAACTTATGATCAGCTCACATTATATTATGTTTACTCTGTTCCTCCCTACTATACTGTCTTTTCAAATAAAACCTTACATACTGTGTAACCTTTTCAATTAAACATGCTATTTTTTATATAATCTTTCGCTGTTAAATCTTTCATAATAACGGTTCCACATAAATGTGTGTGCGTTTTTAAACGTCTCTAAACAATATTAAACATTATTTTATATTCATGAATGTCGGGGGCCAGGCGCTCGGGTGACAGAGTGGTAAAGTGCCTGCCCACCACCGCGGAGGTTGTGGGTTCGATTCCACCGTGGTGCATCCGGCTTTGTCGAGCGTCTACTCTACACAAACACAATTAGCCTGTGTTCGGGGCAGGGAAGCCGGGCAGGGACGATGATAATTGGCACTGCACGTAATCGTATATGGGCTGGGGCGGCACCTGCCAGCAGGGAGTGTTGGGCGGGGGGAGTAGGACGAAGGCTCTACGACACGTGGGGGCTCCTCACTGGTAGGTGAGTCAGTATACAACAGCAGTGACAACACCGAAATGTGTGTGGAGAGAAACCAATTGACATAACGACGAATTGGGGAGGAAAAAAACTAAAGCAAAAACAAGCAAAAAAGTCAGACACTCGAGCCAAAATGCTGTGGGCACTGGAAATTCAGAGTCTTTCAGAGTTAATAAATACCATTTCTGATGACTTGTTGTTGCTTTCCAAAATATCCTCGGGTGCACAGGCCCGGCAGCATTCTTTTTCGGCGTTGCTTCCATATAGGCAAACGCTGTAATGACAATGTAGCTACAAGGCGTGTCGCTAAAACAGACTACTAAAATGAACATTACAGTGTGACTTTAAAGAAAGAAAGAAAGAAAGAAAAAAACGAACTTGTTTCCTGTGTCTTTCCATCAGATCCTATTCTGTACCTTGAACTCCCATAAGGTGGACATGCAGAAGCTGCTGGGAGGACAGATCGGCCTGGAGGACTTCATCTTTGCCCACGTCAGAGGAGAGACCAAGGAGGTGGAGGTCACCAAGACGGAGGACGCCCTGGGTCTCACCATCACAGACAACGGAGCCGGATACGCCTTCATTAAGGTGAATCTCGCAATAACATGTTTTTGCACCCACGCACGCACGCACGCACGCACGCACGCACGCACGCACGCACGCACGCACGCACGCACGCACGCACGCACGCACGCACGCACGCACGCACGCACACACACACACACACACACACACACACACACACACACACACACACACACACACACACACACACACACACACACACACACACACACACACACACACACACACACACACACACACACACACATTTGATGGTTTAATAGACAGCACTATAAATATGACTTGAAGGGAGAATATTATCTGTGACTAGTTAAAAGGAAGGCCTTTTTCAGTGTTATTGCTTTTACCATTATGAAATATGATAGTATTGAGAACTGTCACCGCGGGTGTGATGTTCCTGATGTGGTTTAGAATAATTCTGCTGACAACTTGTGCAAATCTGACTGATGCAATATCGCTCATCATGACAACTATATCTAACTGAGAAATATGATGTCCCATTTCCTCTTTATTGGAAAAACTACGATAGAGCTGACAGTTGACGAGTTGTCAAAATAATGCAATAAAAGTCATGTGTTGCCAATGCATCAGTCATGCTTCCGATACATAAAATAAGTTGTAACTAGACACACACACATTTCATTTCGGTGTACACACATTTCATCCCATCCCACATGAGAATACATGACACATACAGTACCTATGAAATTATGTAGTAACCACAAAAGTGACAAATCAAACTTTGAAAAATCAAAAATACATTGATTTGTTTAACACTTTTCCACTTACTACTGTACATAATTACATTATGTTAATTCATAGTTTTGATCTTCAATAAAATTCTACTATGTAAAAGAAAGAAAAAGACAAACCCTTGAATGAGTGGGCGTGTCCAATATGTTTACTTCTAATGAATACGTATATACACACTAAATATTTGTCAAACCGAATGTAACCATAATAACACAAGTCTACTGAGGAAGGGAGAGGAGGGAGGTAGAGAGACAGAGATAGAAACATAGAGGCAGAAGTGGAGGGAGAGCGAGAGAGAGAGATGGAGGGAGAGAAAGTGAGAGGGGGAGGTAGGGGGAGAGAGAAAGGGAGAGAGTGAGACAATTTCACCCAAGCAATAATCCGAGCAATGCCTGGGTACCAAAACCTGTAACAGCTGATCACCACAACGCTTTTACCCTGCCTTGTCAGTGCAATAATCCGAAGCTGACAAGCTGATATATGATAAATTCCACAAATTCTGCCCGAATATGAAAATGACGTATATTGACGATGTCATAGAGCTGCGAGAACATCCGGATTCTAGGCAGGCAGCATCAAATGACGTCAGTCTTTCCCAAATATGGAGTTCAACACCCACACGGCTCTAGAGTGCCCTCCGAGTACCCTGATAACTGGTACTGCACTAGTTCATTATAAAAACAAGAATGTCATTAATCCATTGGGACCGGGAATGCATCTGTGTAATTTTAAGATTTCTTTGGCAATTAAAAAATAGCAGATATACAAGCTCATAGCTTGTAGATCTGCTATTTTTTTTTATCGTGAAAATGTGTGCAAATCATTGAATATGAATTTTTTAAAGCGAACATTTTGTCGCCTTGCTAAACTAATGGCCTAAGTCATTTTTTTTTGTTTTTCAGGAAAAATTAAAAACTGATCCAAAACAAAACTATATGATATTTCTTAATCATTTCACCCAAAACGTTTATAACAAATTATGACTATTTAAATAGAAATAACACTGTCTGTCAGTTATATAACATAAGAGATTTAAATAGGTTTTGATAGGATTAAATCTGACTTAGGCCAAAAAAAAAGTTTTTAAATGGCCTAGATCAGTAAATAATTTGGCCTAAATCACAAAACCATGTGACTTAGGCCAAAAAAAAATCCTATTTTGGCCTAAGTCACACGAGGGAGTTAGGCCATTATACTAAAAGGGGAGGGAACAGCATGATCCTTTTCAATTAGGAGATAGGCGATTTTACCAGAGGTGGCCAGTGTCATGAGGAGCTGACTTAGGCAAAAATATAAATTTCCTCAAAAAATTACTTAGGCCATTAGTTTAGCAAGGTGACGATTTGTAAAATATTTTGTTCCAAAGATTTGAGTTACAAATGTTCGCTTTCAAAATATATATATTCAAAGATTTGCACACGTTCACGATTTCTTTTTCAAAAATAGCAGATCTACAAGCTCACAGTGCGGCACTCGGTGCCGCACTTTGAGCTTGTAGATCTGCTATTTTTGAATAGCCAAAGAAATCTAAAAATGACACAGATGCGTTCCTGGTCTTAATGGATTAACCTCGTGATCTTCTACCTTTTTGTTTTGTTGTTTATGTACCACCATTTCACAAACTGTGTATATGTCTGCTTCACCAGAGGATAAAAGAAGGAAGCACCATAGACCGCCTGAAGTTGGTATGCGTGGGCGACCACATCGAGGCCATCAACGACCAGAGCATCGTGGGCTGTCGGCACTACGAGGTGGCCAAGATGCTGAAGGAGCAACCCAGAGGGATTCCCTTCACGCTGCGACTGGTGGGGCCCAAGAAGGCTTTCGGTGAGTTTATAAGCCCAGGAGTTGTTGGGGCGTGTCGGCGGCGGCTGGCGGCCGGATAGTGTGTCAAGTCAGCCGCTTGATCGCAGGTTTGATTCCAGCCGGTGAGCCCTGTGCTGCGTGTCCTTAATCCGCCCCTGCTCTCAGTTTACTGTCTCTCTAGCCTCTAGTGTTCTATAGGTGACCCTGAATCCCCCAGGGCTCTATACTAGGCCTGCAGAATGTTCGCATGTTTCATCCCTTGTGCTCATCACATAAACAGTGATCACAATAGGCCTTCATTCCAGCATCACTTCATTCATTAACAACAATCAACAATGCTCTATACTCTACTACTCTTTTGTTTGTCAAAGTTATGCAAGCATAATGCCGAGATGTTGTTTTCAATGAATTTGTTTAAATCTTAAATCTTTAAGTAAAAAGAAGCTGGTTGGTTACGGTTTTATCAGTTGAAAAAAGATCCCCCCCCTTTTGTTTTTGCCTCGGGGGGAACCACCTCCTTTTTTGAGTAGGGAGTAGAGACAGGAACTCGGTTTGGCTCCGCCCCTTTCTTAGTCCACTTCCTCCCGGGTGCTTTTGTGTTTATTCCTACTAATAACATGTTTAGGGCTGTGGTGCTGACAGATTCTGCTGAGATTACGGTTTTATTTAATCCGCTCAAACTAACAAGCTATTCATCTGATGCTATGACTGCTATATTAAATCTATTGATACTAGTCATAAAGTTCACAATGTGCATTTGTGCTGCAGTGTAATGTATAGTTTTAGTTAACACTAACAGATTGACATGTCCCTGTTGGAGAGACAGAGCTGACTGTGGGACTGGACTGTGAGAAAGTAATGTCTATTAAACCATCAAAAAACAGAGTGTGCGTGTGCGTGCGTGTGCGTGCGTGCGCGTGTGAATGAATAGATGTAAAAGTACATTGTACACTTTAGATAAAGGCGCTACAGAAATGCAGCAGTGTTAGGGGCTTTATTCTAATTGGGACCACCTATAAAAATAGATGCTGAGGCACTGTAATATCAGCAGCCTCAATCAGATGACCTATGTTATGAAACATTATGTTATGAAACATTATGTTATGAAAACATTATGTTATGTTATAAGAGCACGACAGCTGTGGCCTAGAAATCCCTAGTCAGTGGACACCCTTTCTAATTAGTGCCCTTTCTTCCAGTGAGTGGAAATCTTCTACAGCTACAAACTTTGTACAAAGACATTCTGCTTCCAAATTTGTTTTTGCAGACGGCTATTTCCTGTTTCAAAATGACAGTCACCCTTCACATCGCAATGCGTTGTGAGCTTGTAGATCTGCTATTTTTGCTATGTTTGAATCTAAAATTTAACTTTTCACAAATAACGTCACACCCAAAATAAGGGAGACCAGGTTGAATGTGGTTAATGGTCGATACCATTACCAATGCTCTCATGCAGTTCAGTTTGCATTTCACCTCTTGCACAGACAGCACACCAAACCACACAGACACCACCACAACAGAACAGTTAGCCCAAAACCACACGTACTGCAAACAGAATGAGGAGCTTTGCAAGTCTGTATGGTTTCCTCTAGTTCACTGGTTCCCAAACTTTTTAGCTCGAGACCCAAAAAAGAAATGTTATGTCTCCCCGGGACCCAAACTAGTGAAAATAGCAGATCTACAAGCTCACAACACATCGGGATGCGATCTGCTATTTTCACTACTTTTCAACTTTTTTTACTTTAGTATCTTCCCCCTCTAATTCATGGATTAAGGAATTCTTTTGAAAAATGTTTGAATTTGTTTTTGAAAATATTATGAAATCATAATAGTTCAAAACTAAATCTAGGGGGAAACATTTTTGTGGTATTTACTCGGGACCCATTTTGGGAAACACTGCTCTAGTTACTGTGTGAATGGGTGAATGAGAAGGTGAAAGCGCTATGGATAAAGGTACTATAGAAATGCAAATGCGGTGTTTGGAGTTTTATTCTACATAAAAAACAAAACAGGCTAAATGCTCTGAAGTAGGCCTACTGTAATAATAACAAACAGATTACTTGTTGTTACATGAACACGACAGCTGTGCATGGCCTAGAAATCCTAAATGAAAATTATATTATGTGAACTCAAGAGAAGACAATAGTATGGTGACTGAAAATATGATCTGGTGAGGCAATGACCCCCTCTGCTGACAGGAATAGAGAATTGCAATCATTACTGTAATTACAACTCCATGTATAAAGTAGGACATAAAAACTCAATGGAATAGGCTATTGAGAAATAACTATGACAGAATTTCAATTAGCCAGGGAAATACACATATTATAATCAGAATGTATTTCTTTGCCACGATATATTGTCACTTTTACGAGGGAGATACATCTCACTGAATCAACACGATTTAAAACCCATGCGTTTTGTCCCTTGAAGGAGCCCTTGAAGTGTTTTCTGGAATGCATTTTTCTTTGGTAATCAATCAGAGATGAGTGTGATTTGAAGTGGTTAGCACGTAGCCTTGGTTCACTGGCAGACCATGAGGTGATGGCAGGCAGACAGCAGGATGTTCATAATATATCAGTAGGGTGGACTAGTATTTAGAAAGCGTTCCATGAGCGGAAGGTCATTTCTTTCCCTTCAACACCCAGTGTGTTCACAAACAGTCATGTCTCCTGCGAAGCACAGTCTGAGCTGGATTATAGCAATGGGAAATGCATGGGATGATACAGGGCTGGAGGAGAGAAGCTGATAAACGGCTAAAAGTGTATAAGAATACAAATCTGCACACCAGTATTGCTGCTCCCAAATACATGCCCGAATATGGAAATGTATATACAATGATACAGGGTTGGGAAATTATCAGAAAATTATCGAAACAAATATTTAGAAGCAATAACCGACTTAATCTTACTCATTTAGGTTAACTGAATAATCAAGAAGCAGGTTTTTTCTTCTTATATATTAACAAATAGACACAAAATATCCTAATAGATTCTTTTGTAATAATCAACTAAATCGATTAGCCTGATTAACCACTTAAGCCAGTATTATACTGTATATATTGTACAATGGTGGCGTCCAAAAATAGCAAAATTAGCCGTTCTGCAAGCTCACAACATGTCGCATCGCAACGCAAAGAGCTTGTAGATCGGCAATTTTATAAAAAATAAAATCATTAATCGTAATCGAGGCAAATAATGGTGATATTGATTTGAAGTCGTATCGCCCAACCCTAGGTCCAGGATGATAGCTATCTCACTATGGTACTACAGATCTAGGAGTCAAACAAGTTTCCCCTAACACACAAAAATTAAACACCTAAAATTGTAGTTTTGTTACTGAAATCTGCTCAACATTTTAGAGGACAATGAGGTGAAACATTTGTATCCTGTGAACTTAAGACATGCTGTACATGCCAGGTTCCGTCTGCATACACCCAGCACACTTCAGCCAAATCGCTCATCTGTGCCACGACACTCAGTCCCTCAACTTTTAAACAAAGTGTACCTAGATTTTATCTGCCGCTAAGGACTCTTAACATCAGCTTCCCATTTCATGAACTGCTTCAGCTCAAAACAAAAGCTTTATTTACCCCAACTGGATCTGCCAGGAAGTGGATGGGGGAAAAGGCTCTTGGTATAGGTGACTGGAGACCACAGCTAATTGCCCCACATCGCCTACACCCTTGTTTATCAGACAGGAAGCCATATCCGTTGGCCTGTGGGTTGGTTTCCTGCTAATATCTTTTCATATTGTTTTGTTCACAATCACTAAGCCCTACTTATGTTGCTGTGGAAAAATACAATTAATTAAACGTACATTATTGGAACTAAATGCACACAGCTATGTACATTTGAAGAGGCCTTAACTACAAAGTGATCCCTTAGCGTTTACGGTTTTGTAAGGGCCTACTACACCATGATCAAAAGTCAGTGGACAGCTTTCTTATTACTGTTTCTATTTAGTGCCCAAATTAGTGGCTTCCAGTTAAAGGGGATCTTAATGCTACAGCTACAGTGACAGTCTCTCTCTAGACAATTGTGTGGTTTCCAATTTCTGGGGCAACAGTTCGTGGAAGGTACCTTCCTATTTCAGAATGACCATTCTGACCTCAATAATGCTCTTGGGGCTGAATGGTATACTATAGATAATTTAGAATTGCAGCAGAGACAGTGTTCCAGCTAGTGAAAAGCTGTACCAGAATAGTGAAGAATAGTTATAGTAGCACCAGGGGATCAATGCCATATCGACGTCTATGATGGGGTCATACCTATGTTCCCCGGACCTATGTTCCCCCACTAAGGTTATGGTTAGGGTTAGGTTTAGGTTAGGTCCTATATTCCCCGCTCTCCTAGGAAAGCAGGGAACATAGAACCTGGGGAACATAGAACCTGGGGAACATAGGTACGGTCCCGTCTATGATGATCTGCTTCCATTCCACCACAAGAGCATTGACGCCAGAGACTGAACTCGCATTTGGCGTTGCAATTAATTGCAACAGTGTTTGTTTGGTCGGATGGAGAATGAGGGGGAGGCGGGGGGACTGTCATGAAACAGGAGTCAGGACACAGCCTTCTGCAAACTGCTGACACACAATTGGAAGCACTAGAAATGTAATTGTAGCTGTAGCATTAAGATTTCCATTCACTGGAACAAAAGGCAGTAAGTAGAAACACTAATGAGAAAGGGTGTCCACTGACTATTTACCAGTCACGACAGCATGGCTGGTATTGTTTTCACCTTGTGAGTCTGGTGTTTACGTCTGTGGACAGACTTTGTCACCACAATAGAGCAAGATGCAGTCACAAAGCTTTACATGATTGATTGATTGAATACTTTATGTCAGAATGTAAACAGCACGAGGTACAGTCAGACATTTAGGCAAAAAGGATAAGAAAAAAGTCCTGGGGACTTGTTTCCAATGTGGTCCTCAAAGTGATGTGGTGTTGTTGATTTGTATGGTCCGAGTGAGTGGTGTTGGAAGTAGGGGTAAACAGATACTGGCTAGCTATCTTCTTTTAAAGTAAAGACGTTTGTAGTATTTTACAATATTTTCTAGTAATGTAAAGACCAGTGGTGTAAAGTAACTAAGTACTTTATTTATTGATTTACTCAAGTACTGTACTTAAGTAACATTTTGAGGTATTTTCACTTTACTGGAGTATTTCCAATTCTCAGTACTTTTACTTCTAATCCACTACATCTCAAGGCAAATATTGTACTTTTACTCCACTACAATTATTTTAAAACTTTAGTTAGTTACTTTGTAGATTTAGATTATGACAAAACATACAGTGACCACTTCAGCCCTATATACGTTTTGGCCATTTGAAAATAGCAGATCGACAAGCTCACAATGCGTCGAATTGTGAGCTTGTAGATCTGCTATTTTCAAAAGATACATTTTATACATTTGAAAACTTGTGAAACGGGACATTCTGCATAATGAGTACTTTCTACTTTTGGTACTTTAAGTACATTTTGATACCAATACTTTTGTACTTTTACTCATTAAAATGCTGAATTCCTGACTTTTACTTACTAATGTTTGTAGAATTTTAAAGACCAATGATTGCACTATTTTAGATTTTATTGCACTATTTTAGACTTGATATTATGTAAAGATAATGTTTGTAGAAATCCATACTTTATTGTAAAGAGTGTTTGTAGTTTTGTAATCCTGGCATTTGGAATTAATGTGTGTCCTTACTCCGTCCAACAAGCTTCAAACAGCTGAACAAATATCACAAGACCTTTTTAAACGAGGTTCAAAGGTTATTTTGTGGACAAGCTAATGGCTTTAATGCGCTAAGACGTCTGAAGTACACTGTAGCTCACAGCTCATTACGATGTGTGATGTGTGTGCAAAAATGTCCAGTGAAGTTATGGAGATAAAGCCTTCAAAGCCTGCTGTAGCCTATGCTTGTGTTTGAACTTTAAAGACACTATCTGGTGTAAAACGTCACTTCACGTCACATGCCTCTTATAGGCTACTGTAGATGCTATCGCAACTCATGGGGGATTTAAAGACAGGTAAAAGTCAACCGTTAACAGTTAACAGTTAACAGTTACCAGTTTAAGTAACTGACCTACCCCCAAGCATGATGTAAGAGTGGCCGCTGTGTTAATATGTTAATAGGTGAAGTCAACACATACAAAAGTAGCATGAGCATTTATGTTTGATTGATGGCATAGCAGTTAAGTAACTGACCTCCCTACCCCAAGCATGATGTAAGAGTGGCCGCTGTATTAACATGGCCAATAGGTGAAGTCAACACATGCAAAAGTAGCGTGAGCATTTATGGTTGATGGCATAGCAGTTAAGACGCTCCTCTCCACAACTCCAAACACATACAGTATGTTAGGATCGCATCCTGACGGGAAACCATGTAAGGTATACCAACCTGCTCACCAGGAGCAGTTAGGGGTCAAGTGTCTTGACACAAAGCCAGGATGAGCCCGGGATTGAACCAGGGCTTACTTAAGTCACTGCCACATCCTGAGCCGCCCTCAATCTAAAAGAAAAATACATAAATAGAAGGGCGATTTGACAGGACCCCACACACCCACAGCCTTTGTTAAAAAGGCAAACCTGCCAATCATATTTTCCATTGGCTCATGTAAGTAGATTAATAATTGAAACTCCCCTCTACGATGATAGCTGTAGCATCCTCTTAATTGGATGTTTGATGGATTAGGTTTCATGCATTAAAAGGTTTATTACACTAATTACACTCCTGAATACACACAGTGCATATCAGAGGCGAATACAACCAACAGACATCAGAGGTTATTATTACATGCAAAATGGCAGACGCATTAGTCTGTCTCAGTATTGGAGGACTCATGGTCACAAATGAAAGGTCGTTTTACTTTCTTTTTTTAACGACAGTCAAGAGCTCCAGTCTCCCATCATGTTTTTTGTTCATGGAGACGGCACAAAGGCCTATGAGGAATTTACTGTATACTCTCGCTGAAAATAGCAAATCAACATGCCCGCAATTGGTTGTGGATGCCACGCATTGTGAGCTTGTGGATCGGCTATTTTTGACGAAGCATGACTGCAAAGTATAACTCAGACCTTCGTGAGAGAGAGAGACGGAGAGCAGGGGAATGATAAAGGAGAACATTGTGAACAGACTCTGGCCAGATGGCATGCATGTGGTTGCGGAGGCAGGGAGGCTACATAACCACCAGACACAAGTGAAAAGCCATCATGCTGGCTTATCTCCACCAATGATCTGGAACTAAGGGTAGGCTGACTAATGGCAGTGTCACCACAGCCTCCGGACATTGTGGGGGAGGGGGATTACAAGAAAGCGATGAATAACTGAGGGCAATAGCTTTTTAAAACTTTATTATTTAGCTTCCCTGCTGTGGCAGTTTGTTCAAAACATGACAAAGATGATGAAGATTAGACTAACAAAATACTTCACCCGTATACAGGGTTCCCACCCTTTTCAAGAAATAATTTCCCAGGACATTTAGAGAGAGAAAATAATGTTAAGACCTTTATTGATCCCACGAGGGATATTCAGTTTCAGCTTCACCCAGCTGATGGCTGCCCGGATAGTCATGTTCAGTGTTGGAAGAAGTACTCACATTTTTGTGTGGCACACACACACACACGCGCGCGGCACACGCGCACACGCACACGCACGCACATGCACACGCACACGCACACACACACACACACACACACACACGCACACAGTTTTGATGGTTTAATAGACAGCACTCACTATAAATATGTCTTGAAAGGAGACTATTATGTGGCAACCAAAAGGAAAGCCTTTTTAATTGTTGTTGAAATGAAATATGAAATCATGAAATATGATCCCATCAGCACTGATGGGTATTGGGAACTGTGACCACATCAGGTGTGGTGTTCCTGATGTGGTTCAGAATAATTCTGCTGACAACTTGTGCAAATCTGACTGATGCAATATCGCTCATCATGACAACTACTGTATATCTGAGAAATATGATGTCCCTCTTCATATTTATTGGGAAAAGTACGATAGAGCACATAGACCGAGTTGTCAAAATAATGCAATAAAAGCCACGTGTTGCCAATGCATCAGTCATGCTTCCAATAAATAACATAAGTTGCAACAAGAGGCCATTGTCTTACTGTAAACATCTAACTTAAAGCACTATGAGCATACTTTCTTTTGAAGAGCTATATGTTTGATATAACTCGTATGGATGGGTGGAAATTGTCTTGGTTTATATTCCTTTCTCACAATCCAGCCCCATTTGATTGATTGAATATTTTATTAGGCAAAAAATGTAAAACAGCACAGTTTAAAATACTTTGTCTAACAGGTCCGTTCATAAAAGTCCTTGCGGACTTGTTTCCAATGAGGGCCTTGGTATTTAATTCATAGGCATATAAAGTGGCACCACAGTTCAAATATCATTACAAAATAAACAGCCAAAAAAAATAATATATAACACTATGTACAACAAAAAAAATAAAAAAGAGGGGGAAAAAATATGTACAAATATGTACAGTCAGCTCTGTCTCTCCAACAGGGACAATCTGTTAGTGTTAATCTGTATGGTAGAGTATGATAATACAATATAACTTATACAATTGGGGTGGTTGTTTTTAGTCTCCCTGCTCTTATTGAGACATTTAGATTGTGTCTCTGTCTCAGTCTCACCTAGACACAGGATCTGACACAAATTTTTATCCGGGGTAGAAGAGGAAAGTTACATACTGCAGCTCTAATATGCTCAATCACTACTTATTGATTCAAACACATTAATTGAAAACGTGTAATCAAATCTCGGCATTATGTTTGCACCACCTTGACAATACTGGAACAAAACATTTTGAGATGGGTGTCCGCAGCCAAATACATATTTAAAAATGTTTTCTAAATCCTAACAGTATGTTGCTATATCAGTGTTGCTCCAACTTTTCCATGTCAAGGACCCCCAAAATGATATGTATTTGGCCACAGACCACCATCTCAAAATATGTTGTTCCAGGGACCCCCCAGAAGCAGAGTTAAAAATGTTTGCTTTAAAGCATAGCCTCTATATATATTCAATAATTGTACACCACTACAATGGACGAGCTGTGTCAACAACCTTGGACTGTATCAAACAGCTGTGTGAGAGGCTGTGCACCCAATTTAGCATTCTTGATCTTGCAAAATAATAACAGAATGAAGGTAATGATGATGAGGATGAGCAGCACTGCGATGATGTACTCAGCGATGAAGCCTGCCATGTTGGAGGGTGGTGTTACGTTGAGCTGGAGAACGCACTCCTCACTGCCAACGTGGTTTTTGGCTGTGCAGCGGTACATCCCAGATGCTGCACCAGATGTGTTCCTCACGTTCATGGTGCCTGCAACAGGGTCCAGAACAGCGGAGGGGGGCAGCAGCTTGGAGTCGCTGGTCTTCTCCCAGGTATACTGCAGGGGATCGGTGCCCTCACTAGATACGCACCTCACCACCACGTCCTTGCCCTCCTCCGTGGCGCCTTCTGCGTAGCACCTGGGCTTGGACGGCTTCACCGTGACGGTCAGCAGAGTCTTCCTGCTTTTGATGCCAGGGGCCTTCTTCACCTTACACTGGTAGGTGCCCGTGTCGGACGACTTCAATCCTGTCAGGTTGATGGAGGCGTCGCCGTTCTTGGGGTCGGCGGAGTTGAGGTGGGCGCGACCCTTTAAATCGGGATGGTAGTCCTCGTAGGCCCTGTCGCCTGTGTACAGGATCACCACCTTTTCCACCTTCTGGTTGTCGGAGGGCAGCACGCTCCATTCAATGTCCAGCGGTCCAGAGTCCTCGGGGCCCAGAGTGAACTGGCAGTCAAGCTTCACACTCTGCCCGCTAGCCCTCTCTATGGAGGTCTGCCCCGTGGACGTGATCTCCAAGCCAGAGATCACACCTAAGACACTTAACAGTGCACAGCTGAAGTAGGGTATCGTGAACTCCATTTCTTTCGGTCTATTCCAGAATTATAGTTCGCTAGAAGAACTTATGTTGAATTGGGAGAAAGCAGTCCAGTCCACCGTAGCAAATGAAGAAGTGAACCTTGTTTCAGTATTTATGTGTTGATTTATGGCAAAGTAATATAGATACAGAAAGTAAGATGTGCTCCTCATTTGATTCGTGCGCTGCATTTATGAAATCAAATAACTGAAAGTAAGTGGTGATCCATGTTTCACTATTTGTATGCTGGATTTATGAAAACTAATATAGAAACCAAAAGCGGCCTTGAGTTCCAAGAGGTGTGCCCGAGTGAGGCATTAAGCCAAGGAAGTGCTCGCGCCAATCAGTGTGACGGCCTCACTTTTGACTCAACGCCGTCCAAGTTGCATAAAGATACAGTGCGAATCAGTAATAATGTATTTGGAAATGGCACCTTGGTTAGTTCCCACATGGAGTTGACTTGGTCAGCATGGTACGTGAAAGGGAACCCTCTGTGTTCACATGTGGAGACCAAGGTGGTGAAAAGACGCCTAGAGCAGGGTTTTTTCAAGCCAAGGACTAAGGGGTCCTTGGCTTGAAGAGAGATGAAGCAGGGACCCCCTCTACATATTGTGTAAAATTGTGTTGCAGATTTTTGGGCGGTGAAACCGCCCCTATATGTGAGGTTTGGACATTTGCACCCCCCCAACCCTGCGCTGTGATTGGCCACCAGTGTACCCCCCTAACCCTGCACCGTGATTGGCCAATCACAGTCTATTCAGGACTGTGATTGGCTAGTGAAACATGACACATGTGCATAGCCCTAAAAATAGGACTATGCACTTAAAAAAAACACATTTATGTTTTTTTTTAAGTTAGGGGTGTACAATGGTTGGTCCACAATATTACTTTTCTTTAAGTGAACTTCCATCACTGTGATGACCACTGTGACCACACCGCCCACTTCACACTGGGTGTGATTTTTTTACTTAGTCTGCTCTTTTTACCCTCCACACCAAACCTCTTTGCCAAAAATAGCCGATCTACGAGCTTGTAAATCTGCTATTTTCGGCTAATGTTCCCCTCAGAAAAGGGACTCTAGGGTTCAAGTGGTTAATGTAAAAAAAATAAACATCCTATCACACAATGATTTGGCGGACCCCCTATAGTAGCTCTGAGGACCCCCTAGGGGTCCCGGACCCCCTGTTAAAGACCCGTGGCCTAGAGCATGAGGGAACATAAAGTAGGAGAGGGAACATAATGTACGGCTGAAGAAACATAGGGTTGAGGGAACACAGGCACAATCCTTGTCTGTGTGTGTTTAGAAGTGAACATAGTTTATCTCCTTGAACACCTTGATAGTAGAATCCTCAGACCCCCGCCCCCAGCTGTCCTTTCTCTGTAAATATGCTGTATGATTCTACTGAGCTTTATTCCAATATGTTTAGTATTTTATTTGTATTGTATTGTATGTATTACATGAGTTACTGATGAATTGAGTACAATCGACCACAATGGAAACAAGCCCCTGGGGCTTTTTGTGTTATGCTTTTAGCATAACCTTTGACTGTACTACCTGCATTGACCTAAATGCTTCCAGGGCTGATAATATATGATCAGTAACACCACAAGCGTCTTATAAGTCTAGCAGCGGGAAGGAATGGCTTTCTTCAGTTAATAAATTCTTCATTTGAAATCTTGGTAATTTCTTCAAGAAACGATCTGCTACATTTCATCTCAAAATAGCCACAGGTTTCCTTCACATCATTTTTGTCTAATGCTGAATTCCTGGAATTAAATATAATAACAATGGTATAAAACAAAAATAATAAATCATACAAATAATTCAGACCCATGTGTCCATGGGTCTGATGATACTGTAGTATAGGTATTTCATCAATCAGACAGTAGATCAATCAATCAATCAATCAACCTTTATTCGTCACATACAATTAAAAAAAGGAGTATTTTCAAAAATGCAGTGAAATGTATGCAGGCCAGCCCCACGGATAGTGAGCAATAAAACAAGACAAACAGGACTTAAATAACAAAAAGCAAAACAAAAAAATCAACCACTAAAGCACTTAGGAGTGCTTGCTTCATTCTCAGTCCATAATAATACATAAAAACTGTAGAAGTGTAGTCATGTCCATGTAAGGGGAAGGAAGTGTGTGTGTGTGTGTGTGTGCGTGTGTACGCGACTGCCCATCTCCATGCGCGTACCTAAGCACGTGAGTGACCAAGTCTCTGTCGTGTTTCAAGGTCCATGTCGTCATTCAAGATCAGAATGGCCTGAGGATAGAAACTTTCTTTCCAGACCAGCCTTGTGTATCCTATATCCTTTCCCGGACTTCAGCAGAACGAACAGCCCATGTGACGGGTGGCTATTGTCCTCCATTATTCGTTTGGTCTTTGACCTGCACCGCTTGGTGTAGATGTCCTGTGATCTGCCCTGCCGTCCTGACTACTCTCTGCCAGGCTTTCTGGTCTTGCACAGAGCAGTTACCGTACCAAGCTATGATGCTTCCTGTCAGGACGCTCTCAATGGTGCAGGTGTAGAACTGAGCTATACACTTCCTGGATCTGCTTTTAAAATACAGTATTTATATGGCCATTCAGTGTCGAGCAAGGAAAATAACAAAATGACGGCAATGATGATGAGGAGGAGTAGCCCTGCGATGCAGTACACCGCGATGATGCCTGCCATGTTGCGGGGTGGTGTTACAGTGAGCTGTAGAACGCACTCCTCACTGCCAACACGGTTTTTGGCTGTGCAGCGGTACATCCCAGATGCTGCACCAGATGCGTTCCTCACGTTCATGGTGCCTGCAACAGGGTCCAAAACAGCGGAGGCGGGCAGCAGCTTGGTGCCGCTGGTCTTCTCCCAGGTATACTGCAGGGGATCGGTGCCCTCACTAGATACGCACCTCACCACCACGTCCTTGCCCTCCTCCGTGGCGCCTTCTGCGTAGCACCTGGGCTTGGACGGCTTCACCATGACGGTCAGCAGTGTCTTCCTGCTTTTGATGCCAGGGGCCTTCTTCACCTTACACTGGTAGGTGCCCGTGTCGGACGACTTCAATCCTGTCAGGTTGATGGAGGCGTCGCCATTCTTGGGGTCGGCGGAGTTGAAGTGGGCGCGTCCCCTCAAATGGGGACGGTAGTCCTCGTAGGCCCTGTCGCCTGTGTACAGGATCACCACTTTTTCCACCTTCTGGTTGTCGGAGGGCAGCACGCTCCATTCAATGTCCAGCGGTCCAGAGTCCTCGGGGCCCAGAGTGAACTGGCAGTCAAGCTTCACACTCTGCCCGCTAGCCCTCTCTATGGAGGTCTGCCCCGTGGACGTGATCTCCAAGCCAGAGATGACACCTGCTAATACACTTAACAGTGCACAGCTGAAGAAGGGTATCGTGAACTCCATTTCTTTCGGTCTATTCCAGAGTTCTTTTGCCAAAGTTAGTTTGAAGAACTTAATGTTGAATTGGGAGAAAGCAGTCCAGTCCACCGCAGCAAATTAAGAAGTGCACCTTGTTTCAGTATTTATATGTTGATTTAGGCAAAGTAATATAGAAATAGAAAGTAAGATGTGCTCCTCATGATGAGCAGCTTGCGGAGCTAGTTCGGGCAGGCAACTCAAGGCAGAGTGCCAACCGGTGACTAGTCACATGCACTCTTCTCCTGATCTCCTGTTGCTCTCCTCTGCTGTCTGTCGCTTACCTCGCTGTCTGCTGCTGCCCATGAAGATTCTCAATCCCACCGCCTCCCCAGCATCCACCTGTAGGCTCCGTTTCTAGATTCCCATTGGGGGTCTTAATTCATTACCTGTAATTCTATTTGGCATGTAACATTTATTAAAATGTTCATGCTTACAGTGAATGACTAGATACAGAGCCCTGATGCCAAACTATGCTTCATATATCTATGCTCAATTATGCTCAATGAAAATATATTCTAAATTTAATCCAAGAGTTGCCTGACTGAAATTTGATTTGTGTGCTGGATTTATGAGATCTAATATATAAACTGAAAGTAAAATGTGATCCATGTTTCACTATTTGTATGCTGGATTTAGGAAAACTAATTCACTGTAACGTGTGTGTGTGTGTGTGTGTGTGTGTGTGTGTGTGTGTGTGTGTGTGTGTGTGTGTGTGTGTGTGTGTGTGTGTGTGTGTGTGTGTGTGTGTGTGTGTGTGTGTGTGTGTGTGTGTATGACCAGACATGATTGGGATGCGGACAAGGGCGCCAAAGTCCAGCGAGGGCAAGATTGTCAATGGGAAGGAGACTCTGCGTCTACGTTCCAAAGGCGCTGCTACTGTTCAGGAAATGGTGAGTTTCACACACTCTGCCAGTGGCCAGTGACCTACTGACTGCCTCAGACCACCACACCACACCACACACACCCTCTGTGGGCCAGTGCCCTAGTGCTGACTACCTTAAACCAGTGGTTCTCAAGCCTTTTCACATCAAGGACCCCCAAATTGATATGTATTTGGCCGCGGAACCGCATCTGAAAAGGTTTTGTGCCAGGGACCCCCAGAAGAGAAGATTTGTGTTAAAAAATATTAAAACATTTCCAATGAATTTTTTTTGTACAAGCTCACAGCACGTCACTTCGTGCTGCGAGCTTGTACATCTGCTATTTTTTAATAGCCAACATATAAAATATGGATAAAGTGGTTAAAATGATGTGATGCTATAATAACACATTTTGCTGGGGACCCCATGGAACCCCCCCAAGGACCCCAGACCCCACTTTGAGAACCAGTGCCTTAAACCATCACACACACACACACACACACTCTCTGAGGGACAGTGACCTACTGACTGCCTGGGACCACCACACCACACACTCTCTGTTGTGGGACAGTGACCTACTGACTGCCTTAGACCACTACACCACCCACACTCTGCCAAAATCAATAATCGCACGCACACACACACACACACACACACACACACACACACACACACACACACACACACACACACACACACACACACACACACACACACACACACACACACACACACACACACACACACACACACTCTAGTCAACAGCAAAAAAACGAGGGTTGTCATTTTGTCCGCCATCAGCTGACAAGCTGCTACGAAATCAAAACAAAATACACCACCTGTAAGTTAACTACAGCAGGGTTTTTTAAAACAATTGAACAGAACACTCACACAATGGTCGGCTCGATGCCAAAGTGACACAAAAACAAAAACAGAACTTGTCTGTCAGCTGGAAATTAATTCCCAACCCTGCAGACAAGCGGCTTAACCGTAACAGCACAGGGGGGACTTCATCCCTCTATGTTTGAAAAAGATGAATGTTCATATAAAGACAGATGACAAACAACCAGTGATGGTAGAAGTACTCACATGTTTTACTTAAGTAAAAGTATCAATACCCTATTGTAGAAATAGTCTGTTACAAGTTCTGTATTCAAAATTTACTTGAGTAAAAGTACAAAAGTATTGGCATCAAAATATACTTAAAGTACCAAAAGTAAAAGTACTCATCATTATGCAGAAGTTTTCAAATGTATAAAAATAGCCGATCTACAAGCTCGGATCGGCTATTTTCAAATGGCTGAAATGTACATAGGGCTGAATTGGTTTTGTAATAATCTAAATCTACAAAGTAACTACTAACTAAACCTTTCAAATCATTATAGTGGAGTAAAAGTACAATATTTGCTTTTGAGATGTAGTGGAATAAAATTATTGAAAATGTGAAATACTGCAGTAAAGTAAAAAATACCTCAAAATAGTATATAAGTACAGTACTTGAGTAAATGTACTTAGTTACTTTACACCAATGGTAGTCAGAGGGGACTGCATCCATCTACGTTTGAAAAAGATGAATGCTAATATAAAGATAAACGACAAACAACAGCCCAGAATATCCTTCCCTGTTACGTATTTCATGCACGAGGAGGCTGATTCCTACAGGCTACAGTACATCTATATTTAGACTCTGAATGCCAGTGATGTTTCTCAGTGAACCAAAGCAAACATATTTTTTCGTTCCTTCCTTCCCTATGCCAAGCCCAACGAGTTTGAGGAGCAGGCCACGAGGAAAGTGGACGACCTTCTGGAGAGCTATATGGGAATCAGAGACTTAGAGCTGGGTAAGACCATACAGTAACATCATCTTTCCATTGCACTGGTCCAGAGAAATGTATTGTGTGGTAAAGAATTCACTTGCACAGTGTTAATTATTTCGTCTAACACTATGACGAAAACTGTTCGTCGTCTACATTAAAAAAAACTAAGCTATTTGATGACTAAAACTATCACTAATATATACTGACAATTTTGGATTGATTTTTCATATATTTAGTTTTTTTCTACCTTTATTGGTAGTTTACAGTGGAGATAGACAGGAAACAAGGAGAGAGAGACGGGGAAAGACACGCAGCAAAGGTCGTCGGGATCGGGATTCGAACCTGCAACGCGCCATCAGGCTGCATTAGAACCTATATGTGGTACACGCCTGAACCGCTAGGACAGCGGGCACCCCCTATACTGACAATTTTGTCAACAAATAAAAACTAGACTAAAATGTTTGGGAGGGACTAGTGGAGAAGAGATCCAGTAGAGCTAATATGAGTCATTTTATGCTTGGTTTCGGACGGGTGTCACATTCCGTAAATAGCCGATCTACAAGCTCACAACGTGTCACAGCGCGACTGCTCGGCGCGGGCACTTCCTTGGCTTAATGCCTCACTCAGGTGCACCTTCTGGAACTCAAGGCCACTTTCGATTTCTATATTAGTTTTCCTAAATCCAGCATACAAATAGTGATACATGGATCACATCTTACTTTCAGTTTATGTATTAGACGTGACTAAAACTAAATCAAACTGCAACAATGCAATTTGCACTGTACCTATATGGTCTATTGGTCTAGTAAAGTATCATTACTATGGTCTAGAGAAGTACTAGTCCTACCAAGGTTAATGGTAAAGTACCGTACCCATACTAGGCCTACTAATGGGTATGATGCAGTGTTTATGTTCTAGCCATGCTGGGCCTGCTATTTTATGTTATGGTACAGTGTCAGTAATGTACTGTACTGTGTCTAATAAAGCTATTTCAGGCAGACAACCTGAATGGTCATCGCTGTCGTGGCCAAGTGGTGCATTCAGCTTGGCCGAGCACTCCAACAAACTAAATTCCCCGTGTTCGCGGGAGGGAACACAGGAAGGGTGGACAAAGGACAGCCTCAATGTCTTTCAAGGCCCAGACACACCAACCTGACTGTCTTGTCCAGACTATGTCGAGAGATAAAGATTGGTGTTAAAAGGTGTTAAAGGTTGCTCCTGTACACATTACCCCGACTACAGCTGACAGTTGATGACACCATTTACGCAGCGAGAGGACATAAATCTACCATACTGGGCGAATACCCGAATGAATAACGTTATACCCTCACAATAAGGCAACTGACTGCAGCTGTTTTTAGTCGTTCAACCCACACCTGTTGTGCTTTTTTCCCTGTCTGCAACATTGACATTAAAAACTATGTTCATTTGCCAGAAGTGTGTGCATGCCATACACTAATTGCGTCTGTGAAGTGCTGGTGTCTCTCTCTTCACACACACACACACACACACACACACACACACACACACACACACACACACACACACACACACAGCCTCGCTCTATCTCTTTTTCCGCTTTGTTCTGGGCGAATGGGAGAGAGAGGCTCCCCTAGTGAAAAAAACATTAATGAAAAGAAATCCCACTGCGCCGTGGCTAATATGCTGCAATTTCTGGCCTGAGATGTGAAATTTTTACAGAAAGTAAAACATAAAAATAGTCAATACTTGTATTTTGAGCCAGCCATGACTGCTCTGAGTATGCAAGCCCCGTTTGAGCTTCTGACGGCAAGGAAGTAAACAGTAAACATTCATCAATAATGAATGAAACTGAGTTATCTGATGCAGCCTGCAGTTTGTAAACACATTCCTGAGGAGATTCTGGCCTGCATTCAGTCGCTGAATTTGGTTCTTTATGTTGTTAAAACCGTTAAACGGACAGCATCATTACCGACCTCATCATAAATGTTCCAACTTCAGACCACCATGTTTCCAATTCAGTGTTTTGGTGTCTGATGGCAGGATTCAGCCTATGATTACATTTTGATTACTATTACGTTTTTTAACTACAGTACTTTCACATCAGACTTGACTGAAATGTTTGAGTGTGTGATTCAATGTTAAGTCAATGTAAAGACACAACATCAAGACATAATTAGCTTTTTCGCCCCGAGCAGGGCAAATAGCGCAAGTTGAAATTGTCTTCTAATCAAGCAATTTTACAAAACGTTAACAGAATGACTGCCAGTGTATGCGTTGGGTGAAAATAAAGTGCAATAGCGCCTTGCGTTTCCTGTGATAAAAAGTGATGTGATTATTATTATTGTGAATGCACCTGTAGACGGGGTTTAATTTCCACAAATATAGCCCACAATTTGCAGTAAGTGAGCTGACATCCGTAAGCCAGTGTTGCCAGATTTTGCGAGAGAAATAAACAACCAGGTCTATGAAAACAAGCCCAAAAGAAGGCCACATGAGCACTTTAAACCTAATTTATTTAAATAAATAAAAACCTAGAGGCATCGGATATTTGAACAAAGCCGATCTACAAGCTCACAACGTGTCACATCTGCGATGCGTTGTGAGCTTGGAGATCTGCTATTTTCAAATTTGTGAAAAATATGACACATTTAGAATATTTTTTTAAAACATGTTAACAACACAAATCTGGTGCGGGGGTCCTTGGCACAGAATATTTTTAGATGGGGGTCCGTGGACAAATACATATTCATTTGGGGGGCTTTGACATGAAAATGTTTAAGAACCACTGGTTTAACCAACATTTAGGAAGCAAGCCCAAATAAGCAACTACACTGTACATGCCCCAAAAAAACGCAACCACTATTTACAAGCAACTTTACAGAAAAACTAGTCCAAAGTCGCTTATAATAAGCAGGCCTGGCAACATTGCCGTAAGGCCTTCTGCTTAATCTATATTCTGTTGTAAGACAGCGTCGCTCACTGAAAGTAGCCCATCCTACAAGCACGCAAGATGTGTTGTGTGGGGATTCTTTTTTATTTTTATTAAACAAAAAACATGAAAACAAATCCCACTGCACAGGGGACAATATAGCACTGCAATGTTTGGCCCGATATGTTAAATACTGTATATAATGTTACAGACAGACCATCACATCAAATGGTCAAATATTTTGAGCCAAACATGACTCCTGTGAGTATGCAAGCCAACATTTGAGCTTCTGACGGCGAGGAAGAAAACAGTGAACATTTATCAATAATGAATGAAACTGAGTTACCTGATGCAGACTGCAGTTTGTAAACACATTCCTGAGGAGAACCTATAGACTATTGGTAGATTCTGCTCTGAATTCAGTTGTTGAATTTGGTTCTTTATGTTGTTAAAGCCGCTAATCAGACAGCATCATTACTGACCCCATCATAAATGTTCACAACAATTTGGAGGCTTCATTTGAAGCCTGATGAGTGTCTGATGGCAGGATTCAGCCGATGCTTACATTTGGATTACTGTTAGTTTTTTTTTGCATACGGTGCTTTCATGTCAGACATGACAAATAATGTGAGGGACGTGATTCAAAGTCAATGTGAAGATATAACATAAAAAAAGGCTTTCACCCCAGCACAAATCGTGATCGAGAGTGACAGCCAGTGTGTGTGTGTGTGTGTGTGTGTGTGTGTGTGTGTGTGTGTGTGTAAAGTATTGTTGTTATCTGGTGTGAACACAAAAGAAGAGACATGCATTTCTCGCGATTCAAGCGATGATCGCATCTGATGTAGACTGAGAGAACGAGCCCAATCGATGGTCTTGAAGGGAGGATCCAAACCCAGCCGCCCGGATTCGTGCGGGGCTTCCTATTGCTTCACCAATCTATGTCCCCCCCCCCCCCCCCGGCCTGTGCACGGAGCACGCTGACGTCACCAAATTTAGAGCGACGCCCGTCTGCACTCTGATTGGTTAGGAGATAACAAAGTCCTAAGACCATCGTTCCTGCATGGCTCTCCCAGGCTTTTTTTCTTTTGTAACAAAAAAAAAAGCATGGGTTTCCGAGGCTACATCTGATGTGAATGCACCTTTAGAGGGGGTTACCACAGATATCATGTCATCATGTCATATTATATTGTATTACATAAGTATAAGTGATGGTAACATATAAAGGTAAGACAACCATAATAGCATAATATAATGTCTTCCTCAACACCATGTCCTTGCAGCGACCACCATAGTGGAGGCAGGCAAGGACAAGAACAACCCTGACGACTTTGCGGAGGCGTTGGACTCGGTTCTGGGGGACTTTGCCTTCCCTGACGTCTTCCTGTTCGACGTGTGGGGCGCCATCGGAGACGTGAAGAACGGCAGAATCTAGAGATGTCGATTACTTCTCAATGACAAAACTAGATCAGTGTTTCTCTTCTGTTCTTTCTAAGCTCTCTAACACGTTCCCCGTGCAGTTCCTTGTCTTTGCCATAATAGCTTCAAATGCCCATATAATGAAGCCTAATTTTACTTCATTGTACAACGGTGTTGTGTGCGCCAAAAATAGCGAACCTACAAGCTCACAACGCGCTGCATCTGCAACGCGTTGTGAGCATGTAGGCCTGATATTTTCGGCACACAAAACTGTCTTACTTCGGAGCATAAATGAGGCTTAAGAGATCAAGACATGTATTTGAATGTTAGTAAATATTTACCAATTATAGTGTCTTATATACCTGAGGCCGATTCTAAAAACGCCTTCTAAATCCACCCGTTTTCTGAAAAACGTATGTTGCTATATATAGACCTGATGCTGTCCCATATTGAAGGGGTTAAACTTTCCCAAGTGTAGTATGATTTGAAAAAAAAGATATTCCTTTAAAAAACTTAAGGGGACAATAATTTTCATAATGAATCATATTTACTAGAAATGTGTTAGAAAATGAAAAAAAAAATGGTGTAATTTTCTATAAATCTAACACAAGATCAAAGAGCTGTGGTTGTACTAACAACCAAATTCCCATGTGAAATCCTGGAGGGCATTTTCCCATGCAAATACACTCATCCATCATGTCACTCGGTGGGCAGAACATGCAGAGAAACATTGATGCAGAACTTCAGAGGAAAAGTATCAGCTGATCTAGGGAAGCAGGAAGTTAGATAATTGAGTGGGTCATGCTACAACTGTAAAGTCAACCCACCAGCTACTAAATCTGCACTTCCTGTACAAGCTGGTAATCCAGATATACAGGGATTAGGATTTCTTTATCAAAAGTGGAGGTTGTGCACATCCAGTTGGTCGCTGGTGCTGGACACAATAAATAAAAAAAATTAAATGAAAAAAGTCCACACAACAGCTTTGCTAAGACACATATTTTACTAAGAACAAGTGTCAGTACTGACACTTGTGCTTAATAAAATATTCGTCCGAGCAAAGCTGTTGTGCTGACTTTTTCATTTTTTCATTAGGATTTCTTTAGCCACAAGGCATTTTAACCAGAACGCAGTTCCCAGGTCTCAAAAGATACAGTATCTTCAAATGACACAAATACACTTACAATACAGTGACATGATGTCACTGTATTCAAGAAACAAATTGATCTGGAGTTGAAGAAACAGAAATCCCAACCTATTTTCACTTTGTGTAAAGGTTAGGACTTTACAACACAATACTTGATAGAACTACCTGTCAAGGTGGATCTTTTCATTTGACTGAAGACCACCTGTTTTAATTAGACCCACAGGAGAGTGAACCCTATGGGAGAAAAGCCGGAATAGAATCAAACACTGGCATTGCAGCTGTGAGTGCAGATATAGCATGTAGGAAGTCTATAAAGCCGTACGCCTACAGCCATAACATACATTCCAGCATCTCCCAAAGCAATTACTGCTGTCAACAGGGAATCACAACCCCTCAATGTTCCCACAGTGAAAAAAACAAAAAACGGTCAGTGTGATGAGGAATTCAGACATGTTTTTCAACCAGGAATGTTGTTGTGCGTACATCAGAGGTGAACAGAGACACCAAAGGAACCACCCAACTAAGATCAAATAAAATATCTCAAAATAACTGGCAAAATACATACCCATTCATCCTCCTTAACTCCACCGTCTTCTTTGCCTGAAAAATGAAGGTCTTCATGTGTATCACTTAATCCATCATATTCTCACTAGCTTATCTGTCATCATGATGACACTTTTATATTTTCTCATAGCTTGGCTGTTGATTAAAAAGGTGAATGTAAATAAGTATTGTTTTCAACATTTGGTGTGAAGTAAAAAAAAAACTCACGTACCAGGTTTGAATGATGAATGTATAAAATTTGGTTTCAGAAGTCTGTTGGGTCGTTTATCTGTCAGTGATGTATTGTACCGCTGTTCCCTGCTACTACAACAGGTATTTGTGTGATAACGTTTTGAATCGATGCTTTGTGTATATTACAGCACTGCTTTTGTGGAGACCTGAAGATGTAAGGCATATTTCACATGTATCAATTGTTAATAAAAATGGTTAGACACGACACGTGTATTTGTCAAGATATTTCATGCCTCACAAAAACAGAGAAATACACCTCCAGTAGTCCTAGAGTATTTATTTCCACAGAACATTGCATGCCATCTTAATCAAGAGATGTTCAATATCTTTTACATTTAATATCAGCTAGATAATAGATCGATGTTTTATGTCAGGTACACATCAATAAAACAATTCACAAAGATGTTTAAAGAAACATTTTGAAACGTCTATGGAGTCTATGGAGGTTTTGTTCCAAACATGAGAAACGCATTTTGAGAAAGGTGATACTCTCACCTAACTGGAATAATTCAAAGAAACAATACTTTTTGAAGGGATACTGGGTAATGTAAGTCCTTGGTTGACCAATTTCAAACACTAGTTAATATTTCTAGTCTTCATATATTGTAAGTTAACCTTTCATGCAGAAAAATACATTGCATATAAATACTGCTTTTATTACACTTAATGGTATTTATCTTTGGATGAGAATAAAGTATTTCCTCCAACATTTTGCAATACTGACAATCTAAAGAGTGCATCAAATCTTTAATGATTTGATCCTACACCCCCCCCCCCACCCATTGTGTCCTCAATTGTCTTCTTTTGTGGAAACCACATTGTCAAGAAAGTAAAGTGCAAAGAATTTGAATTCCTTTGAAAGCTTCTCTCAAGTCTGGAATATCTGAAAAGGTATGCCAACCTCAAAATTTCAGTTTTCCAGGTATGGAGATTAAAATCTTGTAAATTGCACCAAATACTTTCATTTCCATATTAATATGCAATACAATACACATTTATGTATAACTCTACTAGCATACATCACCTGAACACTGACAAAAAATGTGCAAATCCAATTTAAAACATTTGGTATAAAAACAAATATTTCACTGTAGCAGATACATTTTCTGTTTGAAATGACTATAGGTAGCCTTATAGCATGCTGGTTTCCAGGGTCCTAAGTTCCCAAATATTTTCTCAGGATGCTACAGTGAGTCATATGTTCCCATGGGGTCCTCTGACTAACACTTTTCTAAAGGTTTTATGTTGTCAGGGACTCATTTCCCCACAGCCCTACCCTACTGTATGTGCGACACCATGCTATGTTCCCTGAAGATGCCCACACATCCAAACACATTTTCCTGACATATTCCTGACACAATTGTGTTTGTGCATAATTTGGTTCCAATTACTGTAGATTCACATGCTAACACATTTTAATCAAAGGCTACTACACTCCACTGGGGAAGAATGACAATCTACAGTATACGTACAGGATTGTTATGATTGGTATTTGAAGATCAGCATAAATAAGTCAAGCTCCTACAATAGCCCACATCAGGTCTCCATTATGTGCTATACATATAATAGAGCTGTGGAATATATAGCAACCTGGCATTATAGGACCCAGTAAACATAAGATGTTAGGGACATAGGACCATGCAAACATACAGTACAGTAGGAACCTATAAACATTAGACCTTGGTTTGTGGACATACAGTAGGACTCTGGGAGAGCACATATCATGTAGAACTGGGGAACATAGGACCCGTTGATATGTTGCCATTATGTGCCATATAAATCTAGGGAACGTAGGAACCTGGGAACATAGGAATGAGCTGATTTAGGGAGCTACTGTTAAAGTACCTCCAGACCCCGAACATACAGTAGATTACAATTCTCTGAATGTTCTTTGAATGTTTGTATATCGCTGTTGTCGGGCAGAAACCTCCCATCTCCATATTAAAAAAAAAAACGCCCTACTTGATCATACTACAGCATCACACAAAAGCACCAAAAGTAGCAGATCTACAAGCTCGAAACGCGGCACGTTTTGAGCTTGTAGATCTGCTACTTTAGCTACTTTTGAATTTGAATCCTGAAAAGTAACAGTTTTGGACATATGAGGTTTCCACCCGACAAAGACGATATGTATGTAGAAGGGTTGAATTTAGCCACTAAGCTCAGAAAGGTTGGGTCGACCACAGTGGAATATCACATTAAGACAGCTGCAGCAAAATGAAAAGGAAAATACGATACAATTGATAATAGCCGTTGTTTAGTTTTTTTCCCCCTCTGTCTTAAAATGTTTTAGATAGCTACTGACGCTATACTGTCTTCGAGAACAGCTGCACACACCATCTATGGAATATGATAGCCGACTTGGGCTGATAAGTTATTGAGTCTATGACAGGCCGGCCCAATCTTGGAGTGCGGTTTGGCTCTGGATCAGTGATGATGTGCTGAGATAACACACACACACACACACACACACACACACACACACACACACACACACACACACACACACACACACACACACACACACACACACACACACACACACACACACACACGACGGGGAAAGGAAAAAGGCCTGACATACTCCAGATGCTGTTGTCAAGCGCTGCTTAATGCTTACATCTCCGATTTCAGCACTTAATAAGCTCCCTTGACCTCAGCACACAATACCAGCAAGTTGGATGCATTCTGATTCAGAAACGGCTGTCTGTGAAGGTAAAATGAGCTACTGTCTAGAGATAACAACGGAAAGCTTGGGACCAAAATAGCACGTAGGGTCTGTTCCACTGTCATTGAAGAGGAGATACAATCCAACACTGGTAAAGATTCAGTTATTGGGTGGCAAGGCAGTCTCATTGTTGCAGAGACTGTCCTGTGTACTGTAACTGAAAGATCACAGGTTAAATACCTGTAGTAGCCAGTCAACAGCCGAGGTGTCCTGTAAAAAGTGTCCTTGAACAAGCCCCTGAGCCCATTTGCTCCACACAGATCACTGTGGATAAGAACGTCAGTGTTAAATGTCTTATCATATAGTGTCCAGTATAGGTACAAGTATGCTGTCCAACAACAGTCCTCTGTCACTGTGGTCACAGGCAAACGTCACAGGCGCAAACAACGGCCCAATCGAAACCGCCTCCACGCAATCAAACAAACGTACAAAACTCCAGTGACGTTGTCGAATGGTTACCTATAGCGACAACCACGCAGGGGAATCACGGCGTGGGAGGAGCCCGAGTGAGCTTCGAGGTCGTTAGGGCCCTCTTCACCGCTTCGCCTTCCGGCCCGATCGTCTCCTGCAGGGAGGCGCGCGTGAACCTGCGCACGGTGTCCCTCATGGAGGGGTACAGGGTCATGATGGAGCCCCGGGACCAGTCGAGGCGGGGGTAGATCCGTTTGAGCACGGCCCGGCGGAACAGGATGTATACCCAGGGGTCCAGGATCTGGTTCCACGTAGCAAAGCGCACCCAGAGCAGCAGGTACATGATCCGGAGTCGGCCCCCAGACAACACAGTCTGCGCAATAAACACCTGCGTGGTGATGGAGATGATGGGGGGATGCATGGATTATGGGAGGGCAGGATAAAAAGATGGGGGGGGGTGAGTAAAAGAGACGAGGAAGGAAGGGAGGGAGAAGTGGAGAAAGGAGGGAGAGATGGAGGGAGGTGAGAGAAGATGATGATGGGAGTCATGTAGGGATGGAAAGGAAGTGAGGTGGAAGAGAGTTATGGAGGGAGGAGAGGACAGAGAGAGATGAAGGAATGTGGGAAAGAAAGGAAGATTGGGAAAAGATAAGAAGAGAAAGAGAGGGAGATTAATGGAAGGGGGAGGGATGGACCGATGGATGGATGGATGGATGGATGGATGGATGGAAGGGAGGAAGTTGAGGAGGGATGAGAGTCGGATGTGGAAGGAGTGATGGGAGACAGAGAGAGAGAGAGAGAGAGAGAGAGGAAGGCAAGGATTTTAAAGGAGTGAGTGATGGAGGTAGTGCAGGAAATAAAGGAGAGACGGGGAAAGAGAGAAAGAAAGAGCAAGATTAGGATGGAGAGATTAGGGGATGGAGACAGGGACAGAGGATGATAGATTGGGGAAATTAAATATGAGGCGGTCAGAGGAAGTGGTTCAAGACATGAAAGAACATTTGAGAGAGAGGATGAGAAAGAAAACAAAAGAAGGGTACAAGGTAGGAACAGGGAGGGGACAGGAAATGACAAATAAATAAATATCAACAATGACAAGATCACCATAATACACACACCGCATGTTTGTTGTGGTCCCCTCAGGGTCGGCACAGCTGCAATCTCCTTGAGATGGTGGCCCTTGCAAGCTGTGGCTACTGTGCATATGGCTACATGTGATGTGAGGCATGCCTCGAGACTTATTTCCAAGTTACTAGTAATACCACTGTCCTGGTGGAGCTAAACATGCCAACGAACCTCTTTAGGAGTTGCAAAATGGCTTTTCATTGGGGTTCCTCCAAATTCAAAATTCTACTTCAAACTCAACTCAAAATTCAACCATGCCTCCTGTGGTTTACATCGTATATTTATATATATATATATATATATATAGATACAGATAGATAGATAGAGAGACAGACAGAGACAGACAGACAGACAGAGAGACATGCATGCATGCATTCAAGACATTCCTTGTGAGATGAGGTGATTATGGTTTGATGAGCAGCCATATGTGTTAGTGGGGCAGCTTATGAAAGCAGACATAACAGGGCATTATTAATTATTGGTGAAAAAAAAGATGAAACCACACAAAGTGGATGGATTATTAGCTTGGGAATGGAATGGACTATCTATTCACAGCAGCGGATGCACCCTGAGGCATGCTCATGGGTAACGTAGTTTGGAAGCTGGGAGTTCTTTGATGAGCAGATGAGTCCATCTCATTAGCGTTTCTTTTTTAGGTAGGCAAAGGGTAAAGCTAGCCAATCACAGCCCAAAGCTATGAGGATGCTGTCATGATTGTTACGTTCATTCCCCTCTACTCGCCTCAGTCGGGACTCCTGACACATGATGTAAATCCAGGGGTCACATATCTGATTGCAGGTGGCCATTCTTAGGTAGAACAAAACACGATGGGGTTTTACGGGCTCTTTGGTTACAGCGCCCTTCAGAATATGTATCTGGTCGGGGACAGCACACATCAAACAAAGCGGTGGGTTATAAAATGCTACTTTCAAACATTTGTCAATGCCACTCTTTTTTCTTTTTTGCTCAATATCTAAGAGAATGGGTAATTTATGACTTTTTTTTACACCAGTGGTTCTCAACCTGTGAGTCGGGAACCCACATCATTTTTGGGGGGATCCCCAGATGACAGTAAAGTAACTTTTAAGACCTTTTTAATACCTAAAAAAAAAGAAAGAAAAATAAATTAGATTAAAAAAATAGCATTACTGCATCAAAAGTCATCAACAAACTATACTATAAAAACTGGTCAAACATTGGCCAAATCGTCAAATAATATAAGAAAGAGGCAAAAATATTGACAATAGCCGATCTACAAGCCCACAACGAGGCAATGTGAGCTTGTAGATCGACTATTTTCACAATATTTATCTGTGGAACCGAGTCAGACTGCTTTTCAGGGTGGGGGGTCCCCAGTTATTATTTTTGGGGGGTCCCCAGTTCAAATATGATTATTGTGGGGGGGGGGGGGGGGGGGGGGGGGGGGTCGCGGCCTGAAAATATTGAGAACCACTGTTTTACACCACTTGAAAACAAGGCAGTCAAGTGATGCCCTGAGTGCCCGCGCCCAGCAGCCGATGGTCCCGTATGAGTTGGTAACCTGTGGTGGAAGGAATAGGTTATGACCCGTTTTGAAATGTCACATATAGGGGCGGTCATAGCTGAGTGGTTAGTGAGCCCGCCTAGGGAGCCAGAGGCCCTGGTTGCCCCAGGTACGATTCCAGGCCAGGCCAGCAAATGTGTCGATTAAATGAAATTTGTCCCTGAGCAAGACTCTTAACCCCTAATTGCTCACAGGCCCTCATTGGAAACAAGACCGCAAGGACTTTCATGAACGGACCTGTTAAAGGATTTATCCTTATCCTTACATACAGCACGCAGGACATTGAGTCAACCACAACGATCCTCGTCCCTGACACGACCAGACTGCTCCCACTTGACATCATTGGAAAATTGTATTCAAACATTATTTGGAACAAGAGAGACCTGTTTAACCCATTAAGACCAGGAACGCATCTGTGTCATTTTAGATTTCTTTGGCTATTTTTTAAAAAATCTTGGAAAATGTGTGCAAATCTTTGAATATGTTTTAAACAAACTCCAATCTGTGCTTCTGGGGGGGGGGGGGGTCAATGGAACAACATATTTTGCAATGGGGGTCCGCAGCCAAATACATATAATTTTGGGGGTCCTTGACATGGAAAAGTTGGAGCACCACTGACATAGCAACATACTGTTAGGATTTAGAAAACAGTTTTAGATATGTATTAGGTCGCAGACCCCCATCTCAATATGTTTTGTTCCAGGGACCCCCAGGAGCAAAGATTTGAGTTACAAATGTTCGCTTTCAATATATATATATATATATATATATTCAAAGATTTGCAAACATTTTCAAGATCTGTCAAAAATAGCAGATCTACAAGCTCATAGCGCAGCACTATGAACTTGTATATCTGCTATTTTTGAATAGCCAAAGAAAAAAATGACACAGATGCGTTCCCGGATTGAATGGGTAATAATATAAGGTAGATGGTAGATGCTTTTGTCTGCAAAAGTGAAAACACAGTGACCATTCATCATCAGACTAGTCTCACGAGCCAGACTTTTGCCTCCCACTATTTTCTAATGCTTCCGTCATACAGTCTGGCGCACAGAAGCTCTGAAAATGATCCAGCGATAAAGCGGATGTGATGCCTCCTCCCCACTTCCGTTTTGTCTTAACAGTCGTGCAAATTTATTAAATCATCTAAGCATATATACACCTGGCTGCTTAGCAGAAATTAAATTTTTAATTTTAAGATATTTTAAGATATTTTCGTGAACGGAAAAGATGAACAGATGGCAGCTTCCTGTCTCGGATTTCGGGAGGTGTAGTTCCAGACTCTATATAGCATTCTGAGATTGTGGAATAGAAATATCAATGGGATAGAAATATCTACATTTCCCAGGAAAAGGAGAGATGGTCCTGGCTGGAGTCAAGAGCTGTCACGATTTACAGTAGGTTATTGGTGTTAAAATTAGTTCAGATGTTTTCAAACTTTTTCAGGTCACAGAGCCCAAATGTATTAGGCCATGCACCCCCGTCTCAAATGACACTGTAGGGAATCTGATCTGAAAATATGTTTTTGTTTAATTACTACTGATAGTCTAATTGTTCATAAACGGGCTACATGAAAAATAGATTTGAAGTGGTGATGTTGCTAGAATCATGAATGTTTTGCATAATAATTTCAAGTGAATTGAATTATAGTGAGTAGTGACATTACACTTCTTCACTTGGCTGGGGATCCACTGAAACACTGTCAAGGACCCCTGGACCCCTGGGGATACCCGGACCATACTGAAAAAGTCATGAGCTCATCACTCATGACTCTGGGCATTTATAGTCAACCAATCAACTGTGAGAGACAATGATGTGTGGTGGTGGTGAGCAGCTAGACATTTCAGGAGGTGTGATCCAAGTGACTCACAATGTGTGAGATGTTCCAAATGACCAGAAGATGAGACACAATGTGTGAGATGTTACAAATGACCAAAAGATGAGACAAAGATCTGTCTGAGAGGGTTGGGTCTCACACCAGTGTCTCCCCAAACACAGGGTCGTGACATTTTGAGTCGTGGACACCTTTTTATAGTTCATGGATAAAAGAGTAAATATGCATTCCTACATAATAATAATAATTATATCTAATGAACAATATATATTATTTTGGTGTTTTCTCCTCCCCCCCATGGAAAGCGTCTTTGGGTACTTAGAAAAGCGCTATATGAATTTGAGATATTATTATAATTATTTAAATATGTTTTTATATCAAAATGTTTCAAGAAGTGACAATAGCAGATCAACAAGCGAGCTTTACACAGTATAAATGAGGCTTTACTGAGCTGTGAAGCTTCAATCTTCCACACAGAGCTAAGATTCATTATGCTACAGACAACAGAGGGCAGTGCTGTACACAGTTACAGCAGTGATCTGTATCCAACATGCTGGCCACGTTACAAACAATCTCCTTTTTACAGATAAACAGTACAATAAAATGTTTCTGAAAACATTTGAGGTGAGAAATATAGGGAATGACATAATCTTGATTCATTATTTATTTGATCAGGACTGCCTAGTTTGATAGTTTTTACTGTCAAATCAATGATTCTGAAGCCAGTTGAGCTCAACTGTTCTCAACACCTCCCAACCAACGTTATGTCTCATTAAAGTTAGATGCTCACAAAATGCCATTTCAGCTCGACATTAAGAGGCTTTAGTTGTCTTGTGTATGTGCACAAGGGTGATCTGTGTTCACTGTTCAGCTAAACTGGAGACTGCATTGCTAAGAAGAAATGAGGCATGAAGTGATGATAAGACCAGTAATCAATGTCATTTTCTACCCTTTACGGGAAAGTGGCTCATTATAACATCACAGAATTCAGCCAGTCAAAGGCCACCGTTTAGATGAACAATATTTTACATCTGTCATTTTTACGGACATATTTAGGTATCCACCAGACTAACAGTGAGGAGATGGGGCACCCCAAAGGTCACATAGTGGGTGGGAAGCCACTTGAATGTAAAAAGTGGTGTTTATTTGCTCATAAATAGAGCTAGACCTAGCACTTAAAGGCTGTCATGAACACAAAAATGTCTTAGAATGCGGCTACATTCCTATTTTATTTATTTATTTTGCCTTTATTTAACCACATGAACCCTCGCATCCCTATTCTGGGCATGTCAAAACAGACAAACATGTGTCGATAATAGACAAACATTGGCCGAAAATAGCTGATCAACAAGCTCACACCATAATGCGCTTGTAGATCGGCAATGTTCGACGAAGTGATTTGGTGTCGACTGTAGAGGGGAAAAAGGAGGGGACCAAGTACAGAGCCCTGGGGGACAGCGGTCAACCAAGTATAAAGGGTTTAAGTGGCTAACCAGGTAAGATAATTAAGAACTCATTTACAATAATCTGGAGAGTTTGCATGTATCTTTTCTTTATCTTGAGGGACAGATTTATTCAAAGCACGCACTATGTTTTAGCCATATCAGACGTAATATGTTCTACCTATTGAAATGCTGAATCAACATCAGCATTTTCATCGAGTTATGTGGTGGAAATATGCACCCCAAAGTGTGTTACACTTGTGCATACTTACAGTATATACCATTCTTACCATTCTTTACTGTTCTTAACATTAACATTGTTTATTTGGGGGTTAGATCAGATCAAATGACCATATTGCTAATTTACTGTTTTGTTGTTTTAATATTGAATCAAAGTCCATGCAGCATAAAGACCCATAAGGGAGAAAGAGAAAGAGCGATCAGAGAGATGGAGCAGGGAGGATGAGAGGGAGAGCGGATATCCCCCCTCTGCCTGACTGCAGCCGGAGATGGTCTGCTCTCCCAGAGGCCTTATCATCCAGTAACACACACACAAACACACACACACACACACACACACACACACACACACACACACACACACACACACACACACACACACACACACACGCGCACACATGCACGCACACACACGCACACACACACACACACACACACACACACACACACACACACACACACACACACACACACAATACTTACGAGGTCACAGTCGCACATATCAGAGATCACACACATGCAAGCATAAATAAATAGCATACAAGCAAATATACAAAAGCATGCGCACACACACACACAAGCGCGCATAAACACAATGCTTACACGGTCACAGCTACACATATCTGAGATCCCACACACATGCAAGTACAATAATTGCTATACAAACAAATACAAACGCTTGCATAGCACATGCTCGCACACACACACACACACACACACGCACACACGCACACACGCACACACGCACACACGCACACACACACGCACGCTGAAACAAGGCCAACAGTACTTCCTGGACAGTGCTGGCTTGTGGCAGCTTACTAACAAGCCCCTGGCATTGTGTTTCTTGTCAATCAGCACGGCAGCTATTCTGCTGAACCTGGCAGCAGGCAGTCATATTTAATTTACTACTGACTTTATATTTAACTTGTTTGACTCAGAATGCATGCTCATTGTGTCTCCCACACAGATGCACATGCGCGCCACGACACTGCTCAGTGCTGTGCAACACACATCTTGGACTGCTCCGAGGTACCTGGGATACATGCATACCAATAAATAACCATACACAAATGCTGCTGTCCTCAGACTGTAACAGCCCTGTCTTTAATGTTGGCTTTTCGGCTCTGCGGTAATGTGTTAGCTTTTTCGCCTGCATTTTAATGTTCTGTACATTAGGTTGTTTTATATTGTGCTGTTTGTATTGTTTTAACATGATTGTTGTTTTCTTTTAGCCCCACTTGTCTTTTGCCAGGCCACAGTTGTAAATAAGGATTTGTTCTTAATCTAGCCTTGCCTGCATGGTTACATAAAGTTACAAATAGCCATAAACATGCATAAACTCATTCATATGCTTGCTCATACACAATACTGTCTACAGACTCTACACATATCTAGAAAATTAACTAGTGCATAATACAGAAGTCAACGAGTGCATATATATATCAGACTATTAGTGCATATAACACAAATGCATATACCACACACAACTCACCAGCAGGGGGCACCAGCAAATGGAGGCGATCACCATGATCAGGATGAGTTGCACCATCATCTCCACCTCGTAGTCGCGTCTCCGCTGGCCGCTGTCCTGGCCGCAGCACACCTTGACCAGCGTGATCACGCTGACCGTGTTCAGCACGAAGGACACGCCGATGGACAGCAGGCCCACCAGCGAGAACAGCAGTGAGAAGGCCTTGTCGCCACCCTGGGCGCTGATGTTCAGGAAGCACCAGGAGCCAGGCAGCTGCATGTGGTAGCTCCCCACGCGGGCCACCAGGGGCAGCAGCGCCACGCAGCCGGCCAGTGCCCACACCGTCAGCACCATGCGGACGGCACGGCGCTTGGGCGCGCTGGCGGCGGACCGGGAAAAGGGGCAGTTGATGCCCACGAAGCGCTCCACGGCCATGGCGGCGCCCAGCAGCAGCGGGGACAGGCCGTAGAAGACCAATGTCATGCCCATGAAGTTGCAGAAGTGGCAGTGCGGGTCCAGCTGGCGCCAGTTGAAGTGGGTGACGTGGAAGGACACCACGATGGAGCCGGTCACCATCAGGCCCATGAAGTCGGTCACCACCAGGCCGCAGAGGAAGATGAGGAAGGAGGAGCGCGAGCGGCTCTGCGTGCGCTGGTACGACTTGATGAGGACGACAAAGGCGATGAGGTTGGAGCTCAGGCCCAGCGTGGTGAACACGGACGAGAAGTAGGCCGAGGTGATGGTGTGGTTGTAGCGGAAGGGGGGGCTGTTGATGGAGAAGCAGTGCGGGGTGGTCTCGTTGGCCAGTGGGAGGTCAGAGACGTTCATGGTGACTGCTGCTGGCTGGTGGGTTTTCACTTCAGAAACTTATGGAAAAAAGATTGGAAGTTGGACGAGCTTGACCACCTTTCCTCTGTCTGGTCGTTTCTCCCTGGGGAAAGAACAGTAAGATTTAGGCTATATATGTTCAGACTGGCAGGCAGTGTAAATCAGATTTTTGGCCTATACAGATTGGAATCATATTGGTTTTTATCAAGTCTAAACAGCAAAAACACATGGAAATCAGATCTGAACCACATTCCTAGGTGGTTTGAAATGTGATTAAGTCCGGAAACTCGGACACTGTAGACTGATAAACTATTTTCAGCCAGCGACACTGTCATACAACAGAGCATAAGTTAAGCATTAGTCACATTACTCTGCGACATTACAGATTTGAGAAAGGATTTGCCTGCAATCTGTAAAAAGCCTTTTGAGGCGAATTGTTGTTGGACCAGCAACGGACAAGGATATACACGAGACGAGATAAATTAAACTGGAACCCTAGAAGGAAACAACATTATGCTGTGGAACAGGGACACAAGATGTGAGTCTGTTATAAGTTAAATCAGACAATGACAACTTTGACTTCATGTGGAATCAATCGTGGCAAAACTGCTGTGTTGAATTTTCAACTTGCGGATTCAATAGTCAGCAGTAATTACAAGTCTAACCAATCTTAAAATAAAATAATTACTATTTACAGTCTTAAACTCAATCAATGATAGCTGAAAGTAATGGAAGTAAAAGTCAGTTTTCGATACCATATCAAAGCACATGTGGGACAATGATCAGTATGCTAATATTTGCACACTTGTACAAATAAACAGAGAGAGGGAGAGAGAGAGAGAGAGAGACACACACAGACAGACGGACGGACGGACGGATGGACGGACAGCCAGACAGACAGACAGACAGACAGACACACACACACAGAAAGAGAGAGATGCTGAGTGAGTTCAAGAAAGAGAGTGGGAGGCAGATATACCAAGGGGGGCTTAGAGAGAGAGGGAGGTTGGGGGACAGAGAGCAGTGATGTTGAACATTATGCTTCCGTGATGCATATTATTAAGAAAGGACACACATTCAACTCATCATCGTTGCATCCATGGGACGCATCCTATTTTAGAAACGTCACTGTATAGATATTTTTAAAGCATTCCACGGACACTGCCATTTTGCACAGACTGCGACCCGTTTCTACGAGTCATAAGTTTCCATATAAAACCCTGACCTGAACCATGTCTGTGCGTGCATGTCAGTTGCTGAAATCGCTGATTCATCTTAATAATTCAAAACGTAAAAGAAGTTCAACCTGCTGATGCTTTGAATTATTAGCTGATGTGAAATTTGTACATAGTTTTCTTCTAGTTTTCAAATTGAAATTGTATTTGAGAGAGAGAGAGGAGGGGGGGGGGCATCCTATCTAGTCAGGAAATGGAGTTTGGTCGACAGTACTGACACAGGAAGTCAAGGCAAGAAGTTGAAAATGTCTCATGTGCAAAGTAAATCCACCATGGTATAGAAGGATAAGCCTGTATCTCCACAGCACGTTGGAAATTAAATTACATTGGGAAAAAAAGCCTGTGAAGTGTAATGTCTTTTAAATGGTGAATGGATATTTCATTTGGATTATCTATCTTGCTGGAATGCCTCTCATCAGTATAATGTAATCAGTCACAGGGACAATGGTGTCCTTGGCTGTGTTAAGTTAAGCAGCAATGAAGCTCTGATAGAGTACCATTATACTTCTAAAACAACTCTATGGCTGTGACTCAAGATTAATATGTTTGATTAATGAAAGAGGTGTTTAAAAACACTCATGTCCTATAAACTTCAATGTATGACAAATAGTGAAAATAGCCAATCTACAAGCTTCAAACGCATCGCATCGTGACGTATTATGAGCTAGAAGGTTTTTGAAAATGAAAAATACATATATTAAATTGAAGGGCTTGCGATGCGATGCGATCCCCCGTAGAGCAGTGGTTCTCAACCTGTGGGTCAGGACCCCCAGGGGGTCCCCACTCGATTTGTTTTAGGGTCCCCAGATGACAGCGAAATGTTATGACCTTTATACTATAATAAAAATAATAAAAAAACGTTGGCCAAATTGTCAAATAATATAAGAAAGCGGCGAAAATAGCCGATCTACAAGGTCACAACGAGCTTATCTGCTATTTTAACAACATTCATCTGTGGAAGCGAGTCAAACTAAACTAAATGTAATCAACCAAACTTTATAGCAGATTTCACACAATGCAACTCAATGCGCGTCACAGAAAGGATTTATTTAGTGGTTGAAAAACCAATAAAAGTATCTTAAAATGTATTCTAAAACAAACAGGCAGCGAATGCAGGGATTTAAAAATGGGTGTGTATCGTACAGTAGCTCTACTGTTTCTTCCCAGGAGCTACTGCAGTACTGCCTGGTAGTGGAGTGGGTGTGAATCATCTGCTATCTCACTATTCGATTCCGATTCTTGGGGTCACGATACGATTAACAATCTAATTCCAAGTCATATTGTTGTCATCTGGACTTTAACGACCAAGTGAAGCCAAGTTATTTCCAACAGCTCAAACAATTGTTTTTATAATACCAGAGAGGGTCGCTTGTAAAAATTCTTGGCTTTGATGGTATCTTAGATTAGGTGTAGTTCTATTTCATGCAGAAACACAACATAATTGCCTTGATAAAAGCAACATTAACGAGCATCCCCTGGACACACACACCTCCCCTCTGCTGTGCTGAACTGAAAGTGACTGGAGTTAGTTTTGTTTTCCCCCTTAAGCCCTTGAATATGATTGAGGACATAATAATGTTTACTGTGATTACGGTAAACTCACATTTCAGATCACACACCATACAGGAAGAACTCCTGTAACTTTCATCAGTAAAAAAAAAATATATATCAAATAAAATAATTGTTTTAATAGATTTTTTGAAATTGTGAATCGATTATGAATCTTTGATAATCAGAATCGTGATTTTTACATGAATAGATTTTTTTCCAACACCCCTAGTGTGGAGTGTCAATAAAGACATATGTGGAGGTTCTTATTGAGTGAACATTTGGTGTAATTAGACAGATTCACTGGTGGTTCTGTACAGTGAAACTTCTAACGTCTTAGCGAATGTACAGTGATTAATGTACATTTAAGTGAAGGAAAGGAGGGAGACAAGCTCTTATTGCATCCTCCTCCTCTCACATCCTCATCCTCTTGACAGTTATCAGGTTATGTGACTGACCTCCCCCAAGGAGGGAGAGAGAGAGCACGGATATGAGACAGACTAGAGTGCCGGCGCCAGCCGCCATGTGCCCACCATGACCTGGTGAGTGTGTCATTAGGCTGAAGAACCCAGTTATCAGCTCAAATCAATACGTCAATGTCCATCATCTGCAAGCCTATCCTACTGTACTTGGTTTCTTATTCAAAGTAATGGGGAACCACAGAACTTAATTGAGAGGAGTGGGGGAGAGCTAAGGAGGGTGTAGTGTAGTAGTTTATAATGTTCCATGCTGAGAGCTCTGCATCTGCTGTTATAAAGCCTGATCTGCATTCTATCGCCTGCCGAAAATCCAATTTACACATTCACAACACGTCGTATATTTACACGTTGTGAGCTTGGTTTAAGTAAATTAATGTGAATGAATAGTTCAAGCATCCCTTTAAAAAAATGTACCCACTGAGTTATAAAAGGAATGGAACAAATGTGGTATTTTTCTTTGTAAAAGCATCTGGGTTTTTACAAAGTTAATTTATCAGCTTGTGTTCTAGTTCCAATTTTGTCTGCCTATTTATTTGTTTCATCACTTCCAATTTCACTTGTTTATCCTGAGTCCTGTATGAGCACTCTCTTTCCGGATTGGATGAAACTGGTATCCTGACCTGGCTGAAATATAGAGCTGGCGAGACAGGGAGACCACTGTTACTGAACAAATACTCTATACTACTATACTATAGTGTTTGTTCAGTATAGAGTACTATACTTCTATACTAGCAATGATTAGAATATGTACACGTAACACTTATTTCAACAAAACTTACAGCAACTTTATGGCCACTACTATCCATCCATGGGCTACACAGGACAACCTGCACTTGACACGCTTAAATATACACATTCGTGTTTGGAATTAATTTGAATCAGCTGTCTTGACATGTTTATAGCCAACATGATTTCATTGTTAACATTCCAGGGAACCCAGGCAGAGCCAGGTCATCTGCCTGTAATCCATTATCACAGTTCAAACAGAGCTGTTCCTTAGAACTTCCCACAAAGTGCTTGTCCAGTGTCCACTTCAGTTACTTCTTAACTACTGGACGATGTAAAGATTACTTTACTTTGCTTGCAGTCTGAAAGTTCTGCAATTATTCTATCATTATGCCAATTCCAGCCTATGGCCTAAATGAAATGTCTATTGTAATGTCATAAGGTGAGTCATGCTTTGCTGTAGCCTACTGTAGTCCAGTGGTTCTAGAAGTGGGGTCCAAGGACCCCCAGGGGTCTTTGAGGGAATTCCAGTGGGTCTCCAGCGAAATTGGTTAATATATCAGTTTAACCACTTTATCCCTATTTTATATTTCGGCTATTCAAAATCTAAAATAGCCTTGAGTTTGTAGATCGGCTATTTTTGAAATATTTTGAAAAGTCTTTAACAAAAAATAAGTAAGTAATGATCATTAAAAAAACAAAACACAAATCTTCTTTTATGAGAGTCCTGGCACAATTTTTTTTCAGATGGGGGTACAAGGACGAATAGGCTATCAATTTGGGGTCCCTAACATAAGCAATGTTTGAAACCACTGTAGTCTGCTTAGTATGACAGTTTGGGAGTCATGTGTCATTTTGTGTCTGCAGTCTGCAGAATGTGTGTGTTCACTCTCACTCTCACTTTCTCGCCTCACCTTACATCAAGGCCATACACAGCTGCACAGCGGTGTTAATCAATAACAGGTGTCCGTCGCGTTCATCTGAATTCTGAAGAAATTAACTAGGCTTAAGTTGCGCGTAATGTAGTTGATGAGAGATAATAATAAATACATATAAACAAACAAACTTTAAGAACACAAAAAAGCCAAATAATCCAACTTTCGTGGAAACTTGGCAGGATAGAAAAAAATACACAGAATCAAACGGACTATACTTATAGGATTCATATGCATACGCAAATATATACAATTAATTAAATGTATCAATAGAACCCTTAAGACGACGTCACACTGGCTCCAAACGTCATACTGGCTCCAAATGAAACCCATTCTGTCAGGTCTCACTAGGGGCGCGTTCGAAAATGACGCACCGGAGCACACTCGCCTATTAGTTTGTATTGGCCAGTGCGCTCAGTGCTGTATTTTCGAACGCACCCCTAGGACTCACCTCACTAGCCAACACACAGAAGGGGGTTGGGGTGCACCCCAAAACAACAGGTTGAGAATTGATTGCATGAAACAATCGCCTGTGCATCCAGTCTCAATGTTAGTAAACACATACTGGGTCTATAGTAGCCTACATTGCTCGCCTTCGCCGTAGCACAGCGTAAGTTCTTCCTCCACAAAACAATGATACAGTTAACTGTCTTTGTGCAAAGCGGCGTAGCCGCGTAGGATACTTTACGCACCTTAATAATTAGTTCCAATCCATCTCCAGAAGTGTCCTCTGTCAGCGCGGTGACGCATCGTCACATCAGTGGACAGAGTGATGATGACAAGCAGCCTGCATCCAAGTTGACAATGTAAGCATAAGAAACAGCTGTCTACACAACTGTCTACCATTTACCACCGCAAAAAGTCACTTAATTCGCTTCCCCCTCCTCTTTTAGTGTTCGGCGAAAAATAATGAACGAACGAGTCTGTTGTGGAGTAGGCTTGTGCTACTGAGCGCTCATGAATCGGAAATGATTCATGAATCGGCTCTCATCGACTCAAACAACTGCAAGTCTGCACACGTCAATGACTCCTGTCCACTCGGTGCTGTTGGATGCTCTCTGGCAGTGGTGTAAAAAGTACTCACATAACATTGTTACTTAAGTAAAAGTATCAATACCACAATGTTTTTTTTTTACTTGAGTAAAAGTGTATTGGCATGATTGGCATCAAAATATAAGCCTACCGAAAGTCAAAGTAAATTATGCAGAATGTCCCATTTCAAGTTTTCAAAATGTATACAAATATTTTGAAAATACCCAATCTACAAGCTGCCTAGTGTAGATCTGCTATTTTCCAATAGCCGAAATAGTTACAGAACTTAAGTGGTTAATGTATGTTTAGATGTTTAGTAATAAAAACTCTAAATCTACAAAGTAACTAGTAACAAAGTTTTCAAATAAAGGTAGTGGAGTAAAATTACAATATTTTCCTCAGAGATGTAGTAAGTAAAAGTTGAAAATGGGAAATACTCCAGTAAAGTAAAAAGTTCCTCAAAATTGTACTTTTAGTTATAAGGACAGTACTTGAGTAAATGTACTTACTTTCCACCACTGCTCTCTGGACTGGAGTCTGTGTTCTGTTCTGTTCTGTTCATGTTGTCTATTTACCATTTTACAGACGAGTGGGACAACAATGGATGAGCAAGAATTGATTGAATCAGACTCTTGGACTAGACAGATAGACAAACAAACAAATAGATGGTAGATAGCTCTACATTCTAAACAAAGAGCCTTATTGTTTAAACAGAATAAACAAAACATGGAATCACAATGAGACTCAAATCTGTCCTTTCCAGCTTAGGTGACGGAACAAGGTTTGCAATAATAGAGGGCTATCACTAAAAGTGCAGTAACAGTAGTGTGAATCCAGTGGTGGAAGAAGTAGGCCTACTCAGACAATTCACTTGAGGAAAAGTAGCCTACACAAGTATTGGCATTAATATATAAAGTACCAGTTCAGTAAGTAGCTACTCATTATGCAAAATGTCCCATTTCACAAGCTTTCAAAATGTGTCAATCTTTTTGAAAATAGCAGATGTACAAGCTCACTCACAACACCTCACATCACTATGCCTTGAGCTTGTAAATCGGTAGACGTTGTGGTCACTGGGCCCACCACAATCTGTGTAATTTTGCAACATTTGTATTATTAACCATCACTGTCTTTACTACTGATTTGAAAGGTTAAACAACAACATTATTAGTAAAAATCCAGTCGAACACTAGTTCTATAAACCCAAGTAAAAAGTCACTGTTTAGTATTATGCCAGATTTTGTAAAGTCTGTCTCTGAGGCTAATTCTGATGCCATTCTAATCTTTAACAAACTTAGATAAGAAACCAAAAGTTCCTAAATACAGTTTTCATTATAATTCTTTTTTGTTTCGGCTAAATCCCATCGGAGTCACCACAGCGGATCATCAGTTTCCACCTGGTTCTGTTTTCTGCGTATTCCTCGGTGAATGTCACCTGCATTTTGTCTCTCACCACATCCATAAACCTCCTCTTTGGCCTTCCTCTTTACAATAAAAACAAATATTTTATAAAATGTAATCTACATCATGGACATGAACACAGGCCTGTCGCATCTCTTAGGGGCATAGAAACGGTTTTAACATTAGAGTGTAACTTTGCAGTCGGAGAAATAAAACATAAAATATGGTAAATAAAAAAGTTGATGATGTTTAATTAGAGATTAGAGCCAGATGTCTTGGATTTGCATCAGCAGTCTATCACTGTTTCCATGTGCTCTCAAGATATTGTGCATCCTGTTATTTGGTTAGTGGTTCCCGTAAATGTTGAGGCACATGTCATTTTATTATAGCTTAGTCATGAGTGTGAATGAATGAATGGTTTTATTTCGGTCTTAAACCATGTACATGAGTCAGTCACAACTAACAGTACAAAAACAACACATGGACCGAAAAAGGTGTAGGCTGAAGCCTACGCCTACCCTTTTTACCTTATAACATACATAAAACAGAAACAATGGCAAAACATCGATACAAAAGACTGCGGTATCATGATACACATTTATGGACTTACAGAGCCAGATTTGAACACACACACACAGAGACATAAGTTTGGATACTGAGTGGTCTACAGCGCACATTCCAGAGAACCTGTCCAGTACAAAGGATGCTTCCCAGAGGGCATCTGACCTTAGCTGACCTCTAGGATCTTGGGGTGTTGTTCTTCTGCACAATGAACACACACACACACACACACCAAACTACTTAAGCACACACACACACACACACACACACACACACACACACACACACACACACACACACACACACACACACACACACACACACAGCACACACACCTAGCTCCGTGCACATCCAACGCACACGAAGGCAATGTATGCAAGTACATAGACACACATGTGAAGTCTGCATATAAATACTGTGAGGACATAGAAACCGTCCCTTCTTCTTGCTCCTCTGTTCTGTTCCGGCCACACCATGTAGCAGCAGGGCTGACTCCTGTGTTCTGTACTCTGTTTTATCCAATAAATCGACTTGGGGAACATTACTGGTCTGGACCTTTCTACTTCCTTTCAGCTATATTGTCACGCTTGTGCAAAATACACTACAAGACAAAAACAAAGACAAAAATGTGGACGTTTCACATAGTAATAATATTTTATGGATTATAATGAAGTTTTATATTTATCTACTATATTATCTTTAAACATTTTCTTGAATTTATAGATTGAACTAAACATTTTTAAGTCGTGTGTGAAGCTTCACATGGTGGTGTCTTAGTTTAAGATGTGTTACATTTCAGAGATTATGGCCATGGCCGTATCTTTCTATTGAACAGCGAGAAAGCCACTGGCATATTTTGTAACATATTTTCTAGGATAACTGTGAAAAGAATATTGGTACACCCGCCACTATTCTTCATCTCTGCCCGGAAGACAAGGGGGGAAGGACTCTTGGGGACGGGAAGCGCTGTGTGCGGATGCAAAACAGCTCACTTGGGAGAGTTCCAGTTAGTGAGTGAACCCACAAGGAAGATATTATGAAAGAGAAAGAAGACAGAAAACGGAATCAATAAAAAGCACGAGCATTTAATACTTTCTTTTATTTTCTGCATAAGGTCCTTGCCTCCATATGTCTCACATTATAGGCTCAATAAACCTATAATACACAATAGCCCTGGGGAGAGAAGCTAGGAAAGGAATGTAAGGTTAACAGTTAATACAGTTGCAAACCTTTGTTCCTTGGTTGATTGGTGTTCATCTTGAAAATAAAGTTACTTGAACTGTCAACAAGTGACAAGTTGGTTATTGAGTCTTTTATTCAGTATGTTATTCAGTCTTTTTTCACTTTCATCTCCTCCACTTATCATCTCTGTCAGTCATACAACTTATTTACTCCCCCCAAAATTGGATTTCTGCCTTCAAGGGATTGGAGAGAATAACAAAATAGCATTTGTTTTGTCCACATTCTCCCATAAGATACCAAACACAGTTCTGTTGTACACAGATACTCACACACGTGAGCGCGCACACGCGTGTGTGTGACACACACACACACACACACACACACACACACACACACACACACACACATACACACACACACACACACACACACACACACACACACACACACACACACACACACACACACACACACACACACACACACACACACACACACACACACGTTATGGGCAAATTACTGTAAGGAGCTTCTTTCATTTTTGGGGGCAGAGAGGGAAGTCAATTACAGCAATCAGTGACAAAAAAAACCACTCATGACTCATGGCAACAGACACAGCGGTCATTTTCAACACCACACCACCAAATTACAGGAACGCTCAATATCCACAAGGTAATGGGAAGATGGGAATTACAGATGCACTCAGTATGAAGGACGGAGCTCTGTCTGACTGGTATCGTGTGTGTATGTAACCAAATGTTCCCAACCAAAGACCCAAAATGCTTTAGGCATGTCATTTAGGCTTTTAGAAGCACAGTGGGTTTGAGAGAACAGAACGGCCAGATAGAAAACACAGTGAGAATCCTAATGATTTACTGGTAGATCAGCCCAGCAGAATCCCAGTTGGAATGAAATACAGCTGGGATACATTTTGAAGCCACGCACCTTATTTGGCTGGTTTTGAATGTCACGGCATGTAGACAAGAGTTTTACTATTATTGTCTTCAGACAAAGAAAATCATATGAAATCTTAAGGATAACACTAACACAAGCGGCTGGCAAATCAGCAAAAAGAGTAAAACAGGTGCCCTTTGACGTCTCAAGACTGTGGTAAAGAAATGAAGGTTTAGGATGCTCTTTCATCACATAACGTATATTTCAATCCTATTTGATTATCCTGTCTTGGTAGTATCATCCCTTACCACAACCAAGGGTTACAGTAGTTTGATGGATTGATTGAATACTTTATTAACAGGTTGCAATTAGTACAGTCGTACGATTATACAATGATGCTAAAAGGATAACACAAAAAGCACAAAAAGCCCTAAGGGCTTGTTTCTATTGTGGTCCTGTGTATTCAATTCATCAAGACATTTAAAGACATAAAATAATATGTGAATAGGTGAGTTCTAGGTGTGAGGCCAAGTAGTAACCTGACCAGTTTGTTTCAGAGATCTGAAGCTTTGTTTTTGGGCGGTGAAACCGCCCCTATAAGTGAGATTTGGAAAAATGTACATTTTCCTGCGCTGAGATCTGGGCCCAGGAAATTAGTAGAATTATCCTGCGCTGTGATTGGCCAATCACAGCCTATTCAGGACTGTGATTGGCCAGTGTCACATGACACATGTGCATAGCCCTATATAAGCAACCATAACTCGAAAAAAACCAAAACTTTGTTTTTTTCGAGTTATGGTTTCGTCCATCATAAAGAGTGTTTCAATAAATGTATTTATCCTTTGTACATGATTGATCGACTCCATTCAGTATTGTGATTAGCTAGCAAGACACCGCCCACTTCACACAGGGTGTGATTTTTAATGTCTTTGTGATGCTAGAGTAGGCCTACCATGAGGTGCATGCATAGTCAAAATGACATTGGTTGAGTGCTCCAGAGCTAGTGTCCTCAGTGTATTCCTACTGGCCAACAAGGAGATCCTGCTCAAAAATCTTGTTCTTTGGTTATTATTCAAACTACCGTTGATTATTCAAACTACCGTTTGAATAATCACATAAAATATTTGTAATTTTTTTGCAGAATAAGTATACAGGTCTCGATTTAGATGAACATTCAGATACTGTGACCTCATATACAGTATCCATTTAGTTTAAAGTACTGTATATGCATCCTCTACATTACAAGATAGTGACAGTAACAACTAGAAAAATGTGCTCCTCGGAGCACAGGTCTTCGCCAGGCCTACTCAGGGCCCGAAACTTTGGAAGGCAGTCATAGCCAAATTGAATGGAATCTGAAAAACCTGACAAATACATCTTGATCACATAACTTCAGAGATAATGTGTACCGATTTGTGTGAGTTTTGTAGGAGTTGTAAAAAACAGGCTTTCGGCCTGGAGGAAACAACAACAAACCATGGTTTAGCAGGGAAATTTAAATGCTATACTTGGTGAAAGAAAGCATTTCACAGTGGGGACGTAGACCAACACAAAATTGCAAAGTGTACGTTTGAACAGGCAGTTAAGAAGGCAAAAGCCAATTTTAGAGAGAAACCAAACTTAAGTGTTCACACTGTCTGCCTGCAATTAAGAAAATGTAATTTAGTATACTCTCGGTTACAGACCTTAAAGGGTCCATTTAGTTCCAAACTATCAGTAATGTAACTAGGGACCACCTGGAAGCCCCTCAAGGACCGCTGGGGGTCCCAGACCCCACTTTGAAAATCACTAGCCTGTATGTGGGACTGTCACATATTGTAAATTATTTACAAAAGGATTTGCCGGGCCAGATATCGCGGGTGTTGCCAATTTTGGCCCACAGGCCGCCTGTTGCCTGACACTGAGACGAAGTTCCTGGCCGAAGTGGAGATATACCCTGCCTGTACCATTGTCGGGGGTGGAAGATGTTTTTCATTTTCAGGAGAAAAAGCACTCTAGGCACTCTTAATTACAGGCAAACAGTACACACGTACTGAGTTTGGTTTCCCACTTATCTCAAAGCTGATGACCCCTTGTTCCGTAACAAACTAAATGAATTCTACTGTAGATTTGATGGTACGTCTGTGGATCTGCTAAAATGACAGAACTGTACAATACATTGATATTTTATAGGCAAAGGAAGGCAAGTTTATTCAAGTTTATAGCACATTTCAACAGCAAGGCAATTCAAAGTGTTTTACACAAAACATTAAGCATGAAGGCACAGAGCTAAATAAACACAAAAGGATGTTTTAATATAAAACATAAAAATAAGTACAAAATAGAGTAAAACTACAGTGAAGAAGACTGATAAAAACAAACTCAATAAAACATAGTTGATTTAAAAGAACTAAGAGTTTTTTCAGACACAGTTTTCTGGGAGTTTGTTCCAGATGCATAAAAACTGAACACTGCTTCTCTACGTAATTTTGTTCTGATTATAGGGACATGAAGCAGACCTGTCCCAGACCACCTCAGAGGTATGGATGGTACATTATATAGCACAAGATCAGAAATACTGTATATTTTGGCCCTAAACCATTCAATGCTTTATAAAACCAACAGTGGTATTTTTTAAATAAATTATTTGACAGACAGGGAGCCACTATAAAGAACTCGAGTGATACGATCCGCTTTCTTGGTATTGATAAGGCGGACTTTAGCAGCATTCTGATTGAATCAAGTACAGTCATCTGATTGATTTTAGGGGCACCTTGCTGAGACATAAGTCCTTTAAGCCTTGATATTCTTAAGGTGATAGTAGGCTGATTTTGTAATTGTATTAATGTGGCTGTTAAAAAAAGAAAACATCTGCCTGCCGCAATAATGCTATGCAACTGGCATGATCAGGCTGGGGGATGTTAAAATCAATCCACTGGAATGGTTTTAGTTTTTGGACTGTCTTTGAATAGTGTACTGCAGGTTGTCTATTTCTTAAATGCCTATTTTAGATGTTTATTATAATGTTTTGATTAGATGTCTCTCTCTTCTTCTTCGTTTTTTTGATGATAAGAGCAGATGCAATGCCTCAATTTCCCCTTGGTTATGAATGCGCTACCCTACCTAATAGGTAGGGATAGATAGGTAGTTTTTCTATGCCTACCTATACCTACCAACCTAGCTACAGTACCTCCCTACCTACCTAAATGATTACAGACCTGTGGCGTTGACTTTGAATATGTATGAGAAACTAGCGTTCAATTATCTTTGTGTGATGCTTAATCCGTTTCAATTTCCTTACGGGGAAATATAGGTTATAGAAGATGCTGTATCATTTTGAAATCCATCCTGCTGCACCTTGAGGCACAAGTCCTATTTATTGGTTTTTGTTCTAATAATTGTAATACAATTATTTCAGCAAGGCTGCATAAACAACTCATGGAACTGTAACTTGATCTCTGACTTTTTGACCAATACATCAGAAGCAGTTAAAATAAGTTATCATAGTCAATGGCATGCCCACTGGTGCTTCCCAGTGTTGCGCTATCTGACTGTCGCCTCTCCTGTATTCTTTACTAATGACTGCATGTCTCATTCTGATTCACAAAATCTTCAAATTTGCAGATGTGAAGGGTCTGATCTCCTGTAATGATGAAACAGCTCAGTAGAAGTCTCCTCACTAGTTGAGTGGTGTGCTCATATCAACGTAGCCCAAAACTTATAAAAAACCAAGGAGAAGGTTGTAGACTTGTGCAAAAACAAAATGATCAAGCTGTCGAGAGAGAAAAAAAAGCTTCAAATTCCAGGGGACTACAATTGTCTTCTTCTCTTAAATGTGAGCCATATTGTGCAGAAAGCACAATTGAAAAGCGACAGTGACCGGGGACTTGATTGGCATTTTGTACCCAGGTATGCACCCTAACTACTTGGCTATCGGGTCACCCACAACTCAAGAAGTTTTAAGGTATCAAAGGCAGGGATGTGTGATTTTCACAGAGCCGTGATAGAGTGTTCTCACATTCTTCCACAACTGTGTGGAATGGAAATTGCTCAGCCGATGACAGGAAATAACGTAATACGGGAGTAAAAGTTGATGATAAATCTAAAATCTCTGGACAAGATTTGCCAAGCATCTGTGATATAACACTGCAAAGGATGGGTCTGAAAATAATTAGGGTCCCCTCTCATCCAGGAAATGCACTTGTGGAACATGGTGTTTATATCTCTTATATCGTTGCTGTGGGGCTGAAACCTCCATATTTCACCTTTTAATGTTTTTTTCTCATAAATGTATGCCCTATTTTAAACTTAGTCGTATGAGAGTGTCATGCAAAAATAGTGAAAATAGCCGTTCTACAAGCACATAACTTGTCGTATCGCAATGTGTTGTGAGCTTGTAGATCTGCTATTTTCCCAATATTTAAAAAAAGTATGAACTTTCCCTTTTTCTTTTTTTTTTTTTTTTTTTCGCCTATATTGAAAAAGAAAAATAGGACTGTTGGGTTGAAAGTGGTTAAGTCTGTCTGTGGGTTTTAACATATTTAACCAATGCAAAGTATTAACAAGAGCTTGTGACTAAAGAACTACATTAGATCTACAGTATGGGAACACAGGTCCTTTTTTCCCATTTCGGAAACGGTTTTGGACATACAAGGTTTCTGCCCGACAGCAACAATATCACAGACATAAAGCTTACTCAGAATAACTTGGCCAAGCAGACACACTGGATCAGGATCAGATGGACAGAACCTTTTATATTTAGCTGACCAGCGAGACAACGGTAATATTCCATTCATTCATGCCATTTGTTCCTTGGCCTTGCAGGGCCACATATGTTTCCACTTTCAAATGCAGATGTCAGCCGTTATATATCCTATATTTTTACCAGTTGGTTTCTTTTAGAAGACGTTTTAGCAGTTAATGCTGAGTGGACGGAGCAGTTTTGCAGTAGGCTTCCACACAGAACTTTCACTTTTGTTTTTTGCACACAGACCAACAGTAGTGTTAATTTTGACAGCTTATTTTGAGCTAGTCATAGTCATAAAACTTATTTTAAACCAAACACCATTTTTAGTATTCACCGTTTTAGTCATATGAAATCTTTTAGTTTTAGTCTAGTTTTAGTAGACTAAACGCTTTTAGTCAACTAAATTCTACAGTGGACCTAGTCAGTGGACATTAATCATTGCGTGAATATGGTTATTGACCAGGCAGGGAGTTCAGAGTGTCATCCAAGGAAAGTTTTTAGTAATTGCTTTCATAAATTGGTGCTTGTTGAAGTCTATTTTAGTCAGTAAAACCCTATATTCTTTGTTGACCGGTGTCCCCTCAGATCTACAAGCTCACAAAGCGTTGCGTTTACGACACGTTGCGTCGGTTGCGAGCTTGTAGATCTGCTACTTTCCCAGAATGTTCATTCCAGAATAGGGATGCTTGGATTCATGTGGTTAAAGTCAAATGGAACTTGTACCAACTGTTCCACCAACCGATGCCATATAGTAGCTGGATGAGCAAGCATCTGTGTTGGGTGAAATGTTTGGTTTACTGTCTTTTGTTTGTTATGTTCTTCACACTCAGTCTACTGGGTGGTCTATTCAGTTTCCATCAGAGCTGGGACGGTTGGTACAGTAAGTGTAATTAGCTGACACATGCTGCTACCTTATTTTAGCCAACTGTCTCTCTATTCCTCCCTCTCTCTCTCTCTCTCTCTCTCTCTCTCTCTTTCTCTCTCCCTCTCCCTCTCTCTCTCTCTTAAGCATTGCGGCCAATGCATAATTGTCCTTCCTTCAGGAAAAAAAGGTTAAAAAGCATTAAGAACACAACTACTCGTTTCTGCACTTTCCAAATATGGGTGTCCTCCACTGCTGTGGCCAAATATGAAAATGACTGATGTCAATTGAAGTTATTGTCTCCACCAGGCCGAAAGGCATGGCGAGAGAGTATGTTTTCCACCCCGTCCGTCCGTGTGTCCGTGTGTGTGTCCGTCCGTCCATCTGTCTGTGAACAGCTAATCTCCGGCACCGTTGGCCCGGTCGCAGCGAAACTGTGCACACCAAGATTTTGACATGGGCCTGTTATAGCGCCACCAGGAGGCCGATTTGTGCAAAACATATTTTTTGACAGTACTCCTACAGATTTTGTCCAAAAATCACGCAAATCGGTACACAGTATCTCTATAGTCATTAAACAAAACGAGTCTTTCAGATTTCTCATATTCCATCCTGATTGCCTAAAAATGTCTTCCAAAGTTTGCAGGAGTGCTCCGTTTTGAACAAAATGCCTCAAATCATGAACACAGCATGCAATTTCCGTGAAATTTTGCACGCACATTCCCATTAGGCCGAGGAAGAACTACCATTTGAACTTTTTCAAATCAGCCTCATGGTGGCGCTATAACAGGCCGATTCGTGTTTTTACCTATAATTGCACCGATCTGTGTAAAACTTTGTATGCACACTCCTTAGAGGTCAAGGAAAAACCTTTGCCCTGCATTTTTCACATCTGCCTTTTATAGCGCCACCAGGAGGCCGACTTATGTAAAACACATTATTTTATACTACTCCTTCCAATTTTATCCAAATTTCACGCAAATCGGTACTCACGACGGATTTGTTTGATTTTTCATATTCCATACTGATTGGCTAAGATTGACATCTAAAGTTTGCATTATTGGCTTGTTTTGAACAAAATTCCGCAAATCATGAACGCACTGTCCAATTGCGCTCAAACTTTGCACGCACATTCACACTATGTTGAGGAACAAATGCCATCCTTTTAACATTGGCCTGTTATAGCGCCACCAACAGGTCTAATTTAGCAAAACACATGTTTTTAACAAAATGCCTCAAATCATGAATGCAGTCAGTGTCCGATTGTCGTGCAAGGCCTAAGAAGAAATGGCACCCTTTTCACGTTGGCCTATTATATCGCCACCAGGAGGCCACGATAGCCTACCTGACCTGGCGGAGACCTGTGCTCCGAGGAGCACTTTTTCTAGTTCTAATTATTATTGCCCTTTGTTCGCTGACCTACTCGGAGACCATGTGAAGTCAGGAACGATATGAGTTGGGAACGATGCAATTTGGGTATGCATGCCCCACCCGGTTATATAATACCCATTGTACCTGTTGTCAGAGTACTCGCTGTACCCGTTGTTAGAGTACCCAGTGCGGTACTTGTTACCACAGTACTAATAACGTTAGATGTTACAATCAATGGGCGATGTGGGAACCGGCCTACTTGGGAACAATGCAAGTCGGGAATGCATGCCCCACCCGTTAATGCAATACCCATGGAACTTGTTGTACTTGTTTCAGAGTACCCATTGTGGTACCCAGTGCGGTACTCACTACCATATATGACCGATCAACCAAATATGGAGATACATGGGCATGAATGGGAGACAGACGGACCCGTGGTGTTCCATTGTATAATTATCATGCTAACACTTATATTGGTACAACGGCACAAACGTGAGGTTTGACAAAGCTTGACAAATCCGTACACACGATGGGTTGGGTTGGCCAATCAGGGACGCCAATGCCTACACCACCCCCTCTCAACTGACATCATATTGATGACAATGGAGCTCTGCAGTGTCATAGTATCGATGTCTACATTACAGCAACGTAACGTATACATCACAGCTGTCCTTTATATCATAGACACAGCAATTGTCTAAACGTAGTCACTAGACTGCATTCTAGCTTTGCAACCTCACACAAATTCTGTCCTAGGGGGACAGGGGGTCACTAAAATGACACTGGAGACAGGAGAGGTGGTTTTCAGTAGCCCTACTCGAGTTTGCACCGAGAACCGCTTGCGCTGGGATATGAGCCCTGAACAGATCCAGCAGATGTCTGTCGAGCTCATCGCCAAGACCGAGAAGGTGTACGATGCTATTGGTTCCCTGGACCTGGACAGTGTGACCTTCTACAACACTCTGAAGGCTCTGGCTGACGTGGAGGTGGAGTACAGTGTCCAGAGGAACATGTTGTTCTTCCCCCAGTATGTGTCTCCCAGTAAGGAGGTGAGGACCGCCAGCACAGATGCATATAAGAAGCAGTCTGAATTTTACATGGAGATGTGCATGAAAGAGGATGTCTACCAGAGGATTATAGCTCTGGAGAAGGTGAATGCAGACAGTCTGACAACAGAGGCTAAGAGATACATGGAGAGACTGGTTAAACTGGGGAGAAGGAATGGACTGCATCTCCCAAAAGAGAAACAAGACAAGATAAAGGTCATTAAGACTAAGTTAAGTAATCTATGCATCGACTTCAACAAACATCTGAATGAAGACACCACCAGTTTGACCTTCAGCAGAGATGAACTGGGCGGTCTTCCTGAGGACTTCCTGAGTTCCCTGGAGGTAGATGGAGACAAGCTGATGATCACTCTGAAGTACCCTCACTATTACCCCACCATGAAGAACTGCTTTGTCACTGAAACACGCAAGAAACTGGAAGAAGCTTTTCACTCACGCTGTAAAGAGGAGAACTCTGCCATCTTGAAGGAGTTGTTGGAGCTACGTGCTCAGATGAGCACTCTGCTGGGCTTCAACAATCACGCTGACTTTGTTCTGGAGATGAACATGGCAAAATCTGGCAAGAAGGTGTCCATCTTCCTGGAGGAGTTGGCTCGTAAGCTGAAGCCACTAGGAGACAATAATAGAGCAATCCTCCTAAAACTGAAGGAAAAGGAGTGTCAGAAGAGAGGTCTGCCATTCAATGGAGAGCTGTATGCGTGGGACACTCAATACTTTATGAACCAGGTGGAGAATACCAAGTATGCAGTGGATCACAACCAGTTGAAGGAATATTTCCCCATGGAGGTTGTGACCCAGGGTCTGCTGGATATCTACCAGGACCTGCTCGGTCTGTCGTTCAGCCTGGTTGATAGCGCCCCTGTGTGGCATCCCGATGTCACACTGTACTGCGTCACTGACCGCTCCTCTGGACAGAAAGTTGGACAGTTCTACCTCGACCTGTTCCCCAGAGAGGGGAAGTACTGCCATGCAGCTTGCTTTGGCCTGCAGCCCGGCTGTCTGCTGTCTGATGGGAGCAGACAGATCTCTGTTTCCGCCATGGTAGCTAACTTCAGCAAACCCACGGCCAACACTCCCTCCCTCCTGCAGCACGACGAGGTGGCGACGTACTTCCATGAGTTTGGTCATGTCATGCACTGCGTCTGTGCTCAGACTGACTACGCTATGTTCAGTGGAATCAATGTGGAGAGGGACTTTGTGGAGGCTCCATCCCAGATGCTGGAGAACTGGGTTTGGGAGAAGGAATCGCTACAGAGAATGTCCAAACACTACAAGACAGGAGCTCCGATTCCCGACGACCTGTTGGACAAACTTGTTAATTCTCGCCGTGCCAACACAAGCCTGTTGAAACTGAGGCATGTGGTCCTGGCTAAAGTGGACCACGCTCTTCACACCCAGACTGGTTTGGACCCAGCTGAGGAATATGCCAGGCTCAGCAAGGAGATCATGGGAGTCCCTGCTTCTCAAGGGACCAACATGCCAGCTACCTTTGGCCATCTGGCAGGTGGCTACGATGCCCAGTACTATGGCTACCTGTGGAGTGCGGTGTTCTCCATGGACATGTTCTACACCCGTTTCAAACAGGAAGGAATCATGAACCCTAAAGTGGGTTTGGCCTACAGAAACTGCATCCTGAAGCCTGGTGGTTCTGAGGACGCCTATCAGATGCTGAAGAACTTCTTTGGTCGTGACAAATACACTGGAAAGCGAAACACAAAAACAAAAAGGACGAAAACAAGGAACGATAATAACAGTAATGTGCAACAGTTACCCAAACCAAAGAAGATCAAACACGATTAAAACATCCAACAGCACAGTTTACAGCATTAATACTAGAGATGTTCCGAAGATACCATTTATTCATTCCGGATACGATTTCTGCTACCTAACCTTGCATATCGGCCGATACTGAATACTGTTTAGTTTATTTATTAATTTGTTATTATTTGTACCATTTTGTTTATCTATTAATTTGTATATTATTTTATTATTTTTACTGGTGAAACATGCTTGGGAAATTCTTTCTTTTCATATTGTGACTTGTGGCTACTAAGAATGGTTGTTATAAAAGATCTGTTGATTGTCTGGGGGAGAAGGAGGGGATGTGGGTGTCATATATACTATGGTAAAGATTGGAGGAATTGCAGTAAACGGTTATTGCAGAAGGCATTATTTTGGTTTTGGAGACGGAGAGTAGGACCTGTAGTGTGGCTTACTTGCAGAGATGGAGAGATTGATTTGAAATCAGAGAGCATTATTTTGGACTAAATAAGCTTCCAGCCTCCGTCTTTTACAGGGGGAGTTGCATCACGGCACAGAACTCAGAGATAAGAATGCGATTTAGATAGCATGTTCATTGTTTACTTGGTATCCTACTTTCTTTGAGGCGCTACACTGTTCTCTTTTCACTCTATTTATGTGAGTATTAATTGTACTTGTTTTTTGACTAGAGTTCATGCTTACTGTGCTTATTCCGATCTCGCACTTGTAAGTCGCTATGGATAAGAATATCTGCTAAATGCCTCAATTGTTATTGTAAATTGATGACAGCATGGACAATCTTTAATTCAAAGAAAAACATAACCTCTTGTATTTGGGAATATTATGGGTTTTAGATTAACTCATTAACCGCCAGAGTAAAACATCGTCTATAGCCGCCCTTGCCAGCGATTCTGAGCGTTTTCTCTAACCTTTGAAAAATCATAGAGTATTATTCTTCACAACGATCCATCCACTTCATTAGACATTCGATTGTGCACCAATGAAATTATTTAAATGACATGGCTAAAATAAACAACAACAGCGTCATCAACAGTGAATAAGATACATTCTATTCAAATCTATTCTAACTAGGTCATATAAGAATGCCCGGTCTATGTTTAAAACAACGCCTCAAGATTGTCAACTCATGTGATTTAGTTAATTTAGTGTCTTTCACACAAACATTGGTACAACGGTCCATTTGTCCCTTATATCATTTCCAAAAAAAACAACAGCTATAATGGTCAGCATGATGTCTAATAGAATGTCACTGTCTGGCTTTGATGGAATTATTCTGGTAGGGATATTAATGAGTTTTGCTAAATTCAAGGAGTCACAAAAAGACAATGTAATGTATAATTCTCGAGATTTAGCGCTAAACCAGTCATTACAGATTTACACAGATCAGCTGTTCTAAATCTAGCAGATCTACAAGCTCACAATGTGTCACGATGCGACGCATTGAGAGCATTATAGATCTGCTATATTCAAAAGACGAATACTTGTTTTCTTCTTTTTTTTTACTAAATTTATCCCACAATTTGCCAGCCTGGGGAGAGCCCCGAACTGAGTTCATGCTTCCTTTAATGCATGAGGAGTGAGCAGGCCGCTTCTTATCACCTGACAGGGGGAGTTTCCCCGGTAGGACGTAGCTCATGGAAGGAACACGTTATTCCAACCAGCTCCTTTCCCCTCCATCAGGCGCCCCGGCTGACCAGGGGGAGGCATTATAGAGACCAGGAGTACTGCATGTTTTTTGTGAGGGTACCTGCCCTAGGGGACACGGGGAGAACATGCAAACTCCACACAGAAAGGCCCTTTTGCCAACCCCACCTAGTGTATGGGCACTGATGACGCGGAGGAGAGGACACGCCCCCAGCGCCAACAGCATCCCCGGCGGGAATCGAACCCAGGACCTTCTGCCTGTGAGGCGACGGTGCTACCGACTGCGCAACCGTGTCCCAAAAAAAGATTTTTATACATTTGAAAACTTTCAATTCTGAGTACTTTCTACTTTTGGTATTTTAAGTACATTTTGTTACTGTACCTTCACGGACAAGGTATGTTTCAATGTCAATACATCTGCATCAGGTATCACCTTGGACTTCACCTTATGAAGCTGTATTGACATTGACATTCAAACTCTGCTGATCAACCGGAGGTTCAGAGTTCACCTCGGACAGAACACGAGCGCATGGAGAACGCAGACAAATGGTCTCCCGCAAGGCTCAGTTCTAGCTCCAACCCTGTTCAACCTCTACACAAACAACCTACCCACCACCAAATCCCGCAAATTCATCTATGCAGATGACATCTGTTTGGCATTCCATGCAACAGACTTTGACCCACTGCTCAACGCTCAATGAAGACCTGGCTAAACTGGACCAGTTCTGCAAAACCTGGTGCCTAAAACCAAGCTCCAGTCTCCATCTCCACAATGCAAAAGCTGCCAGAGAACTAAACATCCACCTGAGCGGACTCAAGCTGAAGCATGCCTCTAATCCAACCTACCTTGGAGTGACCCTTGACAGGACCCTATCCTTCAAGGAACATCTAAAAGGGACGGCAGCTATAGGTGAAGTCAAGAAACAACCTGCTCTGCAAGCTCGCTGGTGCAAAATGGGGGGCAGCAGCCTCCACACTGCGCACCTCAGCACTGGCCCTTGTATATTCTGCAGCAGAATATTGTGCCCCTGTCTGGTCCAGGTCATCTCATACACACCACGTGGACACCCAGCTCAACACAACCATGAGAACCATAACCGGGACTATTCGCTCAACACCACTCCCCTGGCTCCCTGTCTTATCAAACATAGCTCCTCCACATATCCGGCGAGCAGCATTTACTCAAAGGATGCTTCAAAAGTCCAAAGACTCTCCCCATCTACTAATCCATGCAGACATCTACAACCCACCCACTGCTCAACTTCCATCCAGACGGCCAATTTGGAAGAACACCCCACCAGCTGACTTCGCCATCCAATCAGCTTGGAAAAATGAATGGGAGTCCAAGGAGGTCCCAAACAAACATCTGGTGTCAGACCCCAACCAACAGGTCCCTGGCACCAACCTCCCAAGGAGACAATGGTCGACACTCAATCGATTCAGGACTGGACATGGCCCCTGCTTGGCCAGCCTTCACAAGTGGGGCAGTAGCCCAAGCCCACTGTGTGCTTGTGGAGAGGAGCAAACTATGGAGCACATCATAGAAGTTTGTCCTCTCCAAAGACTGAAAGGAGGATTAGTCACCCTCCATACAGCAGACCAGGAGGAAACTGCTTGGCTTAAGGACTTTGCATTCGCTAAATAGAATTGACATTGAAACGTTTTCACGTTATTTGCCTGCACCCTGTAATTAACTGTGGATAAGATGGTGCTTCCTCAGTTCACCTATTTGACTGAAACTTTACAGAGGAAAGGTTTTTCTCCACTGTGTATACGCTGGTGTCTTTTGAGAGCACCAATAGGACTGAAACTCTTGTCACAATGTTTACAGAGGAAAGGCTTTTCTCCAGTGTGGACACGCTGGTGAGTCTTCAGGTCATATAACCGACTGCAACTCTTGTCGCACTGTTTACAATGGAAAGGCTTTTCTCCAGTATGGATACGCAGGTGTGTCTTCAAAGAACCTGAGTGCCTGAAACTCGTGGACACGATGGTGGATCCTCAGATCAACTAACGCGCTGAAACTCCTGTAACACTGTTTACAGAGGAAAGGTTTTTCTCCAGTGTGGATACGATGGTGTATTTTGAGAGCACCTATATGACTGAAACTCTTGTCACACTGTTTACAATGGAAAGGCTTTTCTCCAGTATGGATACGCAGGTGTGTCTTTAAAGCACCTGAGTGCCTGAAACTCTTGTCACACTGTTTACAGTGGAACGGTTTTTCTCCAGTGTGGACACGATGGTGGATCCTCAGATCAACTAACGCGCTGAAACCCCTGTAACACTGTTTACAGCAGAATGGCTTTTCTCCAGTGTGAACACGCTGGTGTCTCTTCAGAACACACTGAAACCCCTACCACACTGTGCGCATGTGTGGTTTCCTTTCTTGTTGAAGTCATCAGAGCCATATTCACTTCTACTGTTTGAGTTGAAGTCCTGGTAAGATCTTGATTCATCTGTGTTGTCTCCATGTTCCTGGCTGGCGACAGAGCTGGCAGTTTGAACGGCCACTGGTTCATCGTCAAAGCTGCTGCTATCCATGGACTGTGAGGTGGATGGGGTCATTTGCTCTCTTCTTGCTTGAAGATTTGTCCTCATGTATTGTCTTCGCTCACTTGTCTCTCTCACACCCTCGATCTTTAATATCTTCTCTCAGGGTATTTATTACCTCCTATATCCCTTTCTCTCACACTTGGATTGTCTCACTCTCCTCAGTCTTTACCTTGCTAGCTATCTATCTCTGTTATCCCTGTATTTCTCCCACTAGGGTCTCAATATATTCCACTTGAAGACACTATTTCTCTTGGATGTCATTTTTGTATGTAGTAGAGAACATCTTATATATGTTGACCAGAGCTCTGGTCTGATGTCACACACAACACAAACTGTTGCCAAACATTCCTGAACAATGCTGATTTGTGCAGGTACCACTGCAATTAATTGCATCAGTGTGGTGAATTTGGTATATTATGCTATGAAAGGGAGTTCTTATTGACACACATTTAAACACTGGATCCCCTGGATTCCAATGACTCTCTCCAGGCAAAACTGTTTTAATACTAACAACAAGTTAACGGTGTAAATGGTTAATCACAGAATGCCAACATCAAGCTATCAGGATTAATGGTAGGTGGGAGCCTACATGGGATATATATATATATATATATATATATATATATATATATATATATATATATATACACGAGTGTACACACACACACACACACACACACACACACACACACACACACACACACACACACACACACACACACACACACACACACACACACACACACACACACACACACACACACACACACACACATATATATATATATATATACATATGCATATACATATACATATGCATATATATGTCAGGGCCCTCACATCTAGGCCCGATCCGAGGTTGGTCCAGACAGCACTGGCCTATAGTCACTCATGGTCATGCAACCATGATGTGCAGTACTAGCAACTCAAATTGCCATGGAATTGAAAGGAAATGAAATACAGACACATGTAATGTACTTAAACAAGACCAGGAGACCTGGTTCTGCCAGACCCAAAATGAAGTCCTAGTATGTAACACACCTACAAACCACTTTATAACTGTAGTTCATGATGTCATGAATAGTTCGTGACGAAAGGGGATGTCACAAACTTTTTTTTGGCTGGGGCCGGAGGACAAATGGCCCCTGCCCATGTATGGACGAAACAGGTACAAAGCCTCATGTAAGCCCGACCCCTTGGGTCTGGCAAAAAGGGGGACAGACTTTTTTGGCTGGGGCCGGAGGACAAATGGCCCATGCCCATGTATGGACGAAACAGGTACAAAGCCTCATGGTACAAATCCTCCATACATGGAGGAAATAGGTACAAAACATGCACTACGTCACGGCTAAGCCGGACTTCACATGACGTGTATACCCATGTATGGACGAAAGGGGGACAGACTTTTTTGGCTGGGGCCGGAGGACAAATGGCCCCTGCCCATGTATGGACGAAACAGATACCCATGTATGGACGAAAGGGGGACAGACTTTTTTGGCTGGGGCCGGAGGACAAATGGCCCCTGCCCATGTATGGACGAAACAGATACAAAGCCTCATGTAAGCCCGACCCCTTGGGTCTGGCAAACATAAATAGCAATACACCTGCCCTACCTTTGCGATCTTCTCTAACATTATAACCATCATTACAAATTACATTTTCTCTACACCATACATACCAATGTTAGGCTTTGCAACCATATACAAAGTTTAACACACAAATCAAGGTTAAGTAGGAGACCACGAATAGAGCATACATCACGGCAATGTCACATAATGGCAACATCACACCACAATCACAAAAGGATTAAACAAATCAAGTTTAAATAGGAGAACACGAATCGTGTATCACAACCACGTCACGTATACATCACAGCAACATCACAGCACAATATTAAAAGGAATAGGAAAACTCAAGATATGGTTCTGTTTCAAATTATATAGTTTATTGCATATTGTATGTCTACCAACGGTTACAACAACACACATAATATTCTGTTGAAGGCAGCTCTGTACTAACAGCAGCTCTTCACCTCAATACTAGGAGAGGAATCAAGATTGGGCTTTCAGACAAACATAACTAACCAGCTCTCCTTCATATCACAGACAAAGCACTCACTCGTCTTAACTTAATCTCTGTCAAACTCACCTGTGAATCGATAAGCGTTCACACCTCATTCTGAAGGGAAAACCTTTCATGCTACAATCCACCCTCCACAGTCTGACATCCATCTGACGGAAAAAAGTTGTGATTGCTTTTCACTAATAATGGAATCGACAGGAGAGGTGGTTTTTGGTAGCCCTACTTTGGTTTGCACTGAGAACCGCTTAAACTGGGATATGAGCCCTGAACAGATCCAGCAGGTGTCTGACGAGCTCATCGTCAACACCAAGAAGGTGTACGATGCTGTTGGTTCCCTGGACCTGGACAGTGTGACCTTCGACAACACCCTGAAGACTCTGGCTGATGTGGAGGTGGAGTACACTGTCCAGAGGAACATGTTGGACTTCCCCCAGCATGTGTCTCCCAGTAAGGAGTTGAGGTCCGCCAGCACAGATGCAGATAAGAAGCTGTCTGAATTTGACGTGGAGAAGAGCATGAGAGAGGATGTCTACCACAGGATTGTAGCTCTGGAAAAAGAGGTGGATGCAGACAGTCTGACTACAGAGGCTAAGAGATACATGGAGAGACTGGTTAAACTGGGCAGAAGGAATGGACTGCATCTCCCAAAAGAGAATCAAGACAAGATAAAGAACATTAAGAAAAAGTTAAGTAATCTATGCATCGACTTCAGCAAACACCTGAATGAAGACACCACCACTTTGACCTTCAGCAGAGATGAACTGGGCGGTCTTCCTGAGGACTTCCTGAGTTCCCTGGAGGTAGATGGAGACAAACTGAAGATCACTCTGAAGTACCCTCACTATTTTCCCACCATGAAAAAATGCTTTGTCCCTGAAACACGCAAGCGACTGGAAGAAGCTTTTAACTCACGCTGTAAAGAGGAGAACTCTGCCATCTTGAAGGAGTTGTTGGAGCTACGTGCTCAGAAGTGCGCTCTGCTGGGTTTCAACAATCATGCTGACTTTGTCCTGGAGATGAACATGGCAAAGTCTGGCAAGAACGTCTCCATCTTCCTGGAGGAGTTGGCTCGTAAGCTGAAACCACTGGGAGACGAGGAGAGAGCAGTCCTCCTAAGACTGAAGGAAAATGAGTGTCAGAAGAGAGGTCTACCGTTCAATGGAGAGCTGTATGCGTGGGACACTCAATACCTTATGACCCAGGTGGAAGAGACCCACTATGCAGTGGATCACAACCAGTTGAAGGAGTATTTCCCCATGGAGGTTGTGACCCAGGGTCTGCTGGATATCTACCAGGACCTGCTTGGTCTATCGTTCAGCCTGGTGGATAGTGCCCCCGTGTGGCATCCTGATGTCACACTATACTGCGTCACTGACCGCTCCTCTGGACAAACAGTTGGACAGTTCTATCTTGACCTGTTCCCCAGAGAGGGAAAGTACGGCCATGCAGCTTGCTTCGGCCTACAGCCCGGCTGTCTGCTGTCTGATGGGAGCAGATTGATGTCTGTTGCCGCCATGGTAGCCAACTTCAGCAAACCCACAGCCAATGCTCCCTCCCTCCTGCAGCACGATGAGGTGGCGACGTACTTCCATGAGTTTGGTCACGTCATGCACCAGCTCTGTGCTCAGACTGACTACGCTATGTTCAGTGGAACCCACGTGGAGAGGGACTTTGTGGAGGCTCCATCCCAGATGCTGGAGAACTGGGTTTGGGAGAAGGAATCGCTACAGAGAATGTCCAAACACTACAAGACAGGAGCTCCGATTCCTGACAATCTGCTGGACAAACTCATCAAGTCTCGCCGTGCCAACACCAGTATGTTCAATCTGAGGCAGATAGTCCTGGCTAAAATGGACCAGGCTCTACACACTCAGACTGGTTTGGACCCGGCTGAAGAATATGCCAGGCTCAGAAAGGAGATCCTGGGAGTCCCTGCTTCTCAAGGGACCAACATGCCAGCTACCTTTGGCCACCTGGCAGGTGGCTACGACGCCCAGTACTATGGCTACCTGTGGAGCGAGGTGTTTTCCATGGACATGTTCTACACCCGTTTCAAACAGGAAGGAATCATGAACCCTAAGGTGGGTTTGGCCTACAGAAACTGCATCCTGAAGCCTGGTGGTTCTGAGGACGGCTATCAGATGCTGAAGAACTTCCTGGGTCGTGAACCCAAGCAGGAAGCGTTCCTCCTGAGCAAAGGACTAACGGTGGAGCTGGAGGCTTCAACCCCGTTTCCCTGTTGACCAATCAGGTCAGCAGGCTTGTACACGATCCCAGCGGCCCACAACACTGACACGTTCAGCAAGACTGACAAGGAATTTTCTGGAACATGAACCCAAAGATGGATACAGTATGTTGACTCATTCACTGCCATTGACGAGAATTCGTCCAAACGCCCATACCGCCAAGGACGAGATTTGACGAGATTTTTTTTTCTGTGGGGGGTGGGCTCCGCAGCCTGTGAATGATCCAAGCACCACTGAAGAAGACTACACCCAGAAATCACATGATTACAAAAAAAATGTAGGCACCTTTCATGTTAAAGGATACACAAAAGTCAAATTTCTGTTGTTTTCGGCTTGTTTTTCCAAAAAAAAAAGCCACATTCAAACGGCCATAGCTCTGGAATGGAGGATCGCGGCCGGCCAATTATTTTCCCCCCGATTCTACCGGACCCCAATGCGTGTAATGAGCCGATCTCCGTGAGGACGGCGGTCACAGAGAATATTCCATGATTTTTCAAAGGTACAGTAAAATCGTTGTTTCCTGGCAGTGACAGAGTTAAACTTAAAAAAGAAATCTGAATGATCCACTTCTAACTTTGCACTGTATATCTTGTTAACTACGTCAGAATGTAACAAGGAGGGTTTAGGGGATAAGCACGCCAACTATGCCAGTGAGCCTTATCGTAAGAGTTCACACAGCTAGCAGGGAAACCTCCCCACGTCTCGTGCACCATCGTATAGCAGACACCTTACCATGCAATGTGCTGCAGGTGACAGACCATGCTGTGTCGGTAATTTGTGAATGTTTTTGATCTCGGCCCGATGTTACAACCTGCCTGTGTGGATAAAATTACATGTTTGTGAAGACAAATGAGACAGTAAAACTTCCATTATATGTTCCACTGAAGCTGCTGTTCACAGCTCGTAATGTTTTGTGTCTCAATCGTCTTAATCGCCTAACCAAGTGTCTTCAAATTCTTCAAGTGAAGGGGATTGTAAATGATGTTTGGGAAAGTGAATGAGTAATGCACTTTCTTTCCCTCAACAAGCACTGTCAAACTGCCCTTGAGAAAATCACTTTGCTGTCCTCACTGTTGATTTTCTGCAGGGGCATGTGGAGGGGGGGGGGGGGGCAATGCCTCTTTTGATCCCCCCTAGTCTTTCATTTTTATAAATGTCATGCTTCTGGTCAGACTGAATTAAATACATTCATTTTGGGAAATATAGCCTGTCTGATATGTTGGATATTTATGTTTTATAATATCACTATTTAACTATTTAATGAAATGTAATTTTAACCATATTAACCCTGGTGAACCTTTTTAAATTCACAAATAGAATGAATGAAAATAGCAGATCTATAACTTTACAAATGCATCACCATATGAAACATTGTGAGCTTGTAGATCACCCATCCCCAACGCGCTGCCACTGGAGCTGCTCAGTGGCCAACAGTACAGGACAGTGACTGTGCTGGGCTGCTGCCTCCCAGTTGTGAAAGTGTGTGTAACATGAAGTGGGGCATTGTTGCTCCAAGTGAATTTGACCTTGCTGACAGACGGCGTGTGCTGATGATTTAAGACCTTCCCTGCAATCCCTATAGGTTTGATGACCTTTCCATATGGAGAGAGGTAACTGTAACTGCACTCTCTCAATCTGTCAGCACCTCTGCCATAAACATGTAGTGTTGTTGTTAGTGGGAATAAACACTGAAGCACCCGAGAGGAAGTGGACTAAGAAAGGGGAGAAGCCAAACCAAACCATTGTTCCTGTTTACACAAAAAAGGAGGTGGTGCCCCCAGAGGTAAAAACAAAGGAGGGAAAAAAAATCATTTAATTTTACCGAATGGGTTCCCATATTCATGTAACTGTAAAGGTCCTTACACACCGGGGCGAATTCTTCATGCAAATAATTTTTTTTTTTTTTAAAACCTTATAAAGTCAATGCAAGCGTCCACATCAGTTTCGCGAAGCGAAAAAGCGTCTTTTAATTATTCGGAACGAGTCCGAATTTTGCGTATATTCGCATATTCGCCGGTGTGTAACCGCCTTTACACCCCAAATTTGAACCTGGGTCCCGTGCGTGGGAAACCAAACATCAACCACTCGGCCAAAGAGGGATTCCCCATTTGGCCAGGGGAGATATAATTGGGCTTATGAGCTACAGGCAGTACTTCTTGTCAACCAGCAGGTGTCCTACCCGGCACCAGGGTCTACATTTCTCAATGGAAGATTAAAAGACCACCTCCAACCACTGAAGATGTATTGGTTATATTGTTTAACATGCTGTACTCTACCATACTAGTTAAAACATATGTTTTGTTCATAAGAATGAGTCCAGGATTGCAGGTTTCTGCAAGGACTAACTATGAGTAATGAATCCCCCAACACACGCACACGCAAACACTCACGCACACACACACTTAGTTGCACACACCCGTCACCCCTGTAATCCTTCTCTCCACTAAGAGGAACAAAGAGACATGTTCTGCTTGGTTTCTCTCCAAATTGGTCCATTTGCCAGCTAATTGCATTAAGAGATGCCAGGTTAGATGTCAATGCCTATACAGCCTGGCACACACTGGCACATCACCACAACCTCTCAGCCAGTTGGAGAGGCTTCTGAATCACACAAAACGCTTCCTGATTTGTGGGGTCAAAGGTTAGAATACTTCTGGTTCAGTTCAGACCCACCGGTAACAAATTCCTTCCTGTTTGTGTCTCTGTTTCAATACACACACACACACACACACACACACACACACACACACACACACACACACACACACACACACACACACACACACACACACACACACACACACACACACACACACACACACACACACACACACACACACACACGTACGTGTGTGTGTGTGTGTGTGTGTGTGTGTGTGTGTGTGTGTGTGTGTGTGTGTGTGTGTGTGTGTGTGTGTGTGTGTTGGGGGGTATCTACCAGCATGATCTGTGACTCAAGACTCCAGAGATACTGTGTACCGATTTGTGTACCTTTTGGACAATATTTGTAGTAGCAAAGAGTGTGTTTTGAAGAAAAGGCTGCACACTCATAACCACGATGCAGAATAATTTAATGAAAACTAACGTTTCGACCTGGAATAATCTTCTTCAGGTATTGAAGAAAAGGAAAACGTCTAATCAGACAGAAATGCGCATGGCCTATATTGGGAGTTGTCCCATAATCCAGGGGGAAACATTATAGTACAACCCATTGTTCAGGAGTTACAAGCCAAAATGTGAAACTGTCCTGACAGCTGCACCCCACGACTGACACACCGCTGGGTGGCAACCCTTGCTGGCAGTATCAAGAACGAGCACACCATTCAAAGTAACAGAGCGACAGAAAAGAACATGGAGAAGTGGCGCCCTGTTATATTCTGTTCCTCAAGCTATACTGTGACTGTGTATAACTTTTTTTTTTCATTTCTCATGTTGTTTAGCAAACAAAGCATAAACAACCACTGCTCCGCGGAAGGAACTTGCTGGATGGTCGGTCGGGGAGTGACAGGGACCAATCAGAAGGCAGACATGTGTCCATTATGACACTTTAATTTATTAAATGATAAATCCTTATTCATTCTCACTCATTTTATTGCATTAAAGTTATTGTACCTTGGCCAGGATATGACCAGTCTCTCTCTCCCCCCCCCACCCACCCACCCACCCACCCACACACACACACACACACACACACACACACACACACACACACACACACACACACACACACACACACACACACACACACACACACACACACACACACACACACACACACACACACACACACACACACACACACATACTGATGATAACTACAAAAAACAACACCCCAAGTGCAGTGTTTTGCTGTTAGTGTAACATAGGGGTAGAAGCGCTGACTAGAAAGAGCCCCAAGGTGCCTTGGGAGAACCGGTTCTGTGAACCTGGCGTGACCCCTCCCATAAGGTCATACCTGTGGCAAACCTCTCAGGGGCGTCTGCTTTGGCTGCTGCTGCCCCGACACGACACGACAGATTGTGTGTTGTTGTTGTATTAAGAAGCTCAAGAGCACGCAAGGAGGCCATTCATTCTCCCAGTGCCGTCAAACAGATCGGCGGCGAGGAAACACCTGACAAAGGCGGAGATAATTTCCGTGCTGTGTTCTTGTGCCGGCAGCAGAACACGATTTAAGAAACAAATTAAAAAGAAGCTCCTTGAGATATGTGTGAACTCTCGGGTTCGTTCCCAGGCTGTCCCAGCATGTTCAAACAGAAGCAGAGTGGCCAATTACTCAAAGTGAAAGGCATACGTACAGTACACTAGTAATGTACATAAGAACTAGTACATTGACATTACGTTTCAGCACCTGTAAAGGGCATAACTGATTTAATAAAATAAGTGTTAAATAGCTCTGTATTATAGTAGAGTGTCTGTTCAGCAACAGGTGTCTCGCAGTCTCTCCAGTCCTTTAATAAACTCAAAATACATTTTCAGGTCAGGACACCAATTTTATCCAATCAGGATAGAGAACTCCAAAACAATTAGCAGACAGAACTGGAACTAGAACACTACACAATTTAAGTTGATAAATAATCGTTTTGGGGGTTTTCTCTCCTGATTGTATAACATTATATTATGGGAGACTCTTGTTACTGAACAAACACTCTATAGCAATGATTACTATCGGAATATAGTGCTTTGACTTTTTAACAAAAACTTCTTTTTTTTTCTTACAAAACATAGTCATTTAATATTGTATTTTGACCTTTTTATTACAAACAAATATTCTTATCCAGAGCATTAAACTATTATGAGTCTAAATTGGCATCAGGCTCAATGACATAATGTCTGCTGGTTGTAGGTAGACACATTGTGGTTGTTGTGGAGATCAAATGTGTGGCTTTTAATCAGCGGGACAATCTCTCAAACCACTAGGCCACTCCAGAATCAGACTTTATTGTCACATCACAGGTTTACAGGTGTAAAACAGTGGGTGAAATTCGTTATAGGCACACATTTCACATGCAGGGCCCTTGTTAACAACCTGAATTGGCTTGGATGTTAGTTGATACGAATGTGGTTAAAATTAATGAACAACATGTTCCCCATCCTCATCAGTTGCTGTTGAGTTGTGGTGCCTTTGAGCAAGACATTTTGCTCCAAAGTGCACCAGTAGAGTTGCTCAGTAGCTACAGGACAATTGCAGGAAAACCGATGATTGCCTCAGGAAGCTTGCATGTATGGATGCGTTTAGCCACTTAATAATAATGATAATAATGATAATAATAATAATGAATTGCATTTATATGGCGCTTTTCTAAGTACTCAAACTTACTCAAAGCGCTTTACAATGGTTCATTCATTCATACAGGGGGGGGGCATTGGGAGGTGGAGCGGCGAACAGTCGACGCCAGCGTCCCCACTTTTCCCACATTCACACACCAATGGTGGCAAGCTAGCGCCGACCGAATCATTGGAGGCAATGTAGGGTTCAGTGTCTTGCCCAAGGACACTTCGACATGTGGACAGGAGGAGTTGGGATTCGAACCGCCGACCCACGGATCAATGGACGACCTGCTCTACCTCCTGAGCCACAGCCCACTTAAGCCCTATATACTTAAAATACAAAAAATAGCTGATCTACAAGTTCATAGAGCGTAACATTGTGAGCTAATAGATCTACAATTTTAGCATATATATATATATATATATATATATATATATATATATATATATATATATATATATATATATATATATATATATATATATATATATATATAGTATATTGTGAAAATGTTTGAATATCTTTGCGTATATTAACCTATAATGACATGCCCAAAATAAGGAAACCAGGGTGAAAGTGGTTAAGTGGTTACATCAACAGGCAATTGTTGATGTAACCTTCTATAATGAACAAAGGCTAGCTATACTGATCAAGTTCCCATAGCAAAACAACTTCTAGACAAAACCCATTAGCCCCTTAACCCTTGTTGTTATGTCTGGAGTCACATTAGTACAGCGGCTGGACTGTGCCTGCTTAATTGGAACTCTCATAATGCAATAATGACACTGCTGTCATTTTAGAGGACCTCAGAGACACACTAGAAGTCCATTAATTATGTTTCCACGTCCCTGGAATTATACTGACCCTCTTATAAATTACTATTACGGGACCAACGTAATTATATAAGCATCGGGAGGGGGCCACAGTATGTGAACCATCTAATGGTAAAGGTCCTTAGTGATGTGATTTTATTCAGAATGAGACAACGCAAACAAATAAAGAGACAGGAAGCAGAGTTCGAAAAAACTAGGGAAAACAGAAAAACACCATGAAGAACAACTTGTCTGTAAATTCCAGAAGATGCACGAGGAGCCGCTTCACAAAGGCCTTTCGTCTTCTTTTCACACTGTAAACTGGCGAGAGATACTGTTTCACTACATCCACATTAAGGTCAAAATTTTCAGGTGTAGATTGAATTTTACCCGTTACAACTTACAAATTATGATTCAATTGTGTTCATCATGTGTACATGGCTTACTTCACGTACTGTCAACACCAGAATGTGATTTGGTTGATGGGATAAGGCCGGGGCTGAAAGGTGACAGCTGACACTGAGGTCGAAGTGGGGTCGGTGGTGGTGGTGAGATGAGGGGGTGACACAGTTAATGGGTTAACGCAAGAGAGTACTGTAAAATTCACTTGAGAGAATATGACAGCACGTACTGTAGGTTGATTTGATTCATTATACAGCACTTGATTGTCAGACCAGTCCGCAATTTTGTACATGTATAAAAACAAGAAAATAAATAAATACATGTTTTTTCTTTTCTTTTTTCTTCCACTTATATATTTACTCATCTTGTATGGCCATCTAGTGGTCATACTGCACTTGTCATCTGTGAGTTTATTGCTTCCTACACTTTGCGATCACCATGTACAGTATGTGGGGAACATTTTTGTTGAGTGTGACATCCTGAAGAAGGCTGTTGTGCTGCTACGCGTAGGTTGCATCCCATTTCATACAGTATTAAGCATTTTCTAATATGAAATAGCCACCAAATAAAGGCTTTTTGAACTTTCTTGCCAGTTCAGTTCAGTTCATTTTTATATTGGACGCAAAGTGTACAACATTTGGTCAATTGCCAGTGATTCACATGCTGCTACAGCAGCATTGTCCAAGTGCCCGAAAAAGGGGATAGGGAGAAGCATTGAGCATGTCGGGCCCTACCCCTGGTTATCTTCCATTACCTTTTGAAAAAGAATAGCAGGCTTGACGCCTCATGGCACATCTCAAACAGTAGTACTTTTTTTCCTCCACTATTTATGTTTTTTAAAAGTAGATAGTTCTTTCATAAAATGTTGTCTGTTTATATAAATACATAAAATGTGTAAGAATGAGGACTGGTTGTGTACACTCTTGGGTGTGAGTTTGAACTACTGTAGATCTTGTAGACAGGGCTGCTGTCATTCTAGAAGAGCTTCTGCCAGGTGACTAAATCCACGATGGGAAGATGACATGATCCTTCCTCCGATGAACACATCGCGTCACATATATGGGAAGAAGTGCAGGGAGGGGAAATAGATGTTGGTCATGACACATGGTTCATGACTTATAGGCCAAAAGGTGAAATGGGCTGTTATAGCACCACCATGAGGCGGATTGGTATTACCATTTTCTTTTACCTGTATTTTGTACCTCATTACCAAGTAATGGTAACTGCATGAGATAAAAAATATGTCCCCCTGCGCTGAACTCTCAATTGATCGGACTTATATCATTGATCAATCAAATCAGACGGCAAACAAATCTGTACAATTAGTCAAATAGAATGTATAAGCCATGGGAACTGTCACATTTTCACAAAATGTAATGCACTAATACATTAACATTAATTAACTGTCACACTTTCACATACACACTCAGAAAATGTAAAGCACTAACACACACATCGCTTAGCAAAATACAAGCACAAGCAAAATACAAGTTGATGAAGCCGGTCGCTTTGACATGCAGGAGGAGTAACAAATCAAACATCTGTGGATATAATAAGATACAGTAGATGGTTATAGTCCTGTATGCACAATTACCATACTGTGGTTGTCTATGGGCATTAACCACAATAATTATTTGCATTTGCTATACCGTGGCAACCACACTAATTATGCAATGAGTTAGAACATGGGTCTTCAACAGGGAGTCACAACAGGGGGGCTGCCAAATCTTTGTCTGATAGGAACTTTAAAAAAGTAGTATTTATGAACCACTTGAACCCTAGCATCCCTATTCTGGGGGGGACCTTTTGCCAAATTAGTAGACTTACAAACACACAATGCATTGTGATGCGATGCGCTTTGTAGGTCTGCTAGAGGTTTGGTGTAGAGGGAAAAAAGACCAGACTAACTACAGAGCCAAAGGTCAAGTTTACTAAGTATCGAGGGTGGTTAAATGTCTCAAAATACACATTAACCCAACATAGAAAAGTGTAATTCATTTACACAACCCTGATGATAGTGCTTTCAAAAAGATATCTATGAAAAACCTAAATCTGCAACATTTGTTTTATACAATATGTATTTGGGGTCCCTGCTTCATCGCTCTCTCAGCTAAGGGATCCTTGGCTTGAAAAACATTGAAGACCCTTAGAAACAAGTAAAGAAGGATCGCTGGAATGACATTTTTTTCCCCCCTCAAGTGAGAGGAGCCATGGGACGTTGCTGGTTACACAACAGGAGGGATACTGCTGAGGTGTTCTGCCTCCTCTGAGAATGCCCTTTTAGTGCTGATTTACAGCACACATTCAAGGGTGAACATCCTGATCTTGAAATAATAGCCTGAAGATAGATCAATTTATTATTAATTAACTGCCCCAATCATTAGATTGCCATTACTACTAGGTAACTAACCAGCACCCACTTAGCAGTTCATTGCCATGCTGTTTTAGTGGCTGCGGTGTTAGGGTGCATGGCACAGTTAATTCATCCCTTCTTAGCCTCTGCATATTACATTAGCTGCTCTTCTTACATCCTGTCACCTACAATCAGCATGCTTTTGCAAAATTATACTCTATCTGACATTACAATAAACAACAATAGGCTACAAAAGTTATATCAGTATATCACAGTAATTCCTTCTTACCTGTTAACTCACTTATCCTTGGTATCCAAATGATCTCCTTGGACCCGGTGATATACTTATTGTTGCATAGTAAGTTATGTTAAGGTGCAAACAAACAACTAATGTTTTGATGCACACTGCATCTTCAGAGTAGAAACACTGTTGTCAAAAACGTGTTTTTTTTTTTGCACCTGATCATTGACGGATATAAAGGTACAGTAGGGTAAATGATTCTTATTTTATTTCTTTAATAAGTGTTAAAGATCTCTATATTCTGATACCAATCATTGCTATAGTGTGTTTGTTAATTAACAGGGGTGTCCTCGTCTCCCCAGCTTATCCAATCAGGAGTGAGAACCCATTACAGGCTAAACAAGTTAAATTGGAAGTAATGACACAAAGAAATGAGCAGACAAACTGGATCACTGAAGATGCATTTTCTGTTTGTTAAAGAGCTGGAGAGGCTTACTGAACAAACACTCTATAGCAATGATTATTAATCAGAATATAGTGCTTTTATCTACCTTTTATCAAAACACTTTTTGTTTTAACCAAAAAACATCACTTAGGCCTACGTGAATTGTGTGCTCAAGTATTTTGTTTGCGGTTCATTCTATAAGAAGAGTCTGATAGAACTGTTTTTAGTACATTGTCCTTTATGTCCTTGTCCTTTCTGAGAGCACCGACCTTTGTTGTTGTGTGGGGAGTGGCTGAAGAGCACAAGACGTTCCTTACAAAGCTATAAAGTCAAAGGGCTTAGCACCTAAATCCACTGTCACTTTGCTCAAGCTTTAGCTAGCTTTGCTAGTATGTCCACTCAGCACAATGCCTCACATTGTGATGGCCAGACAGGGACATATGACATTCAGCTGTGCATGTTCTTTGGATACAAAGAAAACAATGTATGGGGGGAGAATGGGGATAAGATGGGATGCTTTTTCAATTTTGCATTATCAGAGACAAAAATGAAGCTTTCAATATAATAATGAAACAATACATAGTTAAGGTTATGTGAACCAATTTATTTTTTTGGCTGGATGATGTAGTTCACGTTTAAGTGTTCCTTTGTTACTATATGTATTAAATAAGAAAGCTACAGTATATGGTGTGCATATTAATATATTTTTATATGAAATATATATTTTTCTTATTGGTTTATAGGCTCAACTTACCCCAAACCCAGTTTTTCATCTTAACCCAAATAAATGGTACACAGCAGTACAGACCGGATAACACATCTGATCGAATTTATAAGTTATCAACACTACCCTGGTGTATGATGCAACCTTACAATCATCTACTCCTCCTCAGACACAGGAATCATTATATCAGGAGCTCAATAAAACCTCTCCACATGGCAAATCATAATAATAATAATATGGCTCTAGTTTGTTCATTTTGAAATGTACACTAGGATAAGATAAGATAAGACTTTTATTGATCCCACAAGGGAAATTCAGTTGCCAAAGGCAGCACTGCAGTCAAGAAAAGAAAAAGAAAAGTACTGTAGATACAGCAGTGTAAAGACAAGACATCGCACAAAGAAGAAGCACCATCAATACTGCACTAATTGTATTTCACCGTGTTTCTGATGTTATTGTTTTTCTGTTTTTCTGTTTTGTGTGAGGACTGCGGATGAAAATTAGCATCTTTGCTAAATCCGGTGTATTTACGTTCATGTGACGTTCATTAATATGCTCTGTCCTGTCTAAATAAACAAATAAAGTAAAATCAATAATGAAAAAAAGAATACCCCTTACGGTCCTTACTCTAATGAGCTATTGTTACACGTTGTGAGCCAAACCATCACATGGTTGCTGTAATGATAAGATCAACCTATAATTGGTGCTGTGTATTTTGTTTTTGGATTATTTGAAAACAAGTGGTGGGTGGCTCGTCTTACACAATGGCCTCGACTTACCCCGTTCTCCCCCTCAGCTCCAAATAAAAAAAACAAAAGATCAGGAATTGCTGTGTAATTGGTCTTGTTTTATTTTCCTGAAGGCTTTTACTTAACTGAGGACATCATTCAAAGATAGTCTATTAGTACATGTGTCCACTTGGCTCTCATTGGCTGCCTCCACTTTGCCTCCCTGGTTAGGCTTCTCCAAGGACTGTGTCCTTCCTTATGCCCCTTGATAATAACGTCACATGTCCCAAATAATTTAACCACATACAACGCTACCACCTAATGAAGCTTACCAGTACCATGCCAGTATCAATCCCCCGATTATTTTTATATCAAGCCACTGGCAAGACGTCAGGGACATAATAAAACTGAAGTTTGCCAAGAAGCACCACCAAGTATGGTGGAATGTTGGAAGTATAATCCTTGATACAGATTATTAATAGATTTTAAATAGTTTTATAGCTAAATGGATACTAATGCAACGTCACAGGAAATGAAAGCACCTTTTAAAGGCGTGTACTACTTATAGTTTCTGCGATACAAGCAATATGCTCTCAATATAAAGAGTCCCTCCCCATGGGATGGATTCACTGCAGAGGAGTTTGGGGAGCCACTTGTAGAGGTGAGTGAGACTTCAGTTGTCATTCATAGTAAAGTAGATCTATTAGAGAACAAGTTATTGGAGTTATTAATTGGAAAATGAGTCATTCTCCATTTTTGACTTGGTTTTAGAAACAAATATTGAAAAAACAAGTTATTTTAAAATGTCTATTTGTTTCATTTTATTTATTTATTTATTTTAAAATCAACTGAACGAAAGGTATAATGTTAGCTGCCAGACCCTTTGTTCAGTTGTCTTTGACAAACCATCATTTAACCATAATGAAAAGAATGTAATGTTATTTTGTCCAATCAGTATGGTAGAGTACAGTATGTTAATACAAAACCTATACAATTGGCGTGGTTGTATTTGGTCTACCTGCTCTTTTATTGAGACATTTAGATCCTGTGTCTAGGTTGGACACAACCTTTGACACAATCCTGTTTCTGGTTTGACAACAATTTTGACCTGAATTGTCAAAATTCTATTTCTCCCCAGAGCAAGCACGCAGGCTCTATTAGCTCAGTGGTCAGAATTTCAGCACTTGCGCAGGAGACCCGGGGTCAAAACCAAGGTAGAACAGGAAAGTTACATAGTGCAGCTTTAATTTATATAATGGCTTTAGAATATAATATGAGTTTAAAGTGTATTTTAATGTATATCAGGGTCAGCAACCTTTTTGACATGAAGTGCCATTATTTATTTTCTTAATAGTCAGTGTGCCATAATAACATTAAGTTTAATTATGACACCACGTGAAAATAAAATATTTCCTACTAATTTTAAGAAACCCTTAAACCTTTATTATTATTTTTTATTCTGCTTTGAAATAATAACAGGACATTGTAATGATCATTAGACTCAGAGAATTAACCCACCTATCTCCCAGACTCCCTCCCCAGTCAGAATTCAGAGTTTGAATGAATGTAGAATTATGTGCAGGATGTAATTTGCATACAGATGTGAGGGGTCTGAATTTAATTAATACATTTATGTTTTAATATTTTATTTCAAACCCAAATTCCTCTCTCTCACACTTATGTCAGTGTGCCAGTGATTACCCTCCACTGTGCCAACGTTGGCACCAGTGCCTAAGGTTGCCTACCCCTGATGTGTATGAAGAAAATACATCTAGCATCGCATCAGTACAAATAAAAAAAGAGAAATGTCATTTTCTGAATAGGCAACAAAACATCTGAATTAACTCAAATTGACTTCATGGTATGTATTATAATAAAGGCTCTCTCAAGTCAGATGCTGGAACTAGTAATTACGTTTTTCTTTTCTAAAAAGTGTGTGTTCAGCAATAATTAGCAAGGTTATCTATCACCTACTCAAGTTTATCTACAGCTGGTCCGTTGGTCACCTTGTTACAGTAGGTCGAATCGAAGGACTAAGACACTGACTTTACACTGGCTTTACTTTTCTCTTATGACAAAACAGTTGCGACTTTGGAAAGTTGTGAAAGATATTCATTTAGATTTATATAATCTAATATAATCCATGTACTACATCAATACGAGTACAGTAAATGTATCATTCAACTCATGTTTAATTCATCAACATGTTTTTTCTTCCCACTCAGAGGTTGCACTTGTGAAGAAAGGTTCCACTGTTACTGCATAGAGGGAAAAAGTGAGTGGTCATTATTTTCCTATTAAACCTAAACAATATAATAGTTCTACATAGTCATGCGGTTCTCCGCTCAGATTTTAAGACAGCAACAGTATCAACACCATCTACTGTATTTGTCTTATTTCTACAGAAAGCCACCACCATGAGTACGGACGCGGAGATGGCCATGTACGGCAAGGCTGCCATTTACCTGCGTAAGCCAGAGAGAGAGAGAATTGAGGCTCAGAGTAGACCCTTTGATGCCAAATCGGCTGCATACGTGGCTGATGTGAAGGAGCTGTATCTCAAATGTTCGATTCTAAAGAAGGATGGTGCCAAAGTCACCGTGACAGTGCACGACACGAAGGAGGTAGGCAACGGTGGATCTAAATTCAAATAGTGACACTGACACTTAAGGGCCTAACACACCGCAAGTGTCAATGACACACGTCATATAGGCCCCTTGTTGACATTGGAGGGGGGAGAATTTTAAGCATCAAAATGTCTCGATATATTTGGCTGCACCGCATCGAATGAAACGAGGGATGTAACAAAAGCCACACTCTCACACAAGAACGCATGCTTGCTGGGAATGTTGGATGTTATGTACATCTGTCATTCCTTTCACAGTCTATCTATTTTGCATGCACTCCTACTGGTAAAGCTCAGCTACTGAACATGAACCTTGAACTTGTACCAGGGTAGCAAACGTTTGTACATCATTCATCATCCTCATCCATATTTGTGCCATTTAAAGCGCTGCCGTCACCGGCTAACTATGTGCACAGGAAGAGGGGACTACAACAATGTAGTTTCACAGACAAACCTATAATTTTTCGGGATCTGAGCAGACCATTATCTTTTTCATAAAGAATGTACTCATTTCTCAAAAGAGAATATGGAAAGGTCAGACTTTTGAGTGGCATTGATGTCCACTTGGCACTTCCAGTGTGGCCATAGCCATTGTAAACAATGCATGCATTTGATGATGTGAGCAACTGACTCTTTCAGTGTGTCAGAGCCTTGTAGTACAACGACAGTAAATGCAAGCTATTCTAAAGCTGTGTTTTGATTTTTTTAGGAAAAAACTGTAAAGGAGGATGATGTCACCCCTATGAACCCTCCCAAGTATGACAAAATTGAGGACATGGCCATGATGACCCACCTCACTGAAGCCACTGTTCTGTATAACCTCAAAGAGCGTTATGCAGCATGGATGATCTACGTAAGATTTTATGCCTGCCAAGAACAGTCAATGGGACACAAAAAAACACAGGTTACTTATGTATCCTCAAGAGAAAAATCAAACAGAAAAAATCATGGTGCCAAAGTTAATTTGCTCATTATTTTGTCACTTACAACCTGTGACTGTATTCCCAGGTCCAGTGATCTGCTGTCCCAGATAGGTGGCGTGCTCGCTGCTATGTTGTATGTTGTTCTGATGCTCTCTCTCTTCTCCCCTTCAGACCTACTCTGGCTTGTTTTGTGTAACTGTGAACCCCTACAAGTGGCTCCCGGTGTACGACCAAGATGTTGTAAATGCCTACAGAGGCAAGAAGCGTGTGGAGGCTCCACCCCACATCTTCTCTGTCTCTGACAACGCCTATCAGTTCATGCTTACTGGTATGTACTGGTCAGGACAATGTAAAAAAAAGATATACAGTGCATAATGGTTTTGTGCTCTATAGATTACATTTAAATTACATTTGCTTGACCTTTTACAGATAGGGAGAACCAGTCTGTCTTGATCACGTAAGTTCCTCATCTACTGTGCATTTAATGAACACAATTGTAATCAAATTAACTAACTGCATTTCATTGACTGTATGCTTTTATAACCAGTGGAGAATCCGGGGCTGGAAAGACTGTGAACACCAAGCGTGTCATCCAGTACTTTGCAACAGCAGCTTCTTCAGGAAAGAAGGCAGAGCAGACCTCAAAAATGCAGGTAAAACTTTAGCAAATTACAACTTTTGAACACACACACACACACACACACACACACACACACACACACACACACACACACACACACACACACACACACACACACACACACACACACACACACACACACACACACACACACACACACACACACACACACACACACATATATATAAGAATAGAGACCATATTTGTAATATTTGATCATATATAGGGGTCACTGGAGGATCAAATTATTGCAGCCAATCCCTTGCTGGAGGCCTATGGCAATGCCAAGACTGTGAGGAATGACAACTCCTCTCGCTTTGTAAGTGTAAAACGATTTATTTTATTTTAACAATTTTATGAGAAAAAGTTTAGGATGTAGAGGGATGCTAGACATTTGACTAAATCAAACCAATAACGAGAAATGTTGTTATATTAAACAGGGTAAATTCATCAGAATCCATTTCGGCGCAACGGGTAAACTGGCCAGTGCCGATATTGAGACATGTAAGTATTATTACATTAATAATAATAATAATAATAATAATAATTATTATTATTATCATCATTATTGTTATTATGAGTTATGTACGACCCTTATAGGTTATTATTATTATTATGAGTTATGTACAACCCTTATAGATTATTATTATTATTATTATTATTATTTATTTGCGGCCCTTATTAGATCTGCTGGAGAAGTCCAGAGTGACCTTCCAGCTTCCTGCTGAGAGAGGCTACCACATCTTCTACCAGATGATGACCAATCACAAACCTGAGATTGTTGGTAAGTTGAATCACTGATAATGCTTACTGATGATGGATGATGATGATGATGCAGATGATAACATATGTTCATGAATAAAAACTATGTTTAACACATTAATTCCTTTTTAAGAAATGTGCCTGATCACAAGCAACCCCTACGACTTCCCATTGTGCAGCATGGGTCAGATCTCTGTGCCCAGCATTAATGACAAAGAGGAGCTGGAAGCCACTGATGTCAGTACACATATTTCAATCTTTCAGTGTGCAATCAATTGCTCTGCAAAATATATTTCCTAAAGTGATGTTTCTTAATCTAACGCACGGGTCTTCAACAGGGGGTCCTCTGAGATACAGCAGGGGGGCCTTCAAAATTGTGTGATAGGGACTTTTATAAAAAAAAAATACATGAACCAAAAAGCCGAAAAATGGCAGATCTACAAGCTCACAACACGTCACAGACACGTTGTGAGCTTGTAGATCAGCTAATTTCGGCGAAAAGGTTTGGTGTACAGTGAAAAAAAAGCAGACCGACTACAGAGCCAAAGGTCAAGTTTACAAAGTATTGAGGGTTTTAAGTCGTTAAATGTCTGAAAATACACATTAACATGAATCCAATATGTAGTGGGGGGTCCCTGCTTCATCTCTCTGTCAGCTAAGGGGTCCTTGGCCTGAAAAGCATTTAAGACCCCTGATCTAATGTTTAATCTAAACATTTGCTTTTTTAATCCAGTCTGCTATCGACATTCTGGGCTTCGTTTCCGAGGAGAAGGTGGCGATCTACAAGTTCACAGGTGCAGTGATGCACCATGGTGTCCTGAAGTTCAAGCAGAAGCAGCGTGAGGAACAGGCTGAGCCTGATGGCAATGAGGGTGAGCATTATCTTTAGCCAAGGGATGGTTGTTTGAACAAAATAATGACATAAGTAATGCCATTGTGATTGGGAGTAATGAACTTGAAGAGCAGAAAAAGGGAGTCCGGGCACACTGTCTTCACTTTTCAAAATGTATTAATAGGGATACAATGTTTCGGTCACTCGGATATTCATCATATAAAACATATATCCCCTATCGAATCTCTTAGGGCGGATTCACACTATGGTCCCGGGTGCGCACCCTGGACCACTTGGCTGATGTTGTGATAGTGTGAACGTTGCGTATCGTTCCCCGAAATGGATCACCGTACCGTACCCGAGACCACCTCCCGAGGTAGTCTCGGATCCGGATCATGCATATTCCGGTACGGAACGATGCAATGTGAATCCATCCGTACCAACAGGAGGAAGTGGACTGCTAACATACTGTATACCATTTATATATTTTTATAATGACACATTATTTTAGCTGGGTTATACCTTCTCATAGTTCTACTTGAATGTTGACAAGAAATAATAATCCCGCTAGTGTTTGAGTAGCGCGAGCCGTGGAAAAACATAAACAAAAAACACATGTATAGCGAACGTGTATATAAGGATAAATATACCAAGGATTAGTCTGTGACGTCACTGCTAAAATATCAAGGATGCATCAGTGACGTCACGATCATATTGATAATAACAGAGACGCGAGAGACGACGTTACATTTTGAGGTTTCAAAGACCAACGCACACACTGCTTTGGTTGTGTATTGTTGTTCTGTTATTATTATAACTCAAGACAACGTCAGGAACACAGTCAAACTTTATTATTCACTCTACACTCTGACAAGTGACTTTTCTTCTGTGAATGACATAGAGCACCGAAGTCCTGACGTCACTCGTTCATCCCCAGGTTTGCGGAAGTAATTTCTCTATGGAGAATAACATTGGGTCATCTTAGAATCGTCTCATATAAGAATTGTGGTCCAAAAATAAACACCGCGTGTCGGCGTTATTGTCAGGGAGGAGGTTCTGTATAGTTTATGATAGTCAGTCACTTATATTTGATACAGTCTGTTTCTGGCGAAAATGTAACTAATTTGGCGGAAGTAACATTAGCGTTTTCTCACCGTCAGTTGATGCTTCATATCCATAAGAGTCAACCCGCCGTGGTCATTTGTTTATTTTTGGAACACAGTTCTTATTTGACGCGATATTAAATACGTCTATGGGATTCAGAACGGGGGTGGAAAACTGCGAACCAGGTAGACAAACAAAGGATGTGTAAATGACGTCAGACTTCGGCGGTCTATTCTCTAGCTCCCAAAGCCCCATAGTCAACAGCGCCCCCATGAGGCACATATTTACCATTACTGTTAAATTAAATGGTCTCGGGTGCGCAAGAATCTTGGCCAATGTAAATACTGGCCAGCTGCGAGAGGCCAACCGTACTCGGGAACGGTTTGAATCAATCGGACCCAGTCTGAATCCGCCCTTAATTACACCAACATTGTTCATGTGAAGCAGTTTGTTTATGCGCATTTGTTGAATTTATAAAAACATCGCTATTGTCATTTTGCGCTCTGGGTCTCCATGATGTTATCATTAATCCAGATTATATGGTAGCATACTTGCATTGCTTCACTTTCTAACGTCATGCTAACTCTATAGACGAATCCACAGACGCGCTGCCTGTAGGCGGCCATTGCTGCGGTGTCGCGGTGCGGAGCGTTGACACCGCAGCTATGGCTGCCTACAGGCAGCGCGTCTGTGGATTCGTCTATACAAGCACACATTCTTTGAGACACAAATCCGGGTTTTTGACCAATAAGCACCTTTGTTTGGCCCGATTTTGGGACAGCTGACGGTTTTTCGGGCCAAACAAAGGCGTCACGTGACGTTGATCCCTTTCCCCTATTCGCTCATACTAGGACATGACGTATGTGTATTGTGTAGGCAGAAGAATACCTGAGATATACAAAGTTCTTTTAAGCCCTGCAAGCGATCATCCGACATCTCATGACACCGTTGCAGTTATTATCCTGTTCAATGAAATGTGCAACTTGGCTGTCTTTGGCCAGTCATGATGTTGCAGTTTTTCAGCCACAGTTTGCGGGTGTTGCACCGAATGTGGTGACCTATCGAATTCTGCTACTGGAAGAGCAATAGCGGATGATGGGAAAATAAGCCTGTCCTTCAACCATTCTAACCAATCATCAAAAAAAAAACGCGAAATGCCCACATCCCAACGTGTTAGATATATAGGACTTGGTCTACCCACAGGTATCCCAGTCGAAAAGGCTGGCATGAAAATATTTTAGAATTAATAGATTATCACAATAGTAAATTCTGTGTTTTGTTTTGTTCCGTTCTAAATTAAAGATATGAAATATGTTTTTCATTACTTATTTTAGAGGCTGACAAGATTGGCTACCTGCTGGGCCTGAACTCAGCAGAAATGCTGAAGGCTTACTGCTACCCCAGAGTGAAAGTCGGAAACGAATATGTCACTAAGGGACAGACTGTGCCACAGGTGATATAGATACATTATTTACTTGTTCTGATTTTTTACACACCTTGTGTATCGTTGCTGTCGAACAGAAACCTCCTATCGCCATATTCTAACGTTTTGTGTTTTTTCGTGAATTAACACCCTACTTGTTAACACTACAGCGTCACACAAGAGCATCAAAAGTAGCAGATCTACAAGCTCGAAACATGGCGCAAAGCGACGCATTTTGAGCTTATAGATCTGCTACTTTAGCTACTTTTGAATTAAGTTTAAAACATATATTTTAGACAGATGGACAGTGCCCTTTCAAATAAGTTGTTACCAATAACCCATTGATATTTTAAATTGCAATTTTTTTCCTCATTATTGTTGCTTGCGTCGTAGCTACTTTAATATACTTACTTTCATAAATTATTTCCGTGCATGAAATGCACAAAATTTCATTAAGTAATAATTTTCCTTTCTATGTTGAAATATTGTATGGCCTCATGTTTTAAGAAAAGGAGTAGAACATTTTAGAAAACCTAAATATATTTCACACCCCTACTTTACAATTTCTTTAGGTCATGAACTCAGTGGGTGCCTTGGCTAAGTCTATCTATGAGAAGATGTTCTTGTGGATGGTCATTAGAATCAACCAGATGCTGGACACCAAGCAAGCGAGAAACCACTACATTGGTGTGCTGGACATCGCTGGTTTTGAAATCTTTGATGTAAGCGGCATGGACTAGTTTCAAGTGGCAGATTAATTCCTTTTGTCACAATGACTTTAAGACATTACGCTAATCATATTCCCATGTACTCACAGTACAACACCCTAGAGCAGCTGTGCATCAACTTCACCAATGAGAAACTGCAACAGTTCTTCAACCACCATATGTTTGTACTGGAACAAGAAGAGTACAAAAAAGAGGGTATCCCCTGGGAGCTCATTGACTTTGGCATGGACTTGGCTGCCTGCATTGAGCTCATTGAGAAGGTAATCTATCATATCGTCGGTGTCCAGGACGAACCAGCTAACTCCATTCTCATATATATTTCTTTTTTCATAAATCAACGCTATTGAACACCCTTTACGTCTGTGTAAAAAATCAAAACATTTGAACCAATGAAAAGTATTAAAAAGCGCCTCTGACGAAAACTCCCAACTCCATTGGATCCTCAAACTGTCCGTCAAAAACAAACAACTCCCCCCTCTCCTCTCCAGCGCTGCCTTTTCACAGCATGAGTAGAGCGCGCTGTGCAGTGAACGAGGAGGAGGATCATGTAAACAAACTCCCCGTAGTCTGTTAAAACTATGTATGCAGTGTACCTGTTTATCAAACGCTAATGTTACGAAAACAAGTAATTATATTTCTAAAATCTATGAAGTGTTTAATGAGGAGAGCAATGTGACAAGAAGAAAGGCGTTCATAGCATTTCTGCCACGCTAGTTCTACTACCTCTTTGCAGAAATTATTGTAATATTTAAAGTCCTGTTTATTATTGTAGGCCTATATAATAAGTGTCATGAAGCATCAGGGCATTAATTCACACGTTGTTGTGATGCATTGTGAGCTTGGAGATCCATTGTTAGCTTTTGGGAATTTGTACCCTTTTGAAACCTCTCCCTCAGCAGCGAGTGGAGCTATTGTTGTTTGGACACCTACTGTAACTCCATTTCAGCTTGATTTCTGCTCGTCTGAAACTACTAACTCCACTTGCGCTGGGTAAAGTGTTGATTTACCCACGATTTGGGTAAAGTGTTGATAATATAATGACACATGCAAGTATCTGACAATATATAAAGTCACTATACCAACTTTGATGAGGCAGTATTGCTTTGTTTTAAAAATATAAGGTTTTCTTCATTTCCTGAAAAACGTATATTTTGTTTTTTCGTTTCCTGAACAATGAGCGTTTTGGAGTTAGCAGGTTCGCGCTGGACAGCAGAGATATCATGCTTTAATGGAAACATGTTAATGATTTTATTATAGAGTACCGAAGTCCTGACGTCACTCGCTCATCCCCTGGGTCACAGAGGTTTTTCTCTATGGAAAATAACATTGGGTCATCTTAGAATCGTCTCATATAAGAATTGTGGTCCAAAAATAAACAAATTGTCAGGGACATGGCTCTGTATAGTTTACGATAATCGGTCACTCATATTTGATACAGTCAATTTCTGGCAAAAATATAATAAATTCGACGGCGTTAACATTAGCGTTTTCTCACCGCCAGTTGATGCTTCATACCCATATGAGTCAAACCGCAGTGCTTATTTGCTTATTTTTGGAACACAGTTCTTATATGCCGCAATATTAAACACGTCTATGGGAATTCAGAATGGGGGAGAAAAAAAACGTGACCCAGGTAGAATGCGTAAATTACGTCAGACTTTGGTGCTCTATTGTATTATGGTTTATTTTATTTTATTTTTCCTTTGTCTCCTTTACAAAGCCCATGGGCATCTTCTCCATCCTTGAAGAGGAGTGCATGTTCCCAAAGGCTTCAGACACCACCTTCAAGAACAAGTTGTACGACCAGCATCTTGGGAAGACTAAGGCCTTTGAGAAGCCCAAGCCTGCCAAAGGCAAGGCAGAGGCCCACTTCGCCCTCCTTCACTACGCTGGAACCGTGGACTACAGCATCACAGGCTGGCTAGAAAAGAATAAAGACCCGTTGAATGACTCTGTAGTGCAGCTGTTCCAGAAGTCTTCAGTGAAACTGCTGACTACTTTGTACCCCATGCCTGAGCCTGAAGGTAATATATTTAGCTATCTATATATGCTTTTTCTTTGTTATAAATAACTAAGGGAAAAATTATCACATCAATTGACAAGAGACACCTTATTATTTGACACACACCAGGCCCTCTCAACCAATCCCTGAGCTTCATGCTGCTAATGTGCGATCCCCCAACACTCCCTCCCATTGGTCATGAACACACAGACTGAAATACACAGAAATTCCCAACGGGGTCGCTACAATATACAGCATATGTGACCGCTTGTATTTCAGGCTAAGTCATCTCTGAAAATCAGAGAAAAACCTCTGTAGATAATTATTTTTGTCTAAAATGTGCTAAAGCCACAGTAGCAATCCGGTAATACCAGGCTTCATTTCCCTTAACCCTTGCATTGTGTTAGGAAACTGCATCCACTTGTGGTGTTAGCGGGTCAAATTTGACCCGTGATTTAAATCAGCCCAAAATACTCAAAAAAATATTATTCATAAATGTTTTTCTCCCACCTCATAGCTGACTTGTAATGCATTCATTTCCATGTAAACACTTTTTTAAATATTATGTTGGGTTAGGGCTAGGGTTTCAACTTTCAATATATCTCGTTTTCTATTATAAGATGTTAAAATTCACTCATTAAATTTCCTATAATGAAGGCAATGGATAATGATGTTATCTAGCTATAATAGAATAATTAAGAATAATAATTAGAACACACTTCCAATTTTTTTTTTTTCTAAATACTTATTTTTGTTTTTTAACTTTAAAAATGTTAAAAATTATAAAAAAATAGTGACACTAGTGGTGTTAGGGTCCGAAATGACCCGTATACCATAGAAGATAAAAAGTCATTTATTTTTCATAAACTCAAACTTTATTTTACTCCTGATAGCAAATGCTAATTGAGGACAAGTCTCTCTCACTCTCAAACATGTAAACATTGAATATTGACAATTTGGGGGGGAATTGAGCCACACTTCTTTGCCGGGTCATTTCGGACCCTAACACCACAAGTGTCACTTTTTTTTTGAGACAATCAGAATTAATTAAAATGATGATAAATAATTTTGTTGCGTGAGGATATCATGAAGCCTCGTTCCAATAAAGAAATGTAAAGGGTACTTTTTACCTATTTAAACTTGAAAACGGGTAAAAAAAGACCCTAACACAATGGAAGGGTTAAATGTCAGAGCTTAAATCGGCATGTAAATATGACATAAATGCATTAATGTGTAAGGGTCACATTATGGTAAGAAGGGATAGGAATCATTCTGATTTTTTTTTTGCCTATAACTCAAATACAACATACCTGCTGAATTTATCAAATGAAGAATCTGCACAAAAATGTCCAATTGTATCACACATGTAATAACAGTTTTATTTTTTTACTATCCACTCACGATTCTGATAAATAAACAGATAACACAAAGAAGGGAGCTAAGAAGAAGGGCGGTTCCATGATGACTGTGTCTGCAGCGTTCAGGGTAAGAATAAAGCATTATCAACATTATTCTCAGAAGAATATTTAAGAAATAATCACAATATTTTATGTTGGAATAAAATAAGTACATTATCTTTCATGAATAATAGCCCTACTTGGTTTATTGTGTCTCTATAGGAGAACTTGGGGAAGCTGATGACCAATTTGAGGAGCACTCATCCTCACTTTGTGCGTTGCCTGATTCCCAACGAGTCAAAGACTCCAGGTACACTTAGAGAAACTTAAGTTGTAAATAATGACTGCAAGGAGTCAGGTGATCGTTTAATGCAGGGAAAGCGTGTAATTATTTTGTCATATTAATCATGGAACAACCTCTCCTCAGGCCTGATGGAGAACTTCCTGGTTATCCATCAGCTGAGGTGTAACGGTGTGCTGGAGGGGATCAGAATCTGTAGAAAGGGCTTCCCCAGCAGAATTCTCTATGCTGACTTCAAGCAGAGGTATGAATAACTTTTTTTGGATAGATAATACCTTTATTGATCCCGCAGGAGAAAATCAGTCGCCCAGACGCAGCACAGCAGTTAAAGGGCAAGACCACTTTGGTAGGTTTGGGTTGTGTAGTTACCTTGCCATGATGTTACTCCAAGGGTGGACTAGATATAAAATAATTGCTCCATTGATTAGAAATTGATAATTGAAAATATTATCCTCATTTACTGACATTGTACAGTGAAACAGCTCTCAAAGTCACTCTTTTAGCAGTCTTCTAATCAATGGAGCAACTATTTTTGATTTCTTGTCCACCTTTGGAGTTACGTCATGGCAAGGTAACTAACTACACTACCCAAACCCCTACCAAAGTGGTCTTGCCCTTTAAGAGTTACAGAGTTACGGGTAAAGACTAAGGAAATAAAGTACTGTTGTATACAGCAATAGCCTATAACAAGAAGCTCTGTCAAAACAGAACAGTATACAATAGTATACAACTGTGCTGCACTATGCAGGAAAAACAAACACTGCACTATGCAGAAAAACAAACACAAGGTTGTGTCTCACTGCATCACGTCCTGTACTATGCAGGAAGCAACAAGACAAGGTTACAGTGTCTCACCGTATCCCGTCCTAAAACAAATAAAGTGACCATTACAGTCAGTCAGTGCAATGCCTAAAACAAATAAAATGTTCATTACAGTCAGTGCAATGCCAATCAGAAAAAGTGTCCATTTCAATCAGAGCGATGCGAAACTATTAACAGGAGGAGAGCAAAATGACTGTGAACTCTTACAAAACAGGTACAAAGTACTGAATGCCAGCGCGTGCCCCGAGGGCCAGTTCATGGACAACAAGAAAGCCTCAGAGAAGCTGCTTGGGTCCATTGACGTACCTCATGATGAGTACAAGTTTGGACACACTAAGGTAAACACACTGCAAATCTGTTTATTTTCATAAAGAGAGGACTAAAAGTTGATTTTGAAGTTGATTAATTACAGTTTGTATTATCATAGGTGTTCTTCAAAGCTGGTTTGCTAGGTGTCCTTGAGGAAATGCGAGATGATAAGCTAGCCATTCTGGTTACCTTGACCCAGGCTCTGGCCCGAGGTTACGTCATGAGGAAGGAGTTTGTCAAAATGATGCAGAGGAGGCACGTTTGTTAACGTTATTTATTTAATTAATATTTACTCAAATTTCCAATAAACATTTTAATTACTTCAAATATGTTTTTCCACAGAGAAGCCATTTACAGCATCCAGTTCAACGTCCGCTCGTTTGTCAATGTGAAACACTGGCCATGGATGAAGCTGTACTACAAGATCAAGCCTCTTCTGAAGAGTGCTGAAACCGAGAAGGAGTTGGTTGAAATGAAGGGCAACTATGAGAAGATGAAAACTGACCTGGCTAGTGCCCTGGCCAAGAGGAAGGAGTTGGAGCAGAAGCTGGTGGCTCTGGTGCAGGAGAAGAATGACCTGGCAATGGCACAACAATCAGTAAGTACACATCTACAGGGAGTTTAACTAGCTCATACAGATGTGACAGCCTTTCAAAGAGCCTGCCATTGGCACAGTGGAAAGTCAGTGGATAGTCCAAGCCTCGTCGGGGAGAAAAGGGGGCATTTGGTGTGAAATGATACCATGTGTGAAATGAGACAATTTCACACCTGGCAAATCAGGGAAAGTTCAGGGAAGTGTGAAGAGAGGTCAGATATTATGTTATCACACAATATCTTGTCCAGAACAAATCATGAATCATGTTTTACCTTTTTTCCCCACTGAAAACCAGGAAGCGGAGAATCTGTCTGATGCTGAGGAGAGATGCGAGGGTCTTATTAAAAGTAAGATCCAGTTGGAGGCAAAAGTGAAAGAGGTGAGCGAGAGACTGGAGGACGAGGAGGAGATCAATGCCGAGCTAACCGCCAAGAAGCGGAAGCTGGAAGATGAATGCTCTGAGCTCAAGAAGGACATCGATGACCTGGAGCTCACCTTGGCCAAAGTGGAGAAGGAGAAGCACGCCACTGAAAACAAGGTTCAGGATAATACACTCAAGCGGTCTCAAGTTATAGTACAATAATGTTCTATTTATAACAACACATTCTGCTTATTTAGGTGAAGAACATGACTGAGGAGATGGCCTCTCAGGATGAGATTGTTGCTAAGCTGACCAAGGAGAAGAAAGCTCTACAAGAAGCACATCAGCAGACCCTGGATGACCTGCAGGCAGAGGAAGACAAAGTCAACACTCTGACCAAGGCCAAGACCAAGCTGGAACAGCAAGTTGACGATGTGAGTTTATGAATTTAATCCGATGTTTTTGAACACATGCGTTTATTGTTGTACTGATTTATTAGAAACATGTATTGTTTTGCAGCTGGAGGGTTCTCTGGAACAAGAGAAGAAGCTCCGCATGGACCTCGAGAGAGCCAAGAGAAAGCTTGAGGGGGATCTGAAACTGGCCCAGGAATCCATCATGGATCTGGAGAATGACAAGCAGCAGTCTGACGAGAAGCTAAAGAAGTAATGTGAACAAGACTATGAAATAGAATGCAGAAAATCTTCCTGCAGAATGACACTAAAACATTATGTACTGTATTCTACAGGAAGGACTTTGAAATGAGCCAGCTTCTGAATAAGATTGACGATGAGCAATCTTTGTCGGCTCAGCTGCAGAAAAAGATTAAAGAGCTCCAGGTATTTTAAGTGTCTAAAGTTGAGAATACAATAAAATGACCTGCACACCGTCTACACTTGCACAATAAGGACAACATTATTTAGGCAACGTTTTGGTCAATATACCTTCTTCAGGCAAGTGTTTAAAGTTAAAATCTTGAATAATAATGTGAGTAGATTATAATTGTCATACGTTATTCTAATATTAATTTGAAAGGCTCGCATTGAAGAACTGGAAGAAGAGATCGAGGCAGAGCGTGCCGCTCGTGCCAAGGTGGAGAAGCAAAGAGCCGACCTCTCCAGGGAACTGGAGGAGATCAGTGAGAGGCTGGAGGAGGCTGGTGGAGCCACCACCGCTCAGATCGAGATGAACAAGAAGCGTGAGGCCGAGTTACATAAGCTGCGTCGTGACCTTGAAGAGTCCACCCTGCAGCACGAAGCCACCTCCGCCGCCCTGCGTAAGAAACAGGCCGACAGCGTGGCAGAGCTGGGTGAGCAGATCGACAACCTCCAGAGAGTCAAACAGAAACTGGAGAAAGAGAAGAGTGAACTCAAGATGGAGATCGATGATGTGTCCAGCAACATGGAAGCTGTTGCCAAGGCAAAGGTATTGTCGTGGATTTTCAGAACTCTTGTTAGCATAACCCCCAGGAACACAAAAACTCACAAGAGACCATATCGTTGCTGTCGGGCAGAAACCTCATATCACCATATTTTAACTTATTGTGTTTTTCGTAAATTAACTCACTACTTGATCATACTACAGCGTCACACAAAATAGTTCAAACATGCAGGTAAATTAAATTATTGAATCTGTCCAATGACCAGGGAAATCTTGAGAAGATGTGCCGCACCCTTGAGGACCATCTTAGTGAAATCAAGTCCAAGAGTGATGAGAACATTCGCCAGATAAATGACATTGGATCTCAGAGAGCAAGACTTTTGACAGAAAACGGTATATGTTCTTTGCAAGCATGGACTGTTAATGGCACTTGACCAAATTCCATAATTCTAGATGATGCTTTGATAAACGGGTGCAGGCCTTTTAGGAACACGTGTTCAACAAAGATGATTTAACTCTTTGATAATTCAACTTCTAGGTGAGATGTCTCGTCAACTTGAGGAGAAAGACGCTCTTCTCTCACAGCTCACCAGAGGCAAGCAGGCCTTCACCCAGCAGATTGAGGAGTTGAAGAGACATGTTGAAGAGGAGGTTAAGGTGAGGAGCTGTTATTTATTTCACAAAAGGCCTACTTTTGTGTGTTATTGTATTCAGTTGTCTTTATTTGGACAATTTCCTTTTTTTACAGGCAAAGAATGCCCTTGCCCATTCTGTGCAATCATCTCGCCATGACTGTGACCTTCTGAGGGAGCAGTTTGAGGAGGAGCAGGAGGCCAAGGCGGAGCTGCAGCGTGGAATGTCCAAGGCCAACGGTGAGGTGGCTCAGTGGAGGAGCAAGTATGAGACTGATGCTATCCAGCGCACGGAGGAGCTGGAAGAGGCTAAGTAAGTGATCAGAATTTTAAATTATCAGGAATCACTATGTATATCAAATAACAAAATCACATTTTGGAGGAAATCTCCACACTTCCCCGACGTGCCATCATAAGGCTGGGGGTTAGGGATGGAAAAGTTAGAAGGGGCAGCTGAAGAGGGATGGGAAGAGGCAGCTGGAGGAAGTGGGGGAGCTGAAGAAGGAAGGGATGGGTCAGCTGAAGGTTTTCCCTTGACCCGCAGGGTCCAGGACGTGGAAGTTGGGGGGGGGCATAGTGCTTTGGAGGCGGGAAATCGAGTCCACAAGGCGAGTGAAATGACCCACAGTTTGATGTTGGCCGTAGTGCTACCGAGGTGGGAGATCATGTTCTCAAGTTGAGTGAAACGAAGCTCAAAACTCTCCAATTTATCCACGATTCTCTCCGAACTGGAGAATCTGGGTTCCGGCGTAATTGGCTTTTCAACGTCTTCAGGTTTAGCGGGGCTATCCTGAGTCTTCTCAGGTTGGGGGGCTTCATAGTTGGTTCTTAATTTTTTTTTTTATCCCACCATTTTGTAACCCATTTTTTTCACCCAGTGCCAATTGCAAATGTAATCCTGGGCGCTACTCTCCCTCTGCCAGCCTAGGGAGAGCCCAGAACTGAGCTCATGCCTCCTTCAATACATGAGCTAGCAAGCCGCTTCTTATCACCTGACAGGGGGGAATTTCCCCGGTTAGACGTAGCACGTGGTAGGAACACGTTATTCCAACCAGTTCCTTTCCCCTCCATCAGGCTGACCAGGGCGAGGCAGTATAGAGTCCATTATTGTCTCCGCCAGGCCGAAAGGCATGGCGAGAGAGTATGTTTTCGCCCCGGTCCGTCCGTGTGTCCGTCCGTGTGTCCGTGTGTCCTGTCTGTGTGTTAGCACCAAATCTCCGGCACCGTTGGCCCGGTCGCTGCGAAACTGTGCACACACACTCCCTGGATGCCAATTCAGAACCTCTGCCTCAAATTTTTCACATGGGCCTGTTATAGCGCCACCAGGAGGCCGATTTGTGCAAAACCCATTTTTTCCCATTACTCCTACAGTTTTTAACCAAACCTCATGCAAATCGGTACACAGTATCTCTATAGTCATGTGATCAACCCTGATCTGTCCGATTTCCCATATTCCATCCTCATTGGCTAAGGTTACCATCCAAAGTTTGCAGGATTGGTCCGTTTTGAACAAACTGCCTCAAATCATGAACGCAGCTTGCCATTTCCATAAAATTGCACACGCACATTCCCACTATGCCGAGGAAGAAATGGCACTTAAAACTTTTCACATCAGCCTCATGGTGGCGCTATAACAGGCCGATTTGCTTTTTTTACTATAACTGCACCGATCTGCGTGAAACTTTGCACGCCTACTCCCTAGAGGCCAAGGAAAAACATCTGTACTGCATTTTTCACATCTGCTTTTTACAGCGCCACCAGGAGGCCGACTTATGTCAAATACATTTTTGGATATTAATCCTTCAGATTTTATCCAAACATCACGCAAATCGGTACACAGTATCTCTATAGTCATGTGATCAAGACGCATCTGTCCGATATTTCATATTCCATCCTGATTGACTAAGGTTGACTTCCAAAGTTTGCAGGATTGGTCCGTTTTGAACAAAATGTCTGAAATCATGAACGCGGCGTGCGATTTCCGTGAAAATTTGCACGCACATTCCCACTAGGCCGAGGAAGAAATGCCACCCTTTTCACATTGGCCTATTATAGCGCCACCAGGAGGCCACAATAACTTACCTGACCTGGCGGAGACCTGTGCTCCGAGGAGCACTTTTTCTAGTTACAGCATTTTTTTGTTTAGGGTACCTACCTACCCTAGGGGACACGGGGAGAACATGCAAACTCCACACAGAAAGGCCCTTTCGCCAATCCCCCTAGGGTATGGGGGCTGATGACGCGGAGGAGAGGACACGCCCCCAGTGCCCCCGGCGAGAATCGAACCCAGGACTCATAGTTGGTTCTGCTGGGACCAAGCAGAATTGGTCTGATTGTACTATTAGGATCTATACGGGTTGGCGGTGGTCACTAGCCTGATTATCAGACTGAAGCTGCGTGGAGCTTCAGTCTAACATTGGCTCCAGTGTAGGCGATTACAAGGGGGAGGGGATTAGAATTTCCCTAAACCAATCCTAAGGGATCCCCACCCCCACCTCCGACTCTCATTGGACAATACATTTTGTACAGAATAAATCCTTGGTTCACATTTACAACACCAGACCAAGAGGTAGTCCACTCAGAGAGTGAGCGGGATCTATGGTTAGAACCAGGCTAGGAGTTCACAGTCTGCAGAATCTAACGAAGCCCGGATGGAAGGAAGCCTAAATAGATGACTCTGGGAGAATTCCCAGGAGAAGTGGTTGAGAACAGAGTCATCTTTATGCTAGTCAATTGTAATCCTAAGAATCACAAGACCAGGCTCACAATAGATTCCAAGGGTGATAACTAAAGAGATTACCAACTGAAATGGAAGAAGAACTACTAAACACAATTGACAAGCGGTCAAAGACAAGAGGGCTGCACAAGGGTTAAAAATAAAATAGGTAAATAAATTACGTAATGGCGGCATCACTCTTAACACCAAAATAATTTGATTTAATTCTAAACTGATAAACAGGAAGAAGCTAGCCCAGCGGCTTCAGGATGCTGAGGAGCAAATTGAGGCTGTGAATTCCAAGTGCGCCTCTCTGGAGAAGACCAAACAGAGACTCCAGGGTGAAGTGGAAGACCTCATGATCGATGTGGAGAGGGGCAACGCTTTAGCTGCCAACCTCGACAAGAAACAGAGGAACTTCGATAAGGTGCTTTGACATTCATTATTTTTAAAACATAATAATTATAGTGAGGTATTTTACACCTTTTTTTAAAATGTTTTGCAGGTACTGGCAGAATGGAAACAGAAATATGAAGAGGGACAGGCAGAACTGGAGGGATCTCTGAAAGAGTCTCGTTCTCTCAGCACTGAGTTGTTTAAGATGAAGAATTCCTACGAGGAGTGTCTTGACCAGCTGGAGACCATGAAGCGAGAGAACAAGAACCTACAACGTGAGTTTTCTATACATAATACTTCCAATAAAAGTTCATTTTGCTTCAGTATTTTTTCCGTACTTCTTTTGAGCCATGGCTGGTGTTGTTAATGGGTCGTAATTTTCATCACTTTTAATATCAAAGTTGGGTTCACTTCTGTTTAATATTGTGGAGTAGGCTACACCCACTTTATTCAAAAGCAAATACACAATTTTTGGCTGATTGGGTGATTCCTCATGAATTATTTTCAATCAACTGCAGAGGAGATCTCAGACCTATCTGAACAGATTGGTGAGAATGGAAAGACCATCCATGAACTGGAGAAGAACAAGAAGCAAGTGGAGACAGAGAAGTCAGAGATCCAGACAGCCCTCGAAGAAGCCGAGGTAAAAGCTATAGGTTCCAGACGAAGAATGCAATTGTCAATATATTTTTTTCAATACTTTTTATATTCAAACAGTGGAGCTGCATATTACATTCATATGTCCATACTACCTTTTGATCCCATATTACATGTTAGGGTACTCTGGAGCACGAGGAGTCCAAGATTCTTCGTATCACACTGGAGCTCAACCAGATCAAGGGTGAGGTTGACAGGAAGATGGCAGAGAAGGATGAAGAGATGGAGACGATCAAGAGGAACAGCCAGAGGGTGATTGACTCCATGCAGAGCACTCTGGACTCTGAGATCAGGAGCAGAAATGATGCCCTGAGAATCAAGAAGAAAATGGAGGGAGACCTGAATGAGATGGAGGTTCAGCTGAGTCACGCCAACCGCATTGCTGCCGAGGCCCAGAAGCAACTGAGGAACCTCCAGGGACAGCTTAAGGTACAAAACTTAGTAGTAAGACAATTAGTCAAACTGTTGTACTGCTCTGAAGAATGAGTGGCCACTTTCTGGTGTCTCATATCATGATGAACACCTCAAATGTGATTTATTACAGGATGCCCAACTGCACCTCGATGATGCTCTCAGAGCCCAAGAAGATCTGAAGGAGCAAGCTGCCATGGTGGAGCGTAGGAACGGCCTCATGATGGCTGAGATTGAGGAGCTTAGGGTCGCTCTGGAACAGACAGAGAGAGGCCGCAAAGTGGCTGAACAAGAACTGGTGGATGTTAGTGAGCGTGCTGGACTGTTGCACTCTCAGGTAAGATAATACAAATAAAACTCTCAACACTCATTCATTCAGAATAAAAGTCATGCATCCTTACATTGTTAAACTGCATCTTTATTTTAGAACACAAGCCTGTTGAACACCAAGAAGAAACTCGAGGCTGACCTGATCCAGATCCAAGGTGAAGTGGAAGACTGTATTCAAGAAGCAAGGAATGCTGAGGAGAAGGCCAAGAAGGCAATCACTGATGTAAGTTAGAATCCCCTAACCCCCCTTATACTCCTTATCCAGACAATTACTTACTTTACTTGCTTGATATAAAAACACAAAAAAAAAATATATATATATATGACATTCCAGGCTGCTATGATGGCTGAGGAGCTGAAGAAGGAACAGGACACTAGTTCTCACCTGGAGAGGATGAAGAAGAACCTGGAGATCACAGTCAAGGACCTGCAGCACCGTCTGGATGAGGCTGAGACCCTGGCTATGAAGGGAGGCAAGAAGCAGATCCAGAAACTGGAGACTAGGGTAAGATGTAGTTTATACCAACAAGGGGTATAGTCATACATAGACAAATGAAATCAGAGGAAAGAACTTCATAGTGCATCATTCAATTCTCAAGGTGCGTGAGCTGGAGGGAGAGGTCGACGCTGAAATGAGACGTGGAGCAGATGCTGTTAAAGGTGTCCGCAAATATGAGAGGAGAGTGAAGGAGCTCACATACCAGGTACCGTATATCATGTTCACTTCATACCATTGACACAATTAATAGACTGCATGAACATACATCTAATTGCATAATTTCACTCTCACTTTAGACTGAAGAGGACAAAAAGAATCTTGCCAGGCTTCAGGATCTGGTAGACAAACTGCAACTGAAGGTGAAGGCCTACAAGAGGCAGTCTGAGGAAGCGGTAAGTAAAATTATAGTCTCGCGTAGACAACTATTTCGCAATCTCCGAACGCTATATAGAGTCTGGAACTACACCTCCCAAAAGCCGAGAACGGAAGCTGTCATCTGTGTCATTTCCATTCACGAAATATTTAAAAAAAAATATATTTAGATTTTATTTTTGAATTTCCATTTCTGCTAAGCAGCAAACTACATAGGCTTCTATTATTTTTATTTAGATTAGGATAAATTTGCGCGACTATAAAGACAAAACGGAAGCGGGGAGGAGGCAGGACGTCCCCTTTATCGCCGGATCATTTTCAGAGCTTCCGTGCTCCACTGTATGATGGAAGCATTCGAAAATTGTGGGAGGCAACAGTCTGGCTCGCGAGACTAGTAAAATGATAAGCAGAAATGTATAATTTTACAGTTATCTCAGTTTACCAGGCGTTACCGGAGTTATTGTTAATATTCGTGCTGATTTCAACCATTGCCTAATGACGCCAATTTGCAATGGGTATCTCCATATATGGGTGTGTGTAGTACTGTGTCTATGTTGGGGTATAATCTGGGCACACAGACAAAACAAACCCACAAACACACACACACACACACACACACACACACACACACACACACACACACACACACACACACACACACACACACACACACACACACACAATAATTTCAAGATGCTCTTTTCTAATATTCAGGCTTTAAACCATCTCTATCATATTCTAGGAGGAACAAGCCAACTCTCACCTGACCAAGTTCAGAAAGACTCAACATGAGCTGGAGGAGGCCGAAGAGCGCGCCGACATCGCTGAATCCCAGGTCAACAAGCTGAGAGCTAAAAGTCGTGATGTTGGCAAGGTAAATGCATATACAATATGATGAATGCACATTGTTATTTATCATATGTATCAATATGAATATAGTCTAAAAGTATATTCATATTTTGCAGGGGAAAGAAGCTGAATAAGTTCTCCAATTCAAGTCACCAATCTTGAAAAGTCATAAAATATGACATCTTGTTTTCTAGTTAGTTACCATAAAGTCATAGAATATGACAAATTCTATTCAATAAAGGTTTGCAAAAAAAGTATTGTTTGTTGTTTTCCTTACTTTTCCTTGTTAAATACCTTTTATTGTCATGAGTTCTAGTTCTTGTCCATTATGCCTATATGTAGAACATCATTTCATATTTATTACTCAAATCACAAGAACCGTTTCAAGTTCCAAGACCTGGTTTAAAATATCATATCATTAATATAGTAACAGATTGTAGCATAAGTACAGCTTAAACCATGACGATTTAAACATATCTGGCATCATATTATCCATCTTGACCTGACAATGTATAAAGGACAAGGCGGTGGAATAATACTATCCTCAGCTAACTATTGCCATCCCCTCACCTGCAAAAAAAGAAAAAGTTAAATACAAATTTTAACAAAAAACCCTGCCTAACGATGGTGTCACTGGTAGGCGGATTTCTGAAGTGTCCACAGCCCTCCAATGAGACAAAGACCATAACACAAGGTTACCATTATTATGAGCATTAGTGAGGACCAATTATATGAAGATTGGTTGAAAATGGGTGAAGTCGTCCTTTAAGTTTCTTCCACCAGGGAGCACTCACCAAGATCAATCTGTTCATTGTATTTTGAGCAAGTGTAAAGTTTGGCCTAAGGGTGGCACCATGGTGCCACTGAAATCAGCAGGGTTCACACTGGCTGAGCCCATTAAGCTTCATGTCAATCTATTTTATTTTTAGATCTGATGTGTGCAATTGGAAGTTTTGGCCTAAGGGTGGCGGTAGACCAAATCTGTTGGGGCTTTCCTCTGGTGAGAATGAATGAGCTCTGCAAGTTTGTCCGCCATTATATTATCATATTACTAATAGGACCACAATGGAAACGTCCCCAGGAATTTGAAGTGTTATCTTTTTAGCCCAACTGTTACTGTACTTCCGTGCTGTTTATATATTTGACTAATAAAGTATTCAATCAATCAGTCACTGAGATATGTTGTGTGCAAGTGGAAATGCAAATACTGTGGTGCTCTAGAAAAGGCCACTGGGTCATGAAAAACAATAGGGGCCATCCTCTGAGGAGGGAAATTGCATGGCAATCTAGCCAATCTAGTATTTGAGATATCTTGTTTGGGAGTATACAATGTAGCAAGGCAACCACAGTGGCGACGGTAACATGTGTCACATGATAAATTAAAATTTAAATGTCTCAAATCATTTACAATCGACCCCAAATTTGAATCATACATTGAGGGGCCTCTAAAATAAACGCACAGCCGAAAGCAATTACTCTTTGACCCATGGGGGTTACCATGAATGTGACAGAAGTATTCACCAAATTAAGTACAGTACATGAACTGTGAGTCATGTGACAATGAGTGCATGCAAGGAAAGAACCAATTATACAAGGTTTATTACACTGTTTGGAAGATTCTTTCATCACAGATTGCCATTTGGTATAATGAACGCACCAGAAATCGTCCAGAGAGAGGCCAAAGGAGGAGGTAGTACCATTTTCCCGTTAGACAGCAGACCCTCCCCCCCCCTGTTCTTGTACATATTTTTTTTTCCCCCTCTTTTTTATTTTTGGGCGGTGAAACCGCCCCTATAAGTGAGGTTTGGATATTTGTACAACAAATCCTGCGCTGTGATTGGCCAAAAATGTACAAAAATGTACAAAAATTTACCCCGCCTAACCCTGCACCGTGATTGGCCAATCACAGTCTATTCAGGACTGTGATTGGCCAGTGTCACATGACACATGTGCATAGCCCTATACAAGAAACCATAACTTTAAAAAAAACTCAAATTTTTTTTTTTTAAGTTATGGTTTCTTCCATCATAAAGAGTGTTTCAATAAATGTATTTATTTTTTGTACATGATTGGTTGACTCCATTCAGTATTGTGATTAGCTAGCAAGACACCGCCCACTTCACACAGGGTGTGATTTTTTTGTTGTACATAGTGTTATTTTTTTTTGCTGTTTATTTTGTAATGATATTTGAACTGTGGTGCCACTATATATGCCTATGAATTGAATACCAAGGCCCTCATTGTAAACAAGTCCGCAAGGACTTTTATGAACGGACCTGTTAGACAAAGTATTTTAAATGTAACTGTGCTGTTTTACATTTTTTGCCTAATAAAATATTCAATCAATCAATCAAAAGAGATGTCCTACTGCAGAGCAGTTGGATGGCATAGCTGCAGCTCTTTGGAAGTGTCTATGGGGGAAGAAATAATAATATTCATGTTGTACAAGCTACACTACATATTATAGTCACAGTAAGCCTTTAATTGATCAATATAACTCACACTGCCGACAATAGTTAAGACTATAGTCTCATGAAAAAATACCTCGCATTAGAGTTCAATTCAAAAGATTATTCCGGAAGGTATTTTCAACAGCAAGCTTTACCTTCAAAATCGGAACATGTTATAATATATGTTTTAGAAGTACTAAGCAATCCATACACTTATAGTCCCACAAAGATAATACACAATGGCTATAATAATATCAGCGACCGCCCAAAATAATCATATTTGAACTGGGGACCCTCCACCCTGACAAGCACTTGGAATTGTAGGCTTTACATTTAGTTTGACTCGTTTTGTGAAAATAGCCGAACTAGCAGCTTAGTGCGAGGTGGTGTGAGCTTGTAGATGGGCTATTTTCACAATGTTTGCCTCTTTCTTATGTAATATTTGCCAATTTTGTATTAAAAAGGTCTTAACAGTTATTACATTGTAACTTCAGAAATGTGCAGATACCCTGTGCACTTATAATGTATTTTGGTTTGTTAACTGTTGAGTGAGAAAACAATGTTGCACATTAAGCTAATTATCTGGGGACCCCCCAAAATAATTTAGGGACCCCCCAGTTTGGGAACCACTGAATTACTCAACGCCTGTGTGTATGAGGAATAGAGGCAGAGGGTGGAAGGTACATTAGATAGACATTCAATTTAAAAGTATTGATATTTTAATGTAAGGATCCATTCTCAAAACAAAATGGCATTATTGGAAGTATCGATATTTCAGTTTGGATCTGTCCACATCCCTGTACTGTAGGTGGAGGAGAGAGTGAAATCTATGATCGGAATAGTTCTTCTTATACACTCTCCCTAGGCAGCAGCCGCTGCCGGAAAATGCACTCGCTGTCCCTCCCCTAGGCAGTGAAATAATTGTAATAGTAAAAAAAATAGTAAGCTTAGTGAAATTACATTTTAATTTTAATTTAGCGGGGGACCCCCTGGCACCCTCTCAAGGACCCCTGAGAACAACTGTTCTCAAACCACACTTATAGATCAGCTATTTTTGAATATACCGTACAAAGTATAAAATAGGGCTGAGTTGGTTAATGTATATTTTGTGATAATAATCAAAATCTGCAAGGTAACTTGCAACTAAAGTTTTCAAATAATAGTGGAGCAACAATATTTGCTTCTGAGATCTAGTGGAGTAAAAGTATAAAGTATTGAAAAATGGAAATAGAAAAGTAAAGCATACACGCACCTCAAAAGTGTACTTAAGCACTTAAGAGGGAATGCACTTACGGTAGCTACTTGTCACCACTGGTGATTATGAGAGGTATAGTAGTTACCTGAAGGAATGGTACAGTGATGGACCCCTGCTGATGGAAGGGTCTATTTAAACAGTTGCTCTTGGCTGTTAGAAAGGTTGGGACCTTTTCATGATGTGAATACCACGCCCCGGGTATGACAAATGCCAGCGTGGAGCCCAGTGCTCATTAGTTATTTCGAGTTGAGGTGACGTCAGTGTGTAGTTGTCTGGGGCACCCTCATGTCATTAAGAGCAGAGTTTATGTCAGCTGTGCGCACAACACCATGTTAAGGGCAGTTCACACCAAGCTATAAATATAACGATAACTACAACTATTGTTCTTTGTTGTTTTCATTATAGTTATAGTTATGGTGTGGGACTCTGCCATCCGCTTGAGTTAACCACTTAAACCAGTGGTTCTCAAAGTGGGGTCCGGGGACCCCCAGGGGTCCTTGAGGGGGTTTCCAGGGGGTCCCCAGCAAAATGTGTTAATACAGCATCACAATAATATTAACCTGATCTAAAAGCTCGTATCGCGTCACTTCGTGCCGCACTGAGCTTGTAGATCTGCTATTTTTTTTTAATCGTGAAAATGTGTGCAAATCTTTATATATATTTTTAAGCGAACATTTCTAACTCAAATCTTTGCTCCTATAGGGTCCCTGGCACAACATATTTTTGAGATGGGGGTCTGCAGCCAAATACATATCATTTTGGGGGTCCTTGGCTCACAATGAGCCTATAGAGCGGCTATTTTTGGCAAAATGTTCTCCCCAGAATAGGCATGCTGGGGTTCAAGTGGTCTTAAGGGCCATTCACACCAAAGCACTATATCGGTCACCATTGTCTTTTGTTGCTAGTTGTGGTGTGGACTCTGCCATCCACTTCAGTTAGAACGATTTTGTAAAACTATATATTTATAGTTATAGCTATAGTGCTTGGTGTGAATGGTCCTTTAAGTTTGCCCATTTAGGCAAAGTTAACAGTCATTTATTTTTGTTAGTACATTGTACATCTTTTTGGATTCATGTAGCCTACTGTACAGTCATTGCCTATTGACTTTGTCGTTTTTTTTCTGGCATCTCATGCGTGTCACGCAGGACATGTGTTATTTCCACTTATTTCCACTCTGTGCCACTAGGGGCAGCAGCGGTCTACTGCCTGTCTGTCCGTCCACACTGCCTAGAGCTGCCTACAGTTACTGTATCCTCTCATAGGCCTACTTTACTTTACACTTTTGTATTATGTTTTGACACTTGCTTTGGAAAATGTAAACGTATTTTTTCTCATGCCATAGCTCATTTGAATTGACAAATTGTTTGTTTGTTTATTTCTGTGGTGGTGTTTCAGTGGCACTGATGAATAAAATAATTAAGCATTTTGAAATAGCCTAATGTTGCTATATTAAATAATTAAAATATATATTTAACTCTTAACTTCCTAGAAAGACAGAGAGATATCATGTCTGTTGCATACAGTACACATGTGACATTTATTACCTCGCGCTCCTGCATTAATAAATAAATAAAATAAAGTAACGGGCGTCAACGCTCCTATCTGCCCCTTTTAACCGTTATTTCGTTATTTCTATTAACCGGTTATTCTATGAAATATATTTATAAGATTTTCCATATTGCTGTCAAGTTTAGTTTAGTTTTATGAGCACATTGTTATAATATAGAAACAATACATGACGAGGCACAAAGCTCTGTGCGGCTTTCATCATAAAGTTTAAAAATAAAAACTTCGACATTAAACAAATATATTTAGCTCATCATCAGCTATATATTCTCAGTTATCTTGGCATATGCTTAAATTTTTGATAAGATGATTGGATCATCTGTGACAGCACGTTTAATAAACGTCGCATTTTCATTTTGCGCCGATGTCTCGTTAAACCCATCTCTCTCTCTCTCTCTCTCTCTCTCTCTCTCTCTCTCTCTCTCTCTCTCTCTAGGGTTAGTGAGGGTTTAAAATGCTCATGTTTATTGCATGGTCTTCTTTCTGTATCATCTCTTTGAGTTGATTTTTCACCATTTCAGATGTATCGGTCCAATGGCTTCTTGCTTATACGTGTGCCTCGCAACCTGAAGGTTGCCAGTTCAAGGCTCACTTCAGGCAGACTTCATTTGAAGCGCAATGCAAACAACATGACTATCAATGAATTCATGTGCAAATGATAACATGAAATGCTTAGTTGAGAGTATGTTTTTTTCAATGTATGATATACTTAATTCTGAAAATAGCCGATCTACAATCTCATAAGTACCCGCATAAGTACACCTATCTTCTTCCTATTGTTCAATAAAAATCATTTTAATCGGATTGGTGGCTATTGTCTTCGAATTGTCTCCATTGGCTTCATTTACGCGACCCTATCGGTTGGGAGGAGTATTGCACTCTGATACATTATAACTCTATGAGAAAATGGCCACCGATCGGATTAAAATGCTTTTTATTGAACAATACGGAAGATACAGGTACTTATACCCACTCGAAGTGAATTGTAACATCCATGGCCATGAGTTAAGCACTTTATATTTGAAATCTGAACGTTTATGTAGATGTACGGGTTGTAAATAGGCACCGACTTTAATATTTAATTTCGATTTAGAGTAGCCAAAGTAGTGAAAATAGCCTTTCTTTGAGCGCACTGCTTTTGTGATCGCATCGCACAGAGGCTGCTGTACACACTCTACAGACACAAGCACACAGAGATTTAGCTATTTTATGGATAGATATATTAGATGTCATTAAATTATTTACTGCAATATTTCACCCGCGGTTTATCCGATATTAATTAATAATTATATTTGATTGACCCAAATCCAACCTAAACTGCGGTTAACACTGCGGTTAACACACACACACACACACACACACACACACACACACACACACAGTGTATTTGATTGCATACTTTATTAACAGTTGTCGAAGAACGAGAGAGAGAGAGAGAGAGAGAGAGAGAGAGAGAGAGAGAGAGAGAGAGAGAGAGAGAGAGAGAGAGAGAGACCATTGGTTCTCAAAGTGGGGTCCGGGGACCCCCAGGGGTGTAACTCTGAGAGTGTACAACATTTGTACACTCTCAGAGTTACATTAACATTGATTTAACGATATAATTCAAAAATAGCAATTACACTTCTTCACAGCATGGGATTCGAACGCGAGCCCTACAATCAGTAATCGTCAGCTTCCACCACTACACTGTCTGCGCATTTTCAAAATAGTAGAAACAAGTAAGATAAATACTACACAGCAAATGATGCAAGAAAAAAAAAAAAAAGCCAATCTACAAGTAGGTCTACACGACGTGTATAGTAGTATATAATAGTATATTATATTAATTATAATTATAATTATAATCACACACACACGCCAGGCAATGTGAGCTTGTAGATCTGCTATTTTTTTATGACTCCCAGGTCAGGACTCAGATCTCATCTGTCTGTCTGTCTGTCTGTCTGTCTGTCTGTCTGTCTGTCTGTCTGTCTGTCTGTTTGAAACAAAAAAAAAGTGACTCCAAAGCGCCACCTCGTGGTAGTATTTGGAACTACATTTACTGCACGAGTGAGTGAGGCAAATGAGGAGTGTGATGTCAACATGACAAACGACAAAGTCAATAGGCACCGACTGTACGTACAGCCATTTGTCATCAGTAAAAACAACTTTCTTTTTACCCCTTTTTTCTCCAAAATTTGGAAAGTTACATATAGCCGCTGAAAGTCCACTGAAATAATTAATTGAATGTATGGGTTAAGAAATAATTTGTATTAAATACGTAGTATAACTATCAGTGAATTAAATAAATGATTGGTATTTACAAATTACCAATAATTGTTCAAACACCTTAAAAGAAGTTCAAAGGTTCATGCTCTGAGTCACTGGACTGGTTTGAAGACGAGGATGGGGACTGGGAGGAGTTACGAATTCAGAATCTCAACAAAAGACACTGATGTCTAGTAAAAAAAACACATTGACAATGAAATAGATTGTACTGTACTGTCTGATGACCTTATGTCCTGTAACTGTTGGACCTACAGCGTGTGCATGATTAGTGCATGTGAGTGTATATGTTCTGTTTGTCACGTACACGTCTCAGAAGTCACATAGACTGTCTGAGTTGCCTTTGCACCTGGCAGATGACCTTAGATTCAATTTGATCATCCTTTTTGTCACCTTTTTGTCAATCTACGCTCTTGTAAGGGTGCCTACAGTTAAGTTGTATGTTGTATGAATTCCTCCCCAAACACATTTGTGTGTTATCACTGCTGTTGTATCCTACGACTCAACTGCCAGTAAGGAGCCTCCACCGGGAGGACGTAGAGCCTTCGTCCTACACTCCTCCCGCCCAAAGCTCCCTGCTGACAGGTGCCGCCCCAGCCCTTACACATGCAGTGACAAATACCACCCTCCCCGCCCGGCTTACCTCCCCCGTACATGGGCCAAACGTGTTGTGACGCTCGACAAAGCCGGATGCACCGTGGTGGATTCGAACCCAAAGCCTCCGCAATAGTGGGCAGGCACTTTACCACTGTGCCACCCGAGCGCCCAAAAGATGCATTTCTAAGCAACATAATTCCCATAGCCTGGACTTGTGTTGTCTGTTTAGATCCCACAATTCTGGGAGACATTGGCACTGTCTATGTAGTTGTTAAACAACTGCTATGCCGTAAGTAATGATCGAGTTATATGAGGGGAAAAATCCTGTATTAACACATTTTAAGTCATTTTTACAGAAAGTAGCCTAATTTTAAGTCCCTGCTAACAAAGGATATACTGTGTTCTATGTGTTATGTACAGTATAATTGAAAAAAAGGATGAAAAGCATAACTTGTACAACTGTATGTGTGAGATTACACTCCATATTTAATTTTAGGATTGATTGGTGCACAAAAGAGTGCCTCAGGCTCACCTTATTCAATGGTGGAACCCTGTATCGCCTGTTTAATGCCAACGATTCATATTTACTGCTTAGAATACGGTCGGGGTCAGAGTGTTAACAAGAATCAGACTTAACAACTTTGACCCTATATAATGCAGTTGACGGGGGGCCCCCTAGGTCTGGGCGTCTATACTTGGCCCCCTCTTGTCTTTCTCTCCTACAACAATGTTCACCCCAGAATAGGGATGCTGGGGTTCATGTGGTTAACAGACGCCTTTTGGGCTTTCCATGTCATTCAACCCACTCCCGCCTCAGCTATCACGTCTCCATTCAGACCCTCCTAAAAGGTGTTAATTGCTCTCTGTTGATGTGTGTTCTGAGGGAGCGGCAGAGAATGCATACCAGACATTCAAGGCTGGAGAATGTCTTATGTCTTATCCGATAACACTAGAGGATAACGTTACTCGATAAGACTCCTCGGGTAAGACGATCCTCTAGTGTGAGCAGTTCAAAGACCCCAAAAATAAACATCAAATAAACAAATAAAGGGCTTAAGTGGGGTAAAATATGAGTCACTTTTATATTTTGCATTGTCACAGCCAGAGAAATAGGCTACATCTTTCTATACAATATACTGTAGAAGGAAACAATACTGTACATAAAGGATTCTTGCACAGATACTAACACATTTTGACTACATAATGTATTTCACAAAATTACTGCTGAAAAAGTGTTGCTTTGGAAAAACTTACCAAACTGTAAAGATAAGGTAAAAAAAGTGTAAGCTCTAGGCCTACATTCCGATAGTATCAATGCTATAAAGTTAAGTAACATGGGTCTCCCCATCTGTCCAACGCTGTGGTAAACATAAAACAAATGTTCATGTGGTATACCAATTTCATTCCAATCTGGAAAGAGAACACCACAACGTCTGCTTCAATTTCATAGTGTTCCAGACGGTTCCAATTTTGTCTACTAATTTGGTTCGTACCCCGTTCTCCCATACTACTAGTTTCATTCATACTTTAGCTATACAAAAAAGGATACTGATGGTTTTCCACTTTCACACCACCAGATACAATGCTCTGTGCTAAACATGATGCTTTCTTGGAAATTAAGCCATAAACTTGGCTTGAGACTTTTCAGTTACGGAGGAGGATACTTTGATGGACCGTCACACACGCAAAAAAAAAAGACGCAAGAAATATCACAAATGCATTCAAAACAATGCATTTCATTTCATTTATAATATAATAATATTTACGTCTGTAATTGGAGTGGCAAGAACGTGTTTTGGAACAGCAGCTGCCACATCATCCTATGGCACCCTGTAGAACCGCCACTTTGATGCATGCAGTAATATGTTATTAAGGACTACTACATTCAATATTACCCCCAATGAAGTAAACCCCTGATTATTTTTACATCAAGTCACTGGCAAGACGTCTGGAATACATAAACCATTAGATGGAAGCAGCACCAAGTATGGTGGCAATGTTAGAAGTATAATCCTTGTTATGGTTTATTAATAGAGTATAAATGGCAAAATGGTCAAATTGATACTACTGCTGCAACGTCAGCAGATAAATTAAAGCACCTTTTAAAGGCGTGAACTATTTTAGTTTCTGAAACACAAGCAATATGCTCTCGATATAAAAGGGGCGTCTTGAGGATGGATTCACTTCAGAGGAGTCCAGGGATCCATCTGGTGGTGAGTTAGACATCAGCTGTCATCCTTGTATTAGAGATGCTAGTTGCCTGAGACTTTGTTCAGTTCAGTATGAGTTGAAAGTGTGTATGTGAATTAAAATATAGAAGAAAAAAAACTTAACATGTAATGAACTAAATTATTTGGTAAAATTCAGACTGAGTAACACAATCTGAATGTGCAATGTAATATTCACAGCAAATATAGTACAATACTATTTTAAAATGGATCAGTCAACTCACTACTGAGAAATGGATTGTTTTGCTTGCTCTGTTATGTAAAATGTGTGAGTGAAGTGATGTGGCGTTATAATGAAATGGAATTGAATTGAAAATGCTCCTTTGACAACTGTTATTCAGCTACAATTATAAGTAGGGTAAGTGATTTTCTTTGGTTAAAATAAGTGTTGAGTAGCTCTATATTCTGATAGTACTCATTGCTATAGAGTGTTTGTTGAGTAACAGGCGTCTCCATGTCTCTCCAGCTCTTTATTAAACAGAACTGCATGTTCAGTTCGGAATACTAAATTTCATCCAATCAGGATAAAGAACTCAGTCAGTATACAGATTAAACACCTACCTGAAAATGTATTTTCTGTTTATTAAAGAGCTGGAGAAACAGGGAGACTCCTGTAACTGAACAAACACTTTATAGCAATGATTACTACAGAATATAGTGCTTTAACCTTTTAACAAAAAACGTTTTGTTTTAACCAAAACATATCACTTACCCTACCTTTAACATTGATGGATTCATTAGGATGAATATACTGTAATCTAATTTGATTAAAATGTATGTAATAATAGAATATTAAAATGTATCATTCAGCTCATGTTTACGTCATCAACATGTGTTACTTCAGACGTAGGGGTTGCACTGACATTCCACTGATACTGCATAGAGGGAAAACGTGAGTGTTCATTCTTTTTTCTATTCTATAACGTAAACAATATAAGAATAGTCCTACATAGTAATACAGTTATCTGCTCAGTCAACGAAGGCATCAACACCATCTGTTTGTCTGTCAACAGAAAGCCGCCAACATGAGTACGGACGCGGAGATGGCCGCTTACGGCAAGGCTGCCATTTACCTGCGTAAGCCAGAGAGAGAGAGAATCGAGGCTCAAACTAAACCCTTTGATGCCAAAACTGCAGGTTATGTGGCTGATGTTAAGGAGCTGTATCTCAAATGTGAGGTTGTGAAGAAGGATGGTGCCAAAGTCACCGTGAAAGTGCTCGACACGCAGGAGGTAGGCCGAGGTGGATCTAAATTCAAATGGTGACACTCACAGCACAACTAACTGCAAGACATTCTAAAGCTGTGTTTTGATTTTCTTTTAGGAAAAAACTGTAAAGGAGGATGATGTCACCCCTATGAACCCTCCCAAGTATGACAAAATTGAGGATATGGCCATGATGACCCACCTCTCTGAAGCCACTGTGCTGTATAACCTCAAAGAGCGTTATGCAGCATGGATGATCTATGTAAGTACAGCACAGAACAATACAGTACAGTATTCTTTGACCAGTATATAGCAAATAAAGAATACAAATAGAGAATACAGTACTTACATCATATCGTCAAGTGAAAACCAAACCAAACAAAATCATGTGGGTCTCTGTATCCACATAGCATTGGCATGGCTCCAAAGTGTGCCTCGGACTACATGTGGCCAGCCTGTGAGACATCTCAAATATGTGTCATATATCATAACATCATTATCTATGATGTATGGCTCCAAATGTGGACACGCTTTCAGCCGGATCAGATCCCCAGTAACTTCCATTATGAGATTAAAGATAATTATTTCAAAAAGTATTACACATACAGATTTGGCACTGTTCGGTCCAGTGGGTTGTGAGATTAGCTCTGGATCCAATAACAGACAGACAGACAGACAGACAGACAGACAGACAGACAGACAGACAGACAGACAGACACAAACCCTCTTATAGAGGGCTAGACTCCTGCAAAGCCACGCGGTATAATGGTAACTTCATGGTGCTGAATATAAGTTGATCACTATTTTGATGCTACTTGCAACCTGTCCCTGTATTAGCTACAGTGATCATATGGCATGCTCGCTGCCATGTTGTATGTATGTTGTTATAATGTTCTCTCTTTCTCCCCTTCAGACCTACTCTGGCTTGTTTTGTGTAACTGTGAACCCCTACAAGTGGCTCCCGGTGTACGACCAAGAAGTTGTAAATGCCTACAGAGGCAAGAAGCGTGTGGAGGCTCCACCACACATCTTCTCTGTCTCTGACAATGCCTATCAGTTCATGCTTACTGGTACGTACTAGTTAGGACAATGTAAAGAAAATATATACAGTACATAATGGTTTTGTGCTGTATTATATAGATGATAACTAAAAGCACATTTACTTTACCCTTTACAGATAGGGAGAACCAGTCTGTCTTGATCACGTAAGTTCCTCATCTACTGTGCATTTAATGAAGACAATTGTAATCAAATTCACTAACTGCATTTCACTGACTGTATGCATTTATAACCAGTGGAGAATCCGGTGCAGGAAAGACTGTGAACACCAAGCGTGTCATCCAGTACTTTGCAACAGCAGCTAGTTCTAGTTCAGGAAAGAAGGCAGAGTCGACCTCAGGCAAAATCCAGGTATAACTTTTGGACATAAAGCATATGAGCTATAGTGATATATAAGAAATACTGAACCAATGTAATATTTGGTGTTATATAGGGGTCACTGGAGGATCAGATTATTGCAGCCAATCCCTTGCTGGAGGCCTATGGCAATGCCAAGACTGTGAGGAATGACAACTCCTCTCGCTTTGTAAGTGTAAAATAATATCATGTTGTGAGAAAAAGATTAGGATTTCATGTCAAACAAATAACTACAAATGTTGCTATATTTAACAGGGTAAATTCATCAGAATCCATTTCGGTTCAACGGGTAAACTGGCCAGTGCTGATATTGAGACATGTAAGTATGAAGTACACAGATGATACATTATATACTGCTTTCATTAGAGGATTAGATTTTGAGTTATGTACAACCCTTATATATTATTATTATGAGTTATGTACGACCCTTATAGATTATTATTATTATTACTATTATCATGAGTTATGTACAACCCTTGTAGATTATTATTATTATTATGAGTTATGTACATTAACCTAGATCTGCTGGAGAAGTCCAGAGTGACCTTCCAGCTTCCTGCTGAGAGAGGCTACCACATCTTCTACCAGATGATGACCAATCACAAACCTGAGATTATTGGTAAATAGAATCACTGATGTTGCAGATGATGCAGCAGATGATGATGATGATGATGATGATGATGATGCAGTGGTAAAATGAATAAAAACGTAATGTTTAACACAATTCCTTTTAAGAAATGTGCCTGATCACAAGCAACCCCTACGACTTCCCATTGTGCAGCATGGGTCAGATCTCTGTGCCCAGCATTGACGACAAAGAGGAGTTGATGGCCACAGATGTCAGTAAACACATTTTAATGTTTTCCTCTGCAAATGATATTTTCTAAAGTGATGCTTTGTAATCTAATGTCTAATCTCAATCTTGATTATAGGATGCTATCGACATCCTGGGCTTCAGTGGCGAGGAGAAGGTGGCGATCTACAAGTTCACCGGTGCTGTGATGCACCATGGTAACATGAAGTTCAAGCAGAAGCAGCGTGAGGAACAGGCTGAGCCTGATGGCAATGAGGGTGAGCATTATCTTCAGTCAAGGAATGGTTGTTTGAAAAAGATTGACTAGATCAGTGACCCCCATAACTCTGAGAGTGTACAAATTGAACCAATTTGTACACTCTCAGAGTTACAGACCTGCAAGGGTCCATACAGAACCCCTCTCAAGGAACCCTGAGGGTCCCTAGACCCCAGTTTGAGAACCACTGGAGTAGATTATCACAAGAGTAAATTCGTTTTTTGTTCCATATTTCTATTCTACATTAAAGATATTAAATATATTTTCATGACTTATTTTAGAGGCTGACAAGATTGGCTACCTGCTGGGCCTGAACTCAGCAGACATGCTGAAGGCTTACTGCTACCCCAGAGTGAAAGTGGGAAACGAGTATGTCACTAAGGGACAGACTGTGCCACAGGTGAGATAGATACTAACTACTGATCTCATTGTATATATCATTAACACGACATATCATCAGAACTCTGATCTATTTGTATGTATTGTCGGAAGTGCATAAAAAAACATACTTCCATTCATGGATCTTTTCTGTATCACTGCAGGAACTTGAAATTGCTTGCTTTGTACTTTAATAGATGTACTTCAAGTAGTAATTTCCATTCCTATGTTGAAATGCTATTTTTTGTTTTACATGCCTGATATTGGACAGGACTTCTCTTATTTAATATAAGCATTTAGAAAAGGAGTGGTGGACATTTTAGAAAAACTAAAACAAATATTGATAACTTTACTATTTCTTTAGGTCATGAACTCAGTGGGTGCCTTGGCTAAGTCTATCTATGAGAAGATGTTCTTGTGGATGGTCATTAGAATCAACCAGATGCTGGACACCAAGCAAGCGAGAAACAGCTACATTGGTGTGCTGGACATCGCTGGTTTTGAAATCTTTGACGTAAGCGGCATGGACTAGTTTTAGGTGGCAGACTAATTCCTTTTATCGTAATGACTTTATTACGCTAATCATATTCCCATGCACTCACAGTTCAACACCCTAGAGCAGCTGTGCATCAACTTCACCAATGAGAAACTGCAACAGTTCTTCAACCACCATATGTTTGTACTGGAACAAGAAGAGTACAAAAAAGAGGGTATCCCCTGGGAACTCATTGACTTTGGCATGGACTTGGCTGCCTGCATTGAGCTCATTGAGAAGGTAATCTATCATGTCATGCTTTAATGGAAACATCTCAATGTTTTTCTTATTATTGTATTATGGTTTACTTTATTTTTTGGGGGGATTTCTTCCTTTGTCTCCTTTACAAAGCCCATGGGCATTTTCTCCATCCTTGAAGAGGAGTGCATGTTCCCAAAGGCGTCAGACACCACCTTCAAGAACAAGCTGTACGACCAGCATCTTGGGAAGACCAAGGCCTTTGAGAAGCCCAAGCCTGGCAAAGGCAAGGGTGAGGCCCACTTCTCCCTGGTTCACTACGCTGGAACCGTGGACTACAGCATCACAGGCTGGCTGGACAAGAATAAAGACCCGTTGAATGACTCTGTAGTTCAGCTGTACCAGAAGTCTTCAGTCAAACTGCTGGGTACTTTGTATCCCCCACCTGAGCCCGAAGGTAATATATTCAGGATTTAGCTATGTTTAAGATCTTTCTCTGTAGGCGCAGTGGTAAAAGTCCCTGGCCACCACCACGGAGGTTGTGGGATCGAATCCACCGCAGTGCGTCCGGCTTTGTCGGCATCTATGCGAACACAATTGGCCCGTGTTCGGGGGAGGGAAGCCGGGCGGGGAGGAGGGTGATATTTGTCACTGCATGTATTCCTACGGGCTGGGGAGTGGCACCTGTCAGCGGGGAGTGTTGGGCGGTAGGAGTAGGGCGAAGGCCCTAGGTCCTCCCGGTGGGGGCTCCTCACTGGCAGGTGAGTCAGTAGGATACAACAGCAGTGACAACACCGAAGTGTGTGGGGTGTAATTAATTGGCATAACGACTACATTGGGGAGAAAAGGGGGGTAAAAAAAAAATGGCTACTAGAAATAAAAAAAATTAAAAAGAATCAAACAATCAAATCAATTAACAGATTCAACAAATAATGAACAAAAATAGACACATTATTTGAAAAACAGTAAACTGCACCAACCATAAATATACTGAATATGGAAAGAAGGGAGGTATGTTCTCTGTGAATCATTCTGAAAAAAAATGTATTGATCATTCTGAAAAAAAAAGTATACGACTAAAATACAATACTGTGCTGAATTTATCATCTGAATAATCTGCTAAATTCTAACAAATAAACAGATAACACAAAGAAGGGAGCTAAGAAGAAGGGCGGTTCCATGATGACTGTGTCTGCAGCGTTCAGGGTAAGAATAAAGCATTATTATTAACACTATTGTCTTATTGCCATTATATCTTATGCTGAAATTAAATAAGTATATTATCTTTTATGAATAATAGCCCTACTTGGTTTATTGTGTCTCTATAGGAGAACTTGGGGAAGCTGATGACCAATTTGAGGAGCACTCATCCTCACTTTGTGCGTTGCCTGATTCCCAACGAGTCAAAGACTCCAGGTACACTCTGAGCTGTAAATGATTGGCAAGGAGCGAGGTGGTCATTTAATGCAACTCAGGCCAGTGTGTAATTATTTTGTCATAATAATCCTGAAACAACCTCTTCACAGGCCTTATGGAGAACTTCCTGGTTATCCATCAGCTGAGGTGTAACGGTGTGCTGGAGGGCATCAGAATCTGCAGAAAGGGCTTCCCCAGCAGAGTCCTCTATGCTGACTTCAAGCAGAGGTATCAATTACTTTTTTTCAAGAGCTGTAGGTCCATAACTATTTACAGTAGGAGTGCCTAAATGACTGTGAACTCTTCCAAAATAGGTACAAAGTACTGAATGCCAGCGCGTGCCCCGAGGGCCAGTTCATGGACAACAAGAAAGCCTCGGAGAAGCTGCTTGGGTCCATTGACGTACCTCATGATGAGTACAAGTTTGGACACACCAAGGTAAACACACTGTGTTTGGACACACCAAGGTAAACCCACTGCGAATCTTCAGAGTTTGTAATCATATGTAATAATAATTTCATATTTAGGTGTTCTTCAAAGCTGGTCTGATAGGCACCCTTGAGGAAATGCGAGATGAGAAGCTGGCTAATCTGGTCACCATGACTCAGGGTCTCGCCCGAGGTTACGTCATGAGGAAGGAGTTTGTCAAGATGATGCAGAGGAGGTACGTTGAAAACATAACTTAATACTTTGATATTTAGTAACCTTTATTTATACAGGTAAAAAATCCCATTGAGATCAAGATCTCTTTTACGAGGGAGACCTGTCTGATTGCCCTGTAAGGTTACAATCTCAAAAGGGGAAGCCGCTGCCTTCTTAAAATTAAGAACAACATCGGTTTAGTCTCTGTGGCATTCAGCACAAGTTTTCAAGCTAAGCAACTGTGATTCCATGACATTGAAAGCACTCTGCAGATACTGTAAGGACTAAGCAAGAAATGAAAATGAGCATTTGGAACATTTCGACCAAGATTGTTTACATAGATGGCAAATTACAGTGGACCCAGTGCGGAACCCAGGGGTACCCCTGACACAATATCCACAACTGGACCTGCATGCTATCAAATTTAACACACTGTGTCCTTTCTGATAGGGAATTATCAAACCCAAACCCAACAGCCTTGTCAGATAACCCAATATTGAGGAGCCCTTTCCTCAAAATCTGATGATCAATTGTGTCAAAGGAAAAAGATCAAGAAAAAGTCGGCACAGGTTTCTTTTGCTTTGTTTTAATCAACCTTTTCCGTTACGACAACTGTTTTTCCACAGAGAAGCCATTTACAGCATCCAGTTCAACGTCCGCTCATTCGTCAATGTGAAACACTGGCCATGGATGAAGCTGTACTACAAGGTCAAGCCTCTTCTGAAAAGTGCTGAAACTGAGAAGGAGTTGGCTGAAATGAAGGATAATTATGAAAAGATGAAAACTGACCTGGCTACTGCCTTGGCCAAGAAGAAGGAGCTGGAGCAGAAGCTGGTGGCTCTGGTGCAGGAGAAGAATGATCTGGCAATGGCACAACAATCAGTAAGTACACATCTACAGGGAGTTTTGCTAAAGGGCTCATATCATATAATATTAGCTTAAATCCATCCATCCATCCATCCCTCTACAACCACTTATTCGGAGTCGGGTCACGGAGGCAACAGTTTCAGCAGAGAGCTCCAGAATTCCCTTTCCTGAGTAACATTAGCCATTTCCTCCTGGGGAATCTAGAGGCGTTCCAAGGCCAGTGTGGACATACAATCCCCCCATCTGGTCTTTGATCTGCCAGGGGGTCTCTTCCCAGTGGGACGTGCAGCGAGGACCTCCCTATAGGTAGACGGTCGGGCGGCATCCGTACTAGATATCCGAGCCACCTAATCTGTCTCCTTTCCAAGTGAAGCAGCAGTGGCTCGACTCTGAGCGGATGACCGACCTTCTCACCCTATCTCTAAGGGAGAGGCCGGCCAACCGTCTGTATCTGCTTGTATCTGCGATCTTAAATCGTGTCTCTTATATCATGTCATCCACAACAAAATACTGACATGTTTCCTCCCTTATTTTCTTTTTCATTGATACTCAGGAACAAGATAATCTGTCTGATGCTGAGGAGAGATGTGAGGGTCTTATTAAAAGTAAGATCCAGTTGGAGGCAAAAGTGAAAGAGGTGAGCGAGAGACTGGAGGACGAGGAGGAGATCAACGCCGAGCTGACCGCCAAGAAGAGGAAGCTGGAGGATGAATGCTCTGAGCTCAAGAAGGACATTGATGACCTGGAGCTCACCTTGGCCAAAGTGGAGAAGGAGAAGCACGCCACTGAAAACAAGGTTCAGGATAATACACTCTAGTAGTCTTATCAAGTTATAGTGTAATAGAATGCTTAGAACTTACATTAAAAAAACTGTGTTCTATAAAGAAGGTTCGAGAAAGTTTTATTAGGACATAGCTAGGACTGTCCCTCACAATAGGAGTCCTAATAGTGTGTCAGCAGATCTTTTAACAGACTGTAGCTTCATCTTACATTCAGAATGTCACCTTTCTATTACAATGGTACAAAAAGGTTCCATTCACGACAACACCTTCTGTTCTGCTTATTCAGGTGAAGAACCTAACTGAGGAGATGGCCTCTCAGGATGAGACTATTGCTAAGCTGTCAAAGGAAAAGAAGGCCCTCCAAGAGGCCCATCAGCAGACCCTGGATGACCTGCAGGCAGAGGAAGACAAAGTCAACAGTCTGACCAAGGCCAAGACCAAGCTGGAGCAGCAAGTTGACGATGTGAGTTTATGAAGTGAATCGGATGTTTCGAACCCAATGCGTTTATTGTTGTACTGAATAATTAGAAACAAATATTATTGTGCAGCTGGAGGGTTCTCTGGAACAAGAGAAGAAGCTCCGCATGGACCTCGAGAGAGCCAAGAGAAAGCTTGAGGGGGATCTGAAACTGGCCCAGGAATGCCTCATGGATCTGGAGAATGACAAGCAGCAGTCTGACGAGAAGCTAAAGAAGTAATGCGAACAACACTATGAAATAGAAATGCAGAAATAATACCTGTAGAATGAAACTAATAAGATGTACTACTGTATAATACCTGTAGAATGACACTAAGTGATATACTACTGTATAATACCTGTTGAGGGACACTAAGATATGATGTACTACTGTCTTCTACAGGAAGGACTTCGAAATGAGTCAGATTCTGGGTAAGATTGAGGATGAACAATCCTTGTCGGCTCAGCTACAGAAGAAGATTAAAGAGCTCCAGGTATTTAAAAAAGATTTTCAAGTTTAATAATAATAATAATAATAATAAGTAATAGTAATTTATGATTTTCATATGTCAATCTGATATAATTAACTTGAAAAGGCTCGCATTGAAGAACTGGAGGAGGAGATCGAGGCAGAGCGTGCCGCTCGTGCCAAGGTGGAGAAGCAGAGAGCCGACCTCTCCAGGGAACTGGAGGAGATCAGTGAGAGGCTGGAGGAGTCAGGTGGAGCCACCACCGCTCAGATCGAGATGAACAAAAAGCGTGAGAGCGAGTTCCAGAAGCTGCGTCGTGACCTTGAAGAGTCCACCCTGCAGCACGAAGCCACCTCCGCCGCCCTGCGTAAGAAACAGGCCGACAGCGTGGCAGAGCTGGGTGAGCAGATCGACAACCTCCAGAGAGTCAAGCAGAAACTGGAGAAAGAGAAAAGCGAATACAAGATGGAGATTGACGACCTGGCCAGCAACATGGAATCTGTTGCTAAGGCAAAGGTATAATGGGATGCCTGTGTATGTATAATTGTTGAGAAAATACTTGTTCAATGAACAAAAACAAATATAATGTAGCGAATAGCGCAACGCCCTGAGACCGAACCCGGATCGCCAACTCACCCATCCGGCACGCAACAGGCAACGTAAGAGAGCTAGCTCCCTTAGAGGACCAAGTTACGGCCGGGGCCACTTCTGTATGGGGTCGCTACACTACCCCCCGCCCCATTCGAGTCCAAGCGTGTCCTCGTGCTTAATGCTCCATGTACATCACACGAGGAGAGGCGCCCACTTCTGACACCAATGTAGCAAATAGCGTAACACCCTGAGCTGGGATTGAACCCTGATCACCAGTATGGCACGTAACAGGCAATGCTAAGAGAGCTATTGTAGCAAGTTACGGCCGGGCCACTTACGTGGGGTCACTACACTATAGACCTTGATTGGTTTATTTCTAGGTTGATTGACACAATACAAATTAAATATATAAAATAAACAACTTAAACAAACAGATTTTTTTTAAATGCAGATTTATAAACAGGCTAGTGTTTGATCATGTACAATACATAATCCTAAACGGAGTAGTACTCCATTGATTATTGACAGAAAGTTATAGAATATCGAACTACTGCAAACAGGAACAAATAGAGTTGTAATAAATGCAGGTACATTTTATTGAATCTGTCCAATGTTAATGAACAGGGAAATCTTGAGAAGATGTGCCGCACCCTTGAGGACCAACTTAGTGAAATCAAGTCCAAGAGTGATGAGAATGTTCGCCAGATATATGACATTGGAGTTCAGAGAGCAAGATTGCTGACAGAAAACGGTAAATAAAGTCTACTTTGCGTGCATGGTTTGTCACTGTTACTTGACAAAAATACATAATGAGAGATTATGCTTTGCTTTACAATTATACCAAGCGTTTTAGTAATGTGTATTCAACAAGATGATAAAACAAATAATAATATTAAAATGTCTAACTAGGTGAGATGTCTCGTCAACTTGAGGAGAGAGACGCTCTTCTCTCGCAGCTCACCAGAGGCAAGCAGGCCTTCATCCAGCAGCTTGAGGAGTTGAAGAGACAAGTTGAAGAGGAGGTTAAGGTGAGGAGCATTTCATCTTTCACAAATAAGTCAAGTTTCCAATTATTCTGTTATTGTATTCAGTTGTCATTATTTGGCCAATTTCCTTTTTACAGGCAAAGAATGCCCTTGCCCATTCTGTGCAATCATCTCGGCATGACTGTGACCTTCTGAGGGAGCAGTTTGAGGAGGAGCAGGAGGCCAAGGCGGAGCTGCAGCGTGCAATGTCCAAGGCCAACAGTGAGGTGGCTCAGTGGAGGAGCAAGTATGAGACTGATGCTATCCAGCGCACTGAGGAGCTTGAGGAAGCTAAGTAAGTGATTTGTGTTTAACACTATCAGGAGGAATCACTATGTATATGACATATTGTCCACAATAATTTGATTCCATTCAAAAACAATCCAACAGGAAGAAGCTAGCCCAGCGGCTTCAGGATGCTGAGGAGCATATTGAGGCTGTCAATTCCAAGTGTGGCTCTCTGGAGAAGACCAAACAGAGACTCCAGGGTGAAGTGGAAGACCTCATGATTGATGTAGAGAGGGCCAACGCTTTAGCTGCTAATCTCGACAAGAAACAGAGGAACTTCGATAAGGTGCTTTGACATTCATTATTTTTAAAACATTATATTAATTTGAGTGGGGCTAATTTACATATTTTATTACAAATGCTGTGCAGGTCCTGGCAGAATGGAAGCAGAAATATGAAGAGGGACAGGCAGAACTGGAGGGATCTCTGAAAGAGTCTCGTTCTCTCAACACTGAGTTGTTTAAGATAAAGAATTCCTACGAGGAGTCTCTGGACCAGCTGGAGACCATGAAGCGTGAAAACAAGAACCTACAACGTGAGTTTTGAGCCACAGGTTGTCTTAATGGATCAAAATTGGGCAAACAATGGAACAGGAGTGCACAGCAGCAGTGAGGAGGTGCTGACCTATATAAACTGTAAACTGTAATAAACTGTTTAAAAGAGAGAAGATTGCAGAGCTCGTAGCCACGATGCAATAACTTGTTTTATTTGGAAAGAGAAAGACGCCAACGTTTCGACTCAATAAGTCTTCTTCAGTGTACCCAGGGACCTGTTCTCCTACCCTGAAGAAGACTTATTGTGTCGAAACGTTGGTGTCTTTCTAAATAAAACAAGTTATTTCATTGTGGCTACGAGCTGTGAGATCTCTCTTTTAAACAATTGATCAAAATTGGCGATCATTTTAATCAGTTTGTCTCAAAGTTGGTTTAATGTGAGTTTAATATTCAAAGTCAATATAAATATTCAATATTTAAAAGTTCAACATCAATTGTGGATTTAGCTCCACCCACTTTATCCAACAATGTATAATTTTTATCATTATTATAAAAAAATAATATTATTATTATTTTTCCTCGTTAATTATTTTAAATCAACTGCAGAGGAGATCTCAGACCTGACTGAACAGATTGGAGAGACAGGAAAGACCATGCATGAACTGGAAAAGAACAAGAAGCTGGTGGAGACAGAGAAGTCAGAGATCCAGATGGCCCTCGAGGAAGCCGAGGTAAAAGCTATAGGTTCCAGACGAAGAATGCAATTGTCAATATATTTTTTTCAATACGTTTTATATTCAAACAGTGGAACTGTAAATGATATTACATTCATATGTCCATACTACCTTTTGATCCCATATTACATTTTAGGGTACTCTGGAGCACGAGGAGTCCAAGATTCTTCGTATCACACTGGAGCTCAACCAGATCAAGGGTGAGGTTGACAGGAAGCTGGCAGAGAAGGACGAGGAGATTGAACAGATCAAGAGGAACAGCCAGAGGGTGATTGACTCCATGCAGAGCACTCTGGACTCTGAGATCAGGAGCAGGAATGATGCCCTGAGAATCAAGAAGAAAATGGAGGGAGACCTGAACGAAATGGAGGTTCAGCTGTGTCATGCCAACCGTATCGCTGCCGAGGCCCAGAAGCAACTGAGGAACCTCCAGGGACAGCTTAAGGTACAAAACATAGTAGTTAAGACTGTTCAAGCTGTGGAACTGCTCTGAAGAATGAGTGGCCACTTTCTGGTTTCTCATAACATGATGAACACCTCAAATGCGATTTATTACAGGATGCACAACTGCATCTTGACGACGCTCTCAGAGCCCAAGAAGATCTGAAGGAGCAAGCTGCCATGGTGGAGCGTAGGAACGGCCTCATGATGGCTGAGATTGAAGAGCTGAGGGTCGCTCTGGAACAGACGGAGAGAGGCCGCAAAGTGGCTGAACAAGAACTGGTGGATGTTAGTGAGCGTGCTGGACTGTTGCACTCTCAGGTAAGACAATACAAATGAAACTCTTAAGACTCAAATAAAATATTTTACATCACAAGTCAAGCATAGTTACATTGTTAAACTGCATCTTTATTTTAGAACACAAGCCTTATTAACACCAAGAAGAAACTGGAGTCTGACCTGGTCCAGATCCAAGGTGAAGTGGAAGACTGTGTTCAAGAAGCAAGGAATGCAGAGGAGAAGGCCAAGAAAGCCATCACTGATGTAAGTTTAGAATGTCCTCCCCTTATCCAATCTACACAGAAAACGTAGTTATCCATTATGTCATGCTTAATACAAACATGCATTACAAAAACTGTACTTTCCAGGCTGCTATGATGGCTGAGGAGCTGAAGAAGGAACAGGACACTAGTTCTCACCTGGAGAGGATGAAGAAGAACCTGGAGATCACAGTCAAGGACCTGCAGCACCGTCTGGATGAGGCTGAGACCCTGGCTATGAAGGGAGGCAAGAAGCAGATCCAGAAACTGGAGACTAGGGTAAGATGTAGTTTATACCAACAAGGGGTATAGTCATAGACAATTGAAATCAGAGGAAATAACCTCATAGTGCATCATTCAATTCTGAAGGTGCGTGAGCTGGAGGGAGAGGTTGACGCCGAAATGAGACGTGGAGCAGATGCTGTTAAAGGTGTCCGCAAATATGAGAGGAGAGTGAAGGAACTCACATACCAGGTACATGTATACCATGTTCACTTCACTGTCATTCCATTCAAAATTAATAGATAGCATGAGCATACATACAATTTGATAATTTCATTCTAATTTCACTCTGAATTCACACTGTAGTCTGAAGAGGACAAGAAGAATCTTGCCAGGCTTCAGGATCTGGTAGACAAACTGCAGCTGAAGGTGAAAGCCTACAAGAGGCATGCTGAGGAAGCGGTAAGATGTGTATTCTCCCTTTTCCCACTACTTTCTTTATTTTCCCCTTTCTCTTTTCCATTTTCTTTGTATTGTTAATTTCAGTTTGTATACTAGGAACAAATGTATAAAAATGATGCAGGATGAATTAAACAAGTGAAGAAAACTTGATGAAATGGAAAACATGTATTGCACAAACCTGCAATAAAGTATAAAAAAAAGTCATGCTTTCCCAATGAGAACATGCCAAGGCTAGTTCACATGGGCCCATGGCTCTCTTTGACACACAGTGAATTAGCTGAAACTACACTTTACAATGTTATGCGTAGTTTAGACAATAATTGCAAGATGCTCTTTTGAAATATCTAGACTTTGAACCATACAATCTCTATCATATTCTAGGAGGAGCAAGCCAACACTCACTTGTCCAAGGGCAGAAAGATTCAGCATGAGCTGGAGGAGGCCGAAGAGCGCGCCGACATCGCTGAATCCCAGGTCAACAAGCTGAGAGCTAAAAGTCGTGGGGTAAATACATACGTATGCAATATGAAAGCAATTCATGCTGATTAACTGAGATTTAATTAAAGATTTGGGTTGAATATAGTCTAATAGTATGTTCATATTTTCACAGGGAAAAGAAGCTGAATAAGTTCTACAATTCAAGCCACCGTGAAATGTCATAAAATATGACACATTGTATTCAAAACACCAAAAGGTCATAAAATATGACACTGCATTCAATAAAACTTTGCAAGCAATGTGTTTTGTTGTTTGTTGTACTTTCTCCTGTACTCACATATAACACATATGTTCCGTTTTGTAAACCCTTTGCAAAGATAGATAATTTTAAAGAAAATTCAATGAGAACTAGAAAAAGTGCTCCTCGGAGCACAGGTCTCCGCCAGGTCAGGTAAGTTATTGTGGCCTCCTGGTGGCGCTATAATAGGCCAATGTGAAAAGGGTGGCATTTCTTCCTCGGCCTAGTGGGAATGTGCGTGCAAATTTTCACGGAAATCGCACACCGCGTTCATGATTTCATACATTTTGTTCAAAACGGACCAATCCTGCAAACTTTGGAAGTCAACCTTAGTCAATCAGGATGGAATATGAAATATCGGACAGATGCGTCTTGATCACATGACTATAGAGATACTGTGTACCGATTTGTGTGATGTTTGGATAAAATCTGAAGGATTAATATCCAAAAATGTATTTGACATAAGTCGGCCTCCTGGTGGCGCTGTAAAAAGCAGATGTGAAAAATGCAGTGCAGATGTTTTTCCTTGGCCTCTAGGGAGTAGGCGTGCAAAGTTTCACGCAGATCGGTGCAGTTATAGTTAAAAATGCAAATCGGCCTGTTATAGCGCCACCATGAGGCTGATGTGAAAAGTTTTAAGTGCCATTTCTTCCTCGGCCTAGTGGGAATGTGCGTGTGCAATTTTATGCAAATGGCAAGCTGCGTTCATGATTTGAGGCAGTTTGTTCAAAACGGACCAATCCTGCAAACTTTGGATGGTAACCTTAGCCAATGAGGATGGAATATGGGAAATCGGACAGATCAGGGTTGATCACATGACTATAGAGATACTGTGTACCGATTTGCATGAGGTTTGGTTAAAAACTGTAGGAGTAATGGGAAAAAATGGGTTTTGCACAAATCGGCCTCCTGGTGGCGCTATAACAGGCCCATGTGAAAAATTTGAGGCAGAGGTTCTGAATTGGCATCCAGGGAGTGTGTGTGCACAGTTTCGCAGCGACCGGGCCTACGGTGCCGGAGATTTGGTGGTAACACAGACAGGACGGACGGACGGACACACGGACGGACGGACGGACAGGGGCGAAAACATACTCTCTCGCCATGCCTTTCGGCCTGGCGGAGACAATAACAGAAACAAGTGCCAAGACATGGTTTAAAATATACTATCATTACCATGCAGTAGGTACAGATTGCAACAGTACATCATGATAAGTAATGCATTATAAATGGGTCCAATTTATAGTGATTCTTCTAAGCAGTGATAATTGAGCTTAGACATCTCGACTTCCCGACAAAAATCAACCCCCTTGACCTCACAATGTGCAAAGGACAAGACGATGCAACTAGTATACAAGTCATAATACTTGGAAACAGTTTCCAAGGCCCAAAAAGTCTAAAAGCAATTACATCCATTTACAATTGGAGCATTTAGCAGACACGCAAATGTCGCCATGCTCCAACACTGGACTCTTTTAAGGCTGCCTTGAGACCCCTATTCTCTCAGGCTTATGGAAGGCGCTATACAAATTCAAGCTATTATTAGAGTGAATTATGTGTTCAAGGCGAGAGTAAACGTGTCACGACCCCTAGTCAACAAAGGGTAACTATATTCTCTCTTTGAGGTCTACTTCCTGGAGGCAGGGGTTTCAGGGGAGTGCACATACAGGAGAAGGCAGCTTCAAGACTAGCTATAGCTGATGTCCATCATCTTTTCACCTCAAATCTTTGCCAGTCATCAAATTATTGGCTTAGGAATGTGACAAAAACTAAATAATCTCCATGAATTCAAGGCTTCATGGGGTGTGTAATTGATCGATTTTTGGGGGGGTGACCTACTCCTTTAAGCCTGGCAATTACCTTGTCAGGCTGTACCAAAGTGCCCCAGAAGAGAGAGGGTGTAGTTGGAGGGTTTGGTTAGTTTAGGTGTTAAAAAAAGTAGTATTTCTTTAGCTGATTACACATTTGTTTCTTTTGACCGGTATTAGCTAAATGAGTATTGAGTGTCTGCAGATGTGGTGGTTGAAAGGTGTACGTCTGTTAGAGTTTTAGACCCATCTAGGGACTATGAACGGGCCTTAAAGGCCCGTTCATAGTCCCTAGATGGGTCTAAAACGTGCGTCAGGGGGTGAGGGATTCCGTCCGTTCTTTACAGACGCATGCATAGTCGCTGACGTTAAATCCGTAGGAATTATAACATTGGGCGTCGTACACCTATTAATCCACTAGATGGCAGCTGCGAGGTTTTAAATGTTGTGAAAAGTGTTGCCATGTCCGCTTATTATAAGCGACTTTGGGCTTATTTTTCTGTAAAGTTGCTTGTAAACAAACATTGGTGGTTGCGGTTTTATTTGGGCTTGTTTCTAAAGTGTAGTTGCTTATTTGGGCCAATTATTATTTAAACCAGTGATTCTCAAATAGATATTGTAGATCTGCTATTTTCATGTGATGTGGCCTAGTCGATTATTTTGGGCTTGTTTTCATAGACCTGGTTGCTTATTTCTCTCACAAAACCTGGCAACA
>NC_137607.1:44557801-44570301 GCF_963280865.1 Gymnoscopelus braueri | reverse complement strand
AGCCCTGGGGATAAGTGAACACAGATAGTAATACAGTGTAGAACAAGCTACATTTTACACATGCCTTAAGTGCTTTATGACATATTCCTTAATCTATAGCACTGAAATCAATATGAAATGACTTGATAACCACTTAAGCCCTACTGTATGATTCATTGTACGACAAATAGTGCAATTAGCAGGAAAGCTCACTACGTGTTGCGATGCGTTGTGAGCTTGTAGATCTGCTATTTTCACCATAAAAAAAGAAAATAAATCAAACTTTTTGAAGGATTTTGAAAATGTGCACAAAATAGGGACACCAAGGTTAATGAGGTTGAGGCAGAGTTTTCTTTTTACACCACTAACGACGAGAAGGAAATGGAGGTCGAAACAGTGAAGGAGAGGAGGGTAATGTTAGAGATAGTATGGATTAGATGGATGGACACAGAGAGAGAGAGAGAGAGAGAGAGAGAGAGAGAGAGAGAGAGAGAGAGAGAGAGAGAGAGAGAGAGAGAGAGAAAGAAAGCATCTGAGCGAGGAGGAGGAAGATAGTGTTGCCATGTTTGCTTATTATCAGCGACTTTGGGATTGTTTTTCTGTAAAGTAGCTTATAAATATTGGTACAGTAGCTGCGGGTTGTGTTTTTTGGGCTTGTTTCTAAAGTGTAGTTGCTTATTTGGGCTTGCTTCCTAATGTTGTTTAAGTGGTTCTCAAACATTTTCATGTCAAGGACCCCAAATATATGTATTTGGCCATGGACCCCCATTTGAAAATATTTTGTAGCAGAGACCCCATACAAGATTTGTGGTGTTCATAAAGAAAATTTTCACAGATTTGTTTTGAAAATAGCAGATCTACAAGCTTGCAGATTGGCTATTTTCAAATAGCCAATGCATATATATCGGTTTAAAGTGCTCATGTGGCCTAGAGTTGCTTCTTTTGTACTTGTTTTCATAGACCTGGTTGCTTACTTCTCTCTCAAAACCGGGCAACACTGGAGGAAGAGGGTGTGAAGGAAGGACTTGAGGCCAGAGGAGGGACATTTTAACAGCAGGGGGTCATAAACAGGACTCGTAGAAGGATGCAGGTGCGTAATGTTGCTACTCACCCATGAGACGGCCACATCCAGTCAGCTCTCTGCTTCAAAGGAACATGTGATTCTGTATAGACAGAGAAGGATTTGCTGTACTTTGATATTATATTCGTACCCATTTTCACACATACAGCTAAACGGCCCCCAAAAACCCATGTTATCCCTTGGCAGTGTTGGGCTGGATACTAGCTTAAGGAGAACTCCTTCTAACGCTATGGACCAGAGCTACACCAGTACAGTAGTTTTACTATAAAAATTGCATTTTAACTTCCAAAGGTGGACATAACTTTGGTTGCTGTTGAACATATAGTGTTCGAACACTATATGAAACTGTACAATATTTTTATTTATATACACTATGACCATTATAACCACTTGAACCCTAGCATCCCTATTCAGGGGGGGGGACATTTGCAGAAAATAACCCACAAACTCTCCACCTGCCCCATGTTCCTGTCTTCCTTCAATGTAATGTGTTCACTCTCTCGGATTCTATGTAATCAGTCATTAGCCAATCCATTGCTAATTGTCTACTCACCTATCTGTTGCCCTAATTAGTTTGAAGTGTTATCAGTCAGTTTAAACAACATAATTTGTCTGTTTGTCTCAGTACTGTCTGTCTTTTTGTCCCAGCCTGAACCACCAACCACTTAGCTGTTTGTTCCTGGACTGAGACGTTTTGACTGCCTGTTCAATGCATTAACCCTTGCCTGCTTTGGTTGCTGTTTGATGACTGACCTCCTGGTATTGACCTTCTTCTGCTTTTGGGAATTAAGTAAAGACTGCATTAACTTTATTATGCCTCTTGTCTGCTGTTTTCTGCATTTGCGTTATTTTGAACATTCAGACAGGTTTACTAAAGTATAGAGCAGCTGCAAGTAACTGACATTGCATCTAAATTGCAATACCAACCCTAGCCATGGATCACAAGACGGTCATCTGTCATGAGGTCATGGATGAACTTCACATTTATTGTTAGCACTCTACCTTTTTGGTCTGTACATCTACATAAACTACGGGAAACTACGGGTACTTCTATGGGCCCGAACAGAATTTTAACAATATAATATATATTATATGATTGTAATTTGAAATCTGAACGTTTATGTGGATGCACGGGCCAAAACGCGAGAAAGTGCAATCCATGACTCCATGACTGACAGTCACGTATAGGCCTATCAGGGCTATAGACCAACACTTGACAGCCCATTCATCAAAACAGAAAAGTCCTATCTGATTGTATTAAACGACGTCCTCTTTCTATCTGTCAAGTCTTTGTTTCATAAAAATCCACCATAGACCTGTTATGAGCTACTTAATGTCAATACATTCTGTGCTGGTGATTATTTTACAGTGTTTGAGTTTGGAAGCACTCGTAATCACTCAACTGTCTTGCTTACCTGTTTCTAAATGTCACATTATGCAGGCGGCAGCAGGACGTTGTGTTATTGAAAACGGGCGCTTCCGACAAACCTCAACACTTTACAAAATTATCACCTGCACGAAATGTATTGACAGAAAGTAGGTTGTTTCCGAAAGTCCTTCCTTTCAACTGACGGTTTCATCTTATACACAACGTCGGTAAAAGATGAATGCTTTCTTTTCAATCAAAAAGCAACAACCATATAATTGTGTGTTTTGTCCATATTCTGGAATGCTATTGAGTGAAAGATTAGATGCAGACAGTGCACATTTGGACACTGATTTTTGGGCCTTTATGTTACAACGCAGTGATTCACATTGATAAAGTGAATGAAGGAAAACAGAATCATTTACGTTGGAGCTCCATAATAATCACACACAACTCATTCACTGCCACAATTATTGCTGGCCGCGTTTGCCCACTGCCAGAGATTTTTCATTTAAAAAAAAAAGTACTCAGGAGCCGAGATACAGAATTTTTAAGTTTTAAGTTAACAAGGAAGTGGATGGGAGTGTAGATCTTTAAACAATCATATCTCCTTGGTCTTTGGGTCAAATTTGAAAAAAAAACTAAAAAACTAAAAAAAAAAAAAAATTAATTTTTTTGAAAAAAAAAAAATTACGTTTTTTACGTCAGTGGCAGGATTGGTAAACGGGACAAATTACGTTTTTTACGTCAGTGGCAATGATGGTCTTAAAGTGCACATTGCATGTGTCATTATTATCCCAAAACAATGAGCTCAAGTCTTATTGCCAAGCATATTGTATGATGAAGTAATTCTCATTATTTAGTAAGCAAGAGCCTCCAGGGCAGAACGGCACACACTTCAATACATCATCTATGTTAATCTCAGGTTTAATTGAATGGAAATGTAGCCTGCTTGCAGCATGGTAATCAGAATGCCAGCTTTTGCCCAGCAGGTGGCAGTAGGGTCACGCGACAGAGCTGGCCTCTGTCTCAAAGGTTTAGTGCAGGGGTCTTCAACGTTATTCAGGCCAAGGACCCCTTGGGGACCCCCACTACATATTGTATAAAACTGTGTTGTAGATTAAACTTTTTCATAGATAGCTTCATAGACTTGTTTTACAGCACTATCATCAGTGTTGTACAAATTAATGTTTTTTGTTTAATACATTAGCTTCTCTATTCATGTTAATGTGTAATTCCACTCCCCTCAGAATCCTATCACACAAAGATTTGGAGGACCCCCTGTAGTAATTCTGAGGACCCCCTAGGGGTCCGGAACCCTCTGTTGAAGACCCCTGGCTTAGTGGAGGGTTTTTCCTTCCAAGAGAGAACACAGCCCACACAGTCTGTTGCAAGGATGAAAGAGGAATAACTAATCTAGCTTCTATACCTGAACAGATTATTGGACAAATGCTATGTGTCTGAGTGAAGACAAAGGAGGTACTTGTGGCTCTTAAAGCCACTTTTAAAAGTTATAGCTTACATTTCCAGGGTGATCTTTATTTATAGCAATAATGACCCTATTGGTCAATTCCCCAAAGAATCAGCATCTTCAAAACCAAATAAGACATCAACAAGATGTAACTTAAGTTTTGATAAGCTTTGTCAATAATGATCCACAGAACATTTGGGAGCTATCAGACCTACAGTTTAGGACATGAAAAAAAAAAGTTATTATTGAAGTGGTGGAAAATCTATCTATATAGGCACCATGTGAATGGCCGCGGTTTACATAGATAGATGTTTCTGGGACAAACAGTGCAAGGTCAAAACAAAGTTTGATGTTATAGTGCCACCATATGGCCAATTGGTATACGTTTCTTGGTCTCTGACAAGTTTCGGAACTGTAGCTGAAAGAAAGAAAGCAAGTATAATCCTGTTCCAGCAACCCCACAATAATATATGACCATAAAGTTTGTATGTATCAGCCAGCCTACCAACCTGCTGTACCTCCAGTGCTACAGAAGTACTTTCCGTTTGTCTCCAAAACAACCTATTGATGTTGAACAGCATTGAGCTGACACCTTGGCTACAGAATCCCAGGTATAGGCTTCTGGCCCATCTGTCATTTTTAAGGGCCGCCTCACACTCAATCAAATTGCCACTAGAGGTGAGATCGCAATGTCTTTGGGCAATGGATTTTCATTCTTTTTGTGCCATGACCGGTGATTGATGACAGTGGTATTTTGACACCGAGCTGCATTTCTCCCCCCTGAATCTGTAGGCTTGCGGCAAGATGGCCCCCTGACACCCTTTTAGTTTTCCGGCTTGGATCCAAATGTCAGTAAATCCTGATTATAAAGGTGGTCGTAAACACCTAATGGCTTGTCATGAATATTTTAGAAGCCTGAATATCATACAGAAATGCCCTCCAGAAATCCACACCCAAAAACAAATGACATCTCCAATAGATAACTGCCAGCAATGGAATGACACAAGGTGTCTTTTCCCCCCCACCCTCCTTTGGTTCTGTTAGCTTTTTACTGGCGTGATTGGATTGATTTGTCATTTGCAACTGAGAGCCCGGCCACAGGGCTGTGAAAAATCCAATTTATCGCTTTGCCATTTATTACCAATTTCAGTGTTTTTTGGGGTTCAATGTCACATCGATTCCTTGATCGCTTGCTTAGCTGTGTCCTAATGGGCTTCTGTTGGAACCACTGCATAATCACCGCCTTAATTCACTCCCTTGCCTTCCCCCTTTACTTGTCTGTCCTCCTGCCATCATCATAAACAGCCTGGGCTGCACCGACGCTCTCCAAGCACACAATTAGCCGCATCATCCTTGATGTGGGGAGTCGCTCTGCATGGTTCAGCCTTGAATAAATTGTATTTTTTTACGATGTGACAGAATACTGTAACAAACTACGATTTCTGCTGACAAACAGCTCTTTGGCTGCATCTCTGGTTCATCTGGGTGTATTTATCATGTCATAAAGAATAGGTCTTAAGAGATTCTTTTTGAGCCCTTCAAAGATTGCGAAATGTCAATAATAGACCATCAGATTAATGATATATGTAGTCGTTTTTGTTTGCTATAGCTTGTACTCAGAATGAGACCACACAGAGGTTTTATCCCGAGGATATGTGGCCGGTCTCAGTTTGAGGACGGATGGAAGAGCAAATATCAGAAGGTGAAGGTTTAGCTTGACGCCCAGATCGGCTAGTCTGCTGCTGGCATTTATCAAGACTGAGACGGGGCTTAGAGAGCATTAAGGGATGCATTTGTGAAGAAGCTCAGAAAGCTAATCAAGTTGATGGACAATAGAACGGCTGGTTGTTTGCATGAAAGTCACCAGGACGGCCGGCTGTAGGCTAGTAAAAAGAGGCTTTCAAGACTGGTTACAGAGTAACAAATGCTTTTCCATGCTATTGCAGTGAATGCATCATTAGAGCCTGCTGCCAGAGTTTTAGGTCCGATCGAGTCTAAGACCACCCATTAGTGATGTTTTGACCGATGTGTTGTCAAAAAGTGCAACATTTTTGCTAAACCAATTTGAAAAACATATTTGACAACGTATCTTGTACTACTTGAAAGCAATACTGCACTTTATACACAATTTACTTCAGTATACAAATATATATTGCCCTCTAAAATGCTATTTTCTTAGTGCAATACTAAACGAGCCAAGTGTAAATTGTTTTAGTCTTAGCCTTAATATAATGTATTCCACTGTCTTGCTGTTTTTGTTTTTATGTTTTTATTTTTTTTGTGGGGACTGCGGATGTAAATTAGCATCTTTGCTAAATCCGGTGTATTTACGTTACATTGATATGTACTGTTCATTAATATGCAGTGCCCCGTCTAAACAAATAAAGTCAAAAGTAAAAGTAATGTATACCCAAAAACATTAAAAATTAATTTAAAAATGTAAAAAAAAGAAAAGGGTGATCAACCAGCTTGCAATGTGACACGTTGGGAGCTTGTAGATCTGTTATTTGTCCAAAACAAAAATATATCTTTTGAAACCAGGTTGAAAGTGTAATTTTTTTTTTGCTGCATATCAGCTGCATTCTGTCAAAGAAGTCGTCCGATATATTGGCCAGACTGATACACTTTATCGACCAGGCTCTAATAATGATCAGCTAAGACAGGGAAATTATAGTGAAACTTCTCTGTGCATGCTGACAAAAAATGACAGTTGATGTTTTTCAGACAACATTTCTTTAATACAAAGTCAACATATCTACATACACAGTGGTTTTAAACCAATTATTGTTTCAGTCAGAAGTAACAGTTTGAAAGCGATAGCACTTGGCCCTCATACAAAGGAAAACTATTTTGCTGAGTTTGGGTTCTTTTTCTATTTGTTGGCTGACGTATGTGTACGTACTATTCTTTTGTTGTAATTTCATCTTTTGTAAATTTTTAACCACCACCCGCACGCACCGCGACATATTCCCGGGCAAATTTGGCGGTTGTTTGTGAAAAGTCTAGCATCTTTACATGAAGTCAAAAGAGTTAACACGTTGCACAAGCTTTTGTCCAGAGACTTCCACGAGTTTCAGTTTTGGCATGGGTCCCTTTTAACCAGTCTTTTATTATGTTTCCACTCAAAAAGAAGTCCTTAATTCAAGATGTTGCTCATGATGAAACGTTTCAGGGTTCCCGCTGTTCAAAAAGGACACGCTGGAAATGTGAATTCACAGCAAGTGTTTTGTTGTCTTTGTCCTTTGTCCTTTACAGCTCTGCAACATGAATCCTGATTCATTTTTTCCCCCTTCCTTGTTTTTTTGTGTTTTTGTTTGTTTCTGCATCCCGTTAATAAAACATGGCCAAACAAAAACATGGGTGTGAGATTCTATACAAGGCTTTAAAATTGTTCTGGGAGAAATGGTGTCATGATGAAGCAGTCTGAACGATGGCCACAGTATAAGCCAGTATGTGTCCATCTGCCGCCAGTAATCTATCTATGGCCTATACTGTAATATCTTGACAGTTCAGGGAGTTGCAGGTTATGGCAAACTATTAGGAATGAAAAACAAAACTGGTTGCTGTAGTTTCTCACAGGTGAGAAATCAAGCTTCACGAACACAAGTAACTTGGTCATAAATAGATCCTCATCATTTGTCGTGTGTGTGTTTTCCACACCCTCAGGCTGCTGTAATACTCATGATTTAAGGGGGCGACTTTAGGAGACTGGAGTCACTTGAGTCCGTCTCGTCCCCAGTAGACCTGTATTATTGAGGCCAGGAACAGGAAAAGCCTACCGGTCAAAACAATGGGTGGCGAAATAATTTACCAGCAACCTTTTTCCTGTTTTTAGAACAGAAAAAGGAAGCTCCTTCCAAATGATGTCTGGTTACCTGCCAGAGAGGAGGCTGCTAGCACGCATTATCTTACCAACCCCAGCCAACAGGGGCCCTGAGCTTCATGTGGCTGATGGGTGTTAATTTCTCTGTTTCAGGCTGTGGTTATGGGAATAGACGGTCCCATTTGAGCTCCACTGCCGGCAGTAGCAGGAAACTAATGACAAAAATAACAAAGCAAGCGGGAATTAAAAAAGAAAAGCTGGGAGCAGGGATGGAACCAGGCTTACACACTACACCAGGAAGTTGCATTTGAGCAGAACATTCCATCTTGGTAATTCCATCTTGAACTTGAAGTATGAGAGCTTGAGGGTCAAATTATACAAATACATATAATCTATATATTTGTTTATTTACAGATATAATATTCTGGATCATAGTTGATATCAAACGAACTGGATGATCAAAGGTATGTCTGGGGAAAAAAATGTGGGGGTAAAACAGATACGACTGAAGAGGATTTTAGTTAAAAACGGTTGCGGTTGCCATCCTCTCAATACTCTGTACATGAAAACATGGAAAAGTATGTCAAGTTAAACTGATTTGAAAACAAAAACGGGATGACTTCTCAGATGAGATGGTTTGTCCAAATGGTTCATCAACAATGGTTTCTAAACTAACTCAAAAACAGAAGCGTTTACTACTAATTCCTACATGTTAATGATACAAGAACCCTCCAGGAGGATTTTCTAAATGAAAACGCCACCTCTCCTCATCGGCACAGGGTCTACCAAGTGGTAGGAGATAAAAATGGCAACGCCAGACAGGCTCTCGGCCAATCGCATCGCCTCATCGTTTCCGGGTGGGGGAAACGCAACAATATTTCCCAAGGTTGTTGTGGCTACAAAAACGAAAGAACAATAAAAAACAATTTCATCATAATTTCAAACATGAACAATATGGTTGTACAAAAAAAGTAGGAAATGGAAACAAAAAAGAGGAGAAAGGTTGAATTGATACTAAGAGTCTGGATATATATTTATATTCTGCATTTAAATATTTATGCATGTGTGAATGTGTGAATACAATATGCACACATACACACACACGTTATACTTAACACTTCTACAGTGAAAAAATAGAATGTCTTTTAACGTAATATGAACAAATAAGCATTTCATTTTTTTCCTGCTAATTAAAAAAACTTGATACAATATCTCTGTTAAAAAAACTAAACAAAAGAAAATAAACAAACAAAAGAAAACAAAAGAAAATAAAAAGTCAGTTTATGTAAAGTGAAATTATACGTCATCATATAATACAACATTGTTTCCATAATGTTAGAATAACAATAAGGCTTTTTTGGAAATAAGAAAAGATTACACACAGTCCCATCCTTCTCTCCACTGTGTGCATACCGACCCCAAAACCCCTTCACACAATCCATCGTAAAAGCATACAGTACACCCATGTACACCATGGAGCCGACCTCCGGGAGAAAACAAAGTAGGTACTGTAAGGAAGTAGGGGAGAGAATCCAAAGCTTGATTTCTATTAGACACATTTACATGTAGGCTCCAACCGGGGGCAACTGTTCAAGGTCATTGTTGACTTTCTTTACATTGCGACGTTGAGCAAGTAACTTTGGGTTTCGGTGAATGTTGCTACTACGTCACGGCCAACAAGACAAGACCCTCTTGGCTGAACACACCCCACCCCCACCCCACCCCCAACACGCATACAACAGCTTTCAACCACGTTCAAGTACAGTCTTGTGATTGCAAAGGGGAACTGTGGCATTCAGGAGTTCCTGTCTGGTAAAAGACGTTGAGTAGAGAAGACACTGGGAGAATGATGACGGGTGGATGGGCTATCCCTCGCGACCGCCTGCACGCGAGCACATCCCAGAGCTGGCGCCTTTTTTTTTCTTTCTTTTTTCACTTTTGACAGCCTCCCGCACCATAAGAGTCACACTTACAGCATACACCAGATAAGCAGCATGTTTGGTTTTGACAGAAATTAAAGCAGAAGCCCCTAAAATAAACGAAAAGAAAATTTCACTCTACCGTAAGACAAAAAACATTAGAAATGATGACGGTGGTGTGTCGGTCACTGTACACAGAGAAAAGCCCAGTTTCTGCCTTTCTGTTTTCTGTGTGGAGGCAGTCCTTTATCTGGTGGTTCCGTTGATTCTGTGCCATCAGCACATCCACCAAATGATCTCTTGTTCAAAAATGGCGGACGGACGGCGCACCAACCACCCCCCTGTGATGCACTGGTTCCAAAGTGAGGTCTGGATTGTGGTGAAAGCTCATGAGACGTGGTTTTCGCCCCCTCTCTCTGGTTCGAACAGATCGCAGGACGACACAGCTAAAGCTTTGATAGGCTATGAACAGAACCTCCCCCAAACCTCTCTGGTTGAACCCGAGGTCAAGGTGCTCTTCACCGTTCGAACACTGCTGGAGAAACTGATCCTGTATCAGCAGGAATGGCAAAATTTGTCAAGTTAATTGTTGCTATACTGTCCTTTTTGAAGATATGGTTCTTAATTTCTCACCACCTCATAAAACGTTAAAGCATCGTCTGAAGCCAGAATGCAGGAGAACACGAATGGCCCCTATGGTGAGTACTTGAGCAGTTTGACGGATGGCAAGACATTATCACTTGTACGACAGTAAAAAACACAGGGGATGAGTGATACTGACGAAGCTTTCCAGCTTTGTCTATATTGTTTGCGTTTGTATTTTTGTTTACTCCAATTAGGTAGGGGACAATCGTTCCAATGTTCACACAGGGAAACCACGATTTTGGTCATTTCTTCTGGATATTACTGCCCTAAAAATGTTGATCAAGTACTTCAACATTCCTCCGTTACATATAAAAAAAACAAAAAGACGTTTCACTCTGCCTACACTCTCATCGCCCACGCCTCCTGATCTTTGCTCCATCGCTTCCTCCTCCTACGGTAGACGTGTTGGTCTATGTATGGATGATGAGATAAGTTTTGACAAGTAAATGTCCCACAGAATGTTTGTTACGACGTCCCTCCACATCTAGAAACACTTGAGGTAAGGTTATCGTTCTGACACGTGGATCGATTACCCCGCCCCACACAGCTCCAGCCACGGTGGTGTTCGGTTGGTTTCCTTTCATCGGGTCAAGACCACTTCGGTCGGGTTGGGTGTTTTCGTCCTGACGGTAGCGTAACCCCCTCCTCCCCCACCTGTTCACCAAGGGCCAATTGGAATTAATTCGGTGGCCTGGGTTTCTTTAACGGGGGTTTCGTCTAAAAATCTACAAGTCTGTCCCTGTTTTTGGTGGACCTGGGTTTCTGACTGGGGCTGAGGTTTTTATTTTCATTGTCTTAAAATTGTTGTTATTGATACTGTAGTCGACGTGGTTTCAATTCAATCATTTTCAAGCAGGTTTCTATGGCTCAGGAGACTGTTGAGGGGGATGGGGGGGGGGGGGGAGGGCGGCATGGCTTTTTACGTTGCATAGTGATCAAAACTTCCTAGGTACTCCAGACCTGCCTGGTAGCAGAACTGATATTCATCCTGCAAGAAAGGAAACATACAAACACTCTGGTCATTAAAAAAACAATCTCAGTGCTACAGCTGCATCCGCCATGTATAAAAAAGTGAAGGTATGTGTAGTCTCATATACAGTAGTTTAGGGATAGTGAGTAATATAAAAAACATATATTATATTGTTAAAGGGATAAACAGTGATTTTAGATATACTATAGATCTAAATAGTTTTAAACATACATCCTACTGTATGTAGCAGTGTATCTAGACCCTTACTGGGCTGAGTAAACTGTCTAAATCTGATACTGACCACTGGAGACCTCTGGTGGTCTCCAGTGGTCAGAATTAGATTTAGAACCTTACCTCCCATTTCACAGGGAGATACTGTGAACTGATTGTTTGTTTGACCTCAGTCTAGATTAGAATACATGTACATTAGAAATGCTCCAAAGCTAGCCAGTGGAATGTAGACATTCTGTTGTGTAGGTGTGGATTTAAAGGGAATGAGGTGGGCGCTGTGTGGTGGGTGTTGCTGGTTCCTCCCACCTCTGTCTGGACCATGGCGGGTCTCTGTGTCCGCAGCATCTTCACCGTCTGGAAGATGTCCACCACGCCCTCGTAGCGCATCCTCTCCAGGACGATGCTCAGCGTGATGAAGACCCCTGTCCGGCCCACCCCCGCACTGGAACGCAGCACACACACACACACACACACACACACACACACAGAACAAAATCATATTAAACAAGGCTGTAACAAGAATAACCAAGTTAAGTTTTACTTTTCAAAGCCCCAAATGCTGCTTTCCACCAGCTGGCGTGAGCAGATTTAAGAGCTCAGCAGTGCGATGGTTAGAGAGAGAGAGAGAGAGAGAGAGATAGAGAGAGAGAGAGGGGTCATCTTGATGAGAGGACATTTGGGATTCCACTTTTGATACTGTATGCTTCTCGTTCTCAAACGACTCCTGCGAGCAGATACGGTACGTACATAAGTCACGATCACATGCTCGCTCACACAACACACGTACACGTACACGTACACGCGCACACACACACGCACCCGGAATAAGTAGAGTACACGTTCAAACGTTTCTAGCTCATTAAGTCCCCTGCACAAGGAAAAACTTCTCCTCTCATAACTCATTCATCCTCTCAAACTCACAGAGAGACACACAGAGAGATACAAGCTGTTCTTTACAGCCACATTTTTACCTCCCTCTCCTTAGCCCAAAGATGAGAATAAAATAAATCTCCCT
>NC_137607.1:44531944-44557601 GCF_963280865.1 Gymnoscopelus braueri | reverse complement strand
CTTGCCAGCTTTGCAGAGCTGCCAAATGGCTGGGAGAGGATTTGGTGTGTCTCCCATTCACAGGAAGTAATCAGGCAATTAATGACAAAAAGCCACTAGGTCCATTAAATAAGGAGATAGAGGGGGGAGAGAGAGAGAGAGAGTGTTGGAGGGGAGAGAGGAGGAAGGGAAGGGGAGAGGTGGATGAGGGGATAAGGAAGAGAAAGAATGAGATAGACAGAGGGAGGATTAAGAGTTAGATGAAGGGATGACAGACAGTAAACGAGTGAAAAGCAGTGAGTGAGCTATTCAGTCGAGGTATCAGGATGTGTGTGTGTGTGTGTGTGTGTGTGTGTGTGTGTGTGTGTGTGTGTGTGTGTGTGTGTGTGTGTGTGTGTGTGTGTGTGTGTGTGTGCACACGCGCGTGCAACAGTGCGTGGAACACGGTTTCTATGGCAACTCTCCCGAGTTTTCTTTCTTGCTCGTTTTCTTTTCCTTTCTTGCTCACTCTTTCTTTAAAAAAAAATAGACGGCCTTGTTTAACAGCTACTTGACATGGATTGTCAACAGCTAAGATTGATACGGTTATTTAAAACAAGAAGACATAGAAGTTAAAGCTTGGATTTCAGTCAGATGGCTTTGACAGCATTGTTATGGGTGTCTCTGGTCACCCACTATGCTGCTGGTTTTCACTCTCCAACATCCAATCAGGGAGTCATTTAAAACTGGGTCAACTGGAGGGTGAAACCGACTACCTGGTACAGCGGAATGGAAACAGTCTCTTTCTCTGGTTTCTATCTTGTTTTCTCTCCCATTCACTCTCAATTTAGCTACTCTCAACCTGGCGTCCCTAATGTGGGCCTGTCATTATAGGAGAATGTTTCAAAAACCTGTGGGATTGTTTTTTCATTATTCGTCATATCGTCTCTGTTGGGTGGAAACCATTATGTCCAAAAACTGTTTCTTGTCAGGATTCAAATTCAAAAGCAGCAAAAGTAGCAGATCTACAAGCTCAAAACACGTCGCTTCGCGTCACGTGACACTGTAGTATGATCAAGTAGGGCGTTAATTTACGGGGAAAAAACCCTCAAAACTGTTAGAATATGAAGATAGGAGGTTTCTGCCTGACAGCAATGTTGAAGTGGTTGAATCAACTTAAAGGCCACTTTGGATGGATGTACCGTTTTGAAAATGACTCTTCTTTCATAGTATGCAGCTCACTATTCAAATGTCAAAGTAAATCTTAATTTACTATGACTATAAGCCAGTAACCCTGTGGCCCTGAAGCAGCCATGGTCTACACAGTCACCCTGCCACAGTGCAGAAGACGTCCTGTTATAACGGCCATATAAGCTACCGTATCCCTCAGCCTGCAGACAGTTTTCTCTCTGTGTCGATAATGGCCCTATAGAGGGGCGGAATAACTCAAGTGTTATGGGGTCTCCTCTGACACACAGACTACAGCTCCCAGAGGGCATTAGGATGGCAGGTGACATCAGTGACACGCTTTAAACACGCCACTGTCAGGTGATGTCATGGCAGTCATCTAGGTTGTCCGGAGACTTTGACCTTGAGTTTTTTTTTAATATATATATATTCTGTTAACACAGTGGTTCTCAACCTGTGGGTCGGGACCCCATATGATTGGGCGGGGGGGGGGGGGGTACCCAGATGACAGTGACGTGACAATTTAAGGACCTTTTAAGACCTTTTTAAAACCTCAAAAAGAAAGAAAATAAAAATACTATTACTGCATCAAAGGTAAACAACAAACTATACTATAAAAACTGGTCAAACATTGGCCAAATAGTCAATTAAATATAAGAAAGAGGCAAACATTGTGAAAATAGCTGATCTACAAGCTCACAACCCCTCGCGACGCGAGCCGTTTTTTTTCACAATATTTATCTGTGGAACCGAGAACTAAATGTAATGCCTCAACTCTTACAATTCCAAGTGCTTGTCAGGGTTGGGGGTTCATATATGATTATTTTGGGGGGGGTCGCGGCCTGAAAAGGTTAAGAACCACTAATCTAGGTTGTACGGCACTTTGCAGGAGACTTTAACCTTCAGTTTTTTTTATTTTTTATTCAGTTAACATACAGTGACACCTGCATTCACAAAATGACAAGTATAAAGGCAAAGCTAATATGGAAAGAATGTTGAATGATTGAATTGAGTTGAATGATCTTTGTCTTAATTGATTGAGCCACGCATTTCAGAGCAGTAGTCTGAATGACTGGAAACATTTTATTTATTTCTTTAAGAGTTTGAGAATTTGAGAACCAGAATTTCATTTTGACTCTAGCTCATCACATGGCATGATAAGATATCCTATCTTAACCACTTAAACCCCGTTTTATACTGAACTTCGACCCAATGTGATGCATTGAGAGCTTGTAGATCTGCTTTACTCCACATTTCTTGGCAATTTCTTTAACCATTAAAAAAAAAAAAAAAAAAAAAAATGACATGCCCAGTTGAAAATGGTTGAGCCCCACATCAAACAACGTGGGGAACAACAAGATACCAGGGTTGTGGCTTTGGGGGGTGGGAGGGGTAACATATACTGTTTTTGTATGCTTTTGTCTTATTGACCTGTATGTGAATTGAAAAATACCAATAAAGAAAACTTGAACAAAAAACAACGTGGGGAGAGATCTCCGGCAACAACATTGCATGTCCCCGTGGGAGTTGTATAGGCTCTGAAGCCACCAAAAAAACGGGCCTTGAATAAAGTCTATTGTTCTGGGCTACAAAAGCAAACGATAGCGCCTGGTCGCCCCCAAGGTTCCAACGACGAGGCTGGACTGAATGTGAATCATCACGGCGGTATACTGGGCGCCGGTCAACGCCGCTAAATAACGGTTAATGACAAAGGTTACCTTGGAAATTACCACAGAGGTGATAAAAATTCATCACAGGGGAGTTGTAAACCCCCCCCCCCCCAAAAAAAAGAAGAAGTAGGTTGCACATGGTGTCATGCGCTGCTTTCGCCTTTTGCTAAATGCCAGGCTGCATCTCTAGGCCTTATCAATTATAGAGGAGATGGGGCCCGTGGTGGCTGCGGGTGACGGCAGTGATATCTACAGCGATAATAAAGCCTGATTTATACTTTAGTTGCATGCCGGTGGCACGCCCCACCGAAAATTGGCCGATGTACAAGCCCACAACCCGTCGCTACTGCGACGCGTTGTGAGTTTGTACATTGGCTATTTTTCGGTGGGCAAGACACAACGTGCTACAAAGTATAAGTGCAGAGCATAAGGCGAGAGGAGAGGAGGGAATGGATCATATCTGTGATGTTCAGACCGTTAAGGAGGTTGCTGCACAGCACAAAAATGTCCGCCGTAACTCTTTAAAAGCGGTGATTTAATCTTGTTTTGGAGGATTTTTAAAAGTCTTGGTATACTGTTAGGACCGGCTGCTGAGAGGAAGGGGGGGGGGTTGCGGTGTGCGGGGGTGTATCTGCCATTTGAAGAAAGGAAATTTTAACTAGTTGAGACTTTTTTCTTGTACTTAAATCTTGCTGCTAAATCCTTCTTACCCCTGCATTGCATGCATTTATATCGCTCTACTTATTATCCCATCTGGTGACTAATACTGCAGTTTCGCTGGTTGCAGGGACATTTTCTCGGTGGGAAGAGTTGTGATATATATTATATGAAACAACGCGAAACGCGTCTAAGCCGCCAGATAATCTGACTTATGCAGAGACAACCACAGGAACAAGATTAATCGTATAAACACATTACTTTAACACAGAGACTGTATACAGTCCTTGCTGAGTTAGATACTTTGCTCTAGTGATTGCTGTGGCAAATAGTAGATTCACTTCAAGGGAAAGGCTCGCTCAACTCGAGGACAGTCTTGAGAAGTTCTTGAATACACTGGGTGCAGATTCGGATAATACATAAGAAACATCTCTGTAGAAGTCTAAAACACTGACGAAGGCCTGCGTGCCAAAACGCGTCTGTTCGGTTGACTGCTGCTGCGGAAAGACCTAAGACTTTTACAGAGAGTGCGGATTGTTTCTTCTCTATATGCTCTAGTCTAGTGATTCACCACTCCAAAATGTGTCCAAATAGCAGATCTATAAGCTCACAATGCTCCACAATGCGACACGTTATGAGCTTGTAGATCGGCTATTTTCGCTACTCTGAGTGGCTAAAGTGTCTGGCCTTTCAACATGATGCAGGATCTGTGTTAGATATCAACACCTGTACAAGTGTATCTACAGCAGAATAACATCGAGAACACAAGGGGGCGGGACTTCTCACCTGCAGTGGACAGAGATTGGTCCGTCCTGTCCGAACTGCTCCTTGGTTTTATGCACCTGGCCAATGAAATCGATGAAACCCTCCCCGGATTTGGGCACGCCCTGCTCCGGCCAATCGGTGAACTGGAACTGTCTCACGGTCCTAGACTGGCCGTCCTGGAAGAAGACGGGACGAAAGAGAGGGAGAGAGAGAGATGAATTGAATTGAATACAATACCTTTTAGCCTTAATGTCTGACTGTACCTCGTGCTGTTTACATTTCTGACTAATAAAGTATTCAGTCAATCAAGAGAGAGGGAGAGAGAGAGAGAGAGAGGGACAGAGTGAGAGAGAGAGAGAGAGAGAGAGAGGCGGGTCGGAGATCTTCGTATCAGCTTTTCAGAACCACTGATGTAATACTGTATCTAATAATAGAATATGATTTAGGCTAATTGTTTGTTATTACATATTATCTAATAAACAACAATGACAATCATACTGTGTTGTGTTGCATGTTAATGTTGTACACAGACACAAACTAAAATGTAGCAACACGGGTTTGGAGTTCTGAACCTTTTGAAGCTGCTCACAATAACACAATGCTTGCATGTGCACACAATGTATGCACGTGTACACACGCACACACATTCTCTCTCTCTCTCTCTCCAAACATCACTCAACTCTGCTGCCCACCCTCTTACACACACACACAGTCACACACACACACACACACATACACACACCCTCCACTCGTTCTTCGGTGTGCGTTCATCTCCTGTCGTGTTCTTTCTTGTGTGGTGAGCGACAGAGTGCAGTCCCAGTTAAAGCTGATCAATAGTGTATCAGCCCGGACAGCGTCTCCTCCCAGACAACATGCTGGATGAGATAATCCTGCTCTCACTGATCGATGTGCACACACACACCTGACAGACCAGAGGGATGTGTGTGTGTGTGTGTGTGTGTGTGTGTGTGTGTGTGTGTGTGTGTGTGTGTGTGTGTGTGTGTGTGTGTGTGTGTGTGTGTGTGTGTGTGTGTGTGTGTGTGTGTGTGTGTGTGTGTTGAGGGAAGGGAAGGGTTTCCAATCCTCACTCAGTTTCAAACTAACAATACAAGATTAAATGTTCCAATGCATTAACCAACCGTCTATACTTGGTAAAATACATGTTAAATGGTGTATATTACCATAGCGCCTTTATCCAAAGTACTCTACAACGTACATTACATTCACCCATTCACACACACATACATTCACACACCGACGACGGCAGAGGAGCTTGTAGATCGGGTATTTTCACTGTTAAATATGGCTTCTAAGTGATTATGTCATAATGTATTTTTGTAAGTTTAGGTCGACGGTGGAGACACCAAATGCATCTTTTGGGTCTGGAGCTGAAAAGGTTTGTTAAGCCTGCTTTATACCAGTGGTTCTCAACCTTTTCAAGCTGTGACCCCCCAAAGTATTCATATTTGAACTGGGGACCCCCCCACCCTGATAAGTACTTGGAATTGTAGGAGTTGAGGCATTCAATTTAGTTTGACTCGGTTCCACAGATAAATATTATGAGAATTGCAGATCTACAAGCTCACAACGCCTTACCATTTTTTTTGCCCCTTCTTATATTATTTGACAATTTGGCCAATGTTTTACCAGTTTTTATAGTACAGTTTGTTGATTACTTTTAATTCAGTAATGGTCTTTTTCTTTCCTTTCTTTTTTTTTTTTAGGTATTAAAAAGGTCTTAACACATTGAATGCCAGTCGCGTAGATCTACGCGAACCTATTTAAAGCCGCAGCGTGCCAGTCGCGTAGATCTACAAGAACCGCCGATTCCCATTGAAATTGCCCCAGGTGCACTTTCCGATTTTTTTTTATCCATTTCCGTTTCCGGTTTCCGGTCGGAAACAGAATTATTCGGGTTCCGGTTTTTTCGATCGTATCCGCTTCCTGTCTGGGATCCTGTTTAAAACTCGATTTTCTCGGTTGTTGTTTTTCTCCTCGCTGATCACTGTTTAGCGTTGATCCACTGTATCTTCAAGATGGCGGCTCGCATTTGGAAACTATTTTCGCTGGCCGTTTCTCACAGATCCGCTGTGTGTTTAGAACCAAATGAACGCGCACTTTTAACTTATTTAGCGAGGTCTGTGGCGACATGAAAAAAACAAAAAAACAACAATAAAACGCTGGCACTGGTGAGTACATTATGAGATTAAACTCTGGCATGGAATGTGTTAAAGGACGACTTCACCGATTTTCAACCTATCTTCATATAATTGGTCCTCACTAATACTCATGATAAAATGGTACAATTTTTTTCTACTCTGTCTGTGTCTCAGAGGAGGGCTGTGGACAGTTCAGAGTCCCGTCTACCAGTGACATCATCAATGGGGAATCCAAGCTAATAGAAACTGCAGGCTTTCTATTCCTGGAAAGTTGCAATGCAATAAAAGAAGCCATTGTTCTCGTGTTAATAAAAATCTAAATAAGAAATGTGAAATCTTGTTGGAAAAAAAAAATCATGCCTAACGATGATGTCACTGGTAGACGGGTTTCAGGACTGTCCACAGCCCTCCTATGAGGCACAGACCAAGTAGAAAAAATCATGAGTATTAGTGAGGACCAATTATATGAAGATAGGTTGAAAATCGGTGAAGTCGTCCTTTAACACATCCACCGCCAGAGGTTAATCTCATAATGTACTCACCAGTGCCAAGGTGTTTTTGTTGTTTTTTTGTTTTTTTCATGTCGCCATAGATCTTGTTAAAATCCTTAAGATTGAGCCGTGAACGGTCTGTTTACATCCGCGAGATCTCCCTGTATCTCCCAGTGAAGACCGCATGTCAAACGGACTTCCATGACTGTAGTTAGAGCGGATTACGTTAAACAGTGAAATGCGAGGAGAAAAAACTACAGGAAGAGAATTGAGTTTCAGTTTCGTCTGTAGAATGGGAGCGGGCGTGATCGTCGAAACCGGATCCCAAATAATTCTATTTCCTGTCATCAAACCGGAAACGGAAGTGGATCAAAAAAAATCCGAAAGTGCACCCGGACCGCGCATGCGCGAAAAGACCGCAGCCCGTAGGACTACGGGCTCGGCGCTTAACCGTTGGATTTAACGGCCCGTAGAACTACGGGCCCGGCGGTAAAGGTGTTAACAGTCCTTAAATTGTCACTTCACTGTCATCGGACCCCCCCCCCCCAAATTATGTTGAGAACCACTGCTTTGTACCACAGCGTCCTTCATGCTACCCAACCACAGGCCTCCTCCTCACCTGGGGACCAGGAGAGAGAGAGAAACAGGAGCAGACAGGTGCTTTTCCACCCACAGTAATCCTCTGCCACACAGCACAGCCACATGGGAACGTGGCTCTGTGTAGTTCAGTGTGTGTCACACTTAGAACAACGCATATTAACCCTTTAAGACCTGAGACGATTCTTAAAATGTTTTCTAAATCCTAACAGATTTTTTTAAAAAATACAAAAATATTTTTTACGATTTTTCAAAAATAGCAGATATACAAGCTCATAGTGCGGCACTCGGTGCCGCGCTATGAGCTTGTATATCTGCTATTTTTGAATAGCCAAAGAAACCTAAAGTAACACAGATGCGTTCCAGGTCTAAATGGGTTAATGTCTGCTGCAATCATGATTATTGTGAAGTGGTAAAAGCATTGGTCCTGTTTATTGCAGTCCGCCTTATTGAAAGTATCTTATTATACGGTTATACCATTGTGAAATGGGAGGTCTTATACGTTAGTGTTGAATCTTATTTATTAATTCAGTTTTTGTGTGTATGTCTTTTTTTTCCTTCTCTTGTTTGGATGATATGCTGTTTCTGGAAAATCTATAAAATAGTATTAAAAATAAAGAAAGTGTTTATTGTACTGTACTAGGTAATTGACAATTCAGAGTCTAATTCTGATGAGCAATCCTGCCTACAGTACTGAATTAAAAGGTCTGTTTCCTCTCTTTCTCTGTCTCTCTCTTTTAATCTCTCTCCCTCTCTCTGTGTGCTGCCTGTTCCATTTTCTTCCTGCGTCTTTGTTTTATCATCCGACAAACATTTCGCCTCGACAAGAGGGATTAAAAATGAAAGAGGGCCAAAGATAACACCAGCACAACAAAGACAGAGGGAGAGAAGAAGAACGAGGAAGTACACGGGGAGGAGTGAGAAGAAGAGGAGTCAGAAGTAGAAGAGAAATTTAACACACAACCCGAGGGCTCGCCACGCGTGTCAAATCGGGTGATTAAACTTGAACTGGCTCGCCAGCCACGAGAGTCGACGACGCGTGCAATCATCTGTAGCACTGCTTCACACGAGTGCACATGCACGCTCGCACACACATTCCTTGATGCGCGCGCACACACACACACACACACACACACACTCCCCAGGCTTGTGGTATGTGAACCATGTATGTACTGAGACCATGTATGTGAACCTAAGGACAATGTGAGTGAGCACACACTGAAAAGCACTCACCTACCTACACACTTCAATGACTTATCTGTGAACAACCTTCACACAGCATCCTTTACCTCTCATCTAGCATTCTCTACATCCCTCCATCAATAACGCCCCTCTCTCTCTCTCTCGATCCATCCATCCTTCCCTCAGTCATTCTCCATCCCTCAACCCATTCCTCTCTCTCTCTCTCTCTCTCCAGTCTATATCATCCCTAACTCACTCTCTCTATTGTCTTATTGCCTCCAGTCTTTCCATCCATTCCCCAAGTAGTTCTGCCTCCCTCCCTCCCTCCCTGTCTCTCTCTCTCTCAGTCATTAGTGATTTCAGTTGTATCTGTGTGGTAGTGAACACAGATCTCACTCTGCTCGTCTGGGATCAGCAAATGAGCTGCTTTGATCATTCAATGCCAATTAACTTCCCTGTGCCCTGACACCAACACTGACATCAGCACCTGACCACTCTGTGTGTGAGAGAGAGAGAGAGAGAGAGAGAGAGAGAGAGAGAGAGAGAGAGAGAGAGAGAGAGAGAGAGAGAGAGTGAGAGAGTGTGTGTGCACGCGCGGAAAAAGTCTAGGAGTCAAGTAGTCGAGTGCAAATAAAGAATTTGTTCAAAGGCTAGTAAAATATGTATGGGTGTGCATATGCATAGTCTTTGTGTGGTTATGAGAAAGGCTACAGGGTTGGTAAATGTGTGTGGAGATATATTTGGTGTGTGTGCACGCACATGCATGCGTGTGTTCATGTGTATCCACGCATACATTTCTGCTTTCGTGTGTTGGAGACACAAAATGTACACACAGGGGTATTATTATAGATGTGTAAATGTGTGTGTGTGTGTGTGTGTGTGTGCGCGTGTGAGTGTGCGCATGCGTGTGTGCACAGTGATGGAGCACCAGCTTAAACAGTCCTTATGTCTAATCTCCCCACTGGGGCCGGTGCAGAGAGGGTAGTGTGTGTGTGTGTGCGTGCGTGCGTGCGTGCGTGCGTGCGTGCGTGCGTGCGTGCGTGCGTGCGTGCGTGCGTGCGTGCGTGCGTGCGTGCGTGCGTGCGTGCGTGCGTGCGTGCGTGCGTGCGTGCGTGCGTGCGTGCGTGCGTGCGTGCGTGCGTGCGTGCGTGCGTGCGTGCGTGCGTGCGTGCGTGCGTGCGTGCGTGCGTGCGTGCGTGCGTGCGTGCGTGCATGCTCTCAGTGTATGTGCTCTCAGTGTAATGCAGGGTTTTAAGACCACCAGGAGGACTACTAACTAGCTGCTACAGTGTTCAGACACTATTGCAAATGATTTCTGAACGGTTTTACACGTTCAAATGGCCTCAAACGAAACCACTCCTAATGCCCTACTTTGTCACACTACTATGTCAGACAAAAGTAGCAGAAATAGCAGATCTGCACCACGCCACGTTTTGAGCTTGTAGTTCTGCTATCTTTGCTACTTTTATTCAAATTTGACACACACACCCCCCCACACACACCCCCCCCCACACACACACACACCCCCCCCCCCACACACACACACACACACACACACACACACACACACACACACACACACACACACACACACACACACACACACACACACAGAGGTGTGGCTTACCCTGGCGTCTGTGACCTTGAACTCTCGGAGGATGTACTGGGGCATGTTGTACTCAGCCATGGGATCCACAACGAAATACTGGTACCTGGCCGAGCGCTCCGCAGGCCAGTACTGATGGCACTTTTCCTGTGAGGGAGGACACATTCAACACCTGTGTTATCTCCCACTATGTTAGATATTTCAAATTAGCCTTTAGATATTCTATTGTTTAGGTATTCAACTTTTGAAGGTATTATGGTTTTTAGTTAGGTTTAAACTAGGTACAGTATTCTTAAAAAAAAAAAAATTAGGCAGTTCTCTCTGTTTTTGTCATGTTGTTACTGTGGTGTTTTTGTGTGAGGACTGGAGAGTGGGACTACGCACATAAATGAGCTTCTAGCTAAATGCGGCACGTTTACAGGAGATCTTGTTCAGTTGATTGAATTCACGTTCATGTATTGAATGTTCATTAATGTGCATCGTCCCGTCTAGATAAACAAATAAAGTAAAGTATGTTCAGCAGGACTAAAACACAATAATTACAAACAAGATCATCTTGTGTGTATGACCATACATGGTGTTTAATGTTAGAATGTGTATATTAACCACATTAAAGGTAGGGTAAGTGATTTGTTTTCGGTTAAAATAAGTGTTAACACATCGACCGCCAGAGGTTAATCTCATAATGTACTCACCAGTGCCAAGGTGTTTTTGTTGTTTTTTTGTTTTTTTCATGTCGCCATAGATCTTGTTAAAATCCTTAAGATTGAGCTCTACACGGTCTGTTTACATCCGCGAGATCTCCCTGTATCTCCCAGTGAAGATCGCGTGTCAAACGGGGCATCCATGTTTGAGTTAGAGCGGATTACGTTAAACAGTGAAATGCGAGGAGAAAAAACTACAGGAAGAGAATTGAGTTTCAGTTTCGTCTGTAGAATGGGAGCGGGCGTGATCGTCAAAACCGGATCCCAAATAATTCTATTTCCGGTCATCAAACCGGAAACGGAAGTGGATAAAAAAAATTCCGAAAGTGCACCCGGACCGCGCATGCGCGAAAAGACCGCAGCCCGTAGGGCTACGGTCTCGGCGCTTAACAGTTGGATTTAACGGACCGTAGGACTACGTTCTTGGCGGTTAATGTGTTAATGGCTCTATATTATGATAGTATTCATTGCTATAGAGTGTTTGTTCAGTAACAGGAGTCACCCTATCTCTCCAGCTCTTTTTCAGGTCAGGTTATCAATTTTATCCAATCAGGAGAGAGAAGTCATACAGGATACAGGATAAACAAGTGAAATTGGAACAGATGACACAAATAAATGTGAGCAGACACGATTGGATGGAACTGGAACACTATCAAATTGAAGGTGATGAATGGATATTATCTCCTGATTGGCTGAAATTGGCAACCTGAAAATGTATTTTATGTGTATTTAAGAGACGGGGAGAGCCCCTGTCTCTGAACAAACACTCATAGCAATGATTACTATCAGAATATGAAGATTAAACTAAAGAAAAAACCTATAATTTACCCTACCTTTACTGTGTGTGTGTGTGTGTGTGTGTGTGTGTGTGTGTGTGTGTGTGTGTGTGTGTGTGTGTGTGTGTGTGTGTGTGTGTGTGTGTGTATTTGCGTTCATGTGTGTCATACCCGTCCCATCTCTCTGAGTTTGGTCAGCATGACTACAATAGTGGAGTTGTTCTCCCAAAGCATTCTCCAGAAGTCCTCGGTGGTCTCTGCCAGAGGACCCTGTGTGGCGATGTAGGCCTTCTGCTGCCTACAAACCCAAACATACACACACACACAATGAAACACCAAACCGACCAATCAAGTTGTAAGGATCATACCAACACAGCTCTCCCAATTAACTATGTAAGGATCATACCAACACACCTCCCCCAATTAACCAATTAACTATAGACATATCATACAAACACACCTCCCCAATTAACCAATTAACTAAGTACATATACAAACACACCTCCCCCAATTAACCAATTAACTATGTACATATCATACAAACACTCCCCCAATTAACCAATTAACTATGTACAGATCATAGCAACACACCTCCCCCAATTAACCAATTAACTGTGTAAGGATCGTACCAACACACCTCCCCCAATTACAGATTATACCAACAACACATCTCCACAATCGTCACTTCCATACTTAAGCCTAATTGGTGCTTCGTCACGCGATGGTGTCGCGCAGAATGGGAGAGAATAGCCGACCTATAAGCTCACAACGGGTCATTGTGAGCTTATAGGTGGTCTATTCGCGGCAGCGAGACGCCGGCACGTGATAAAATATGAATGGGACTCTGCTCCCCCAACACACCCTGCCTCCCCTCGCATACCTGTATCCGTCGATGAAGCTGGCGTTGATGTAGTCGGACCCCTCCAGGCCCCTGATGGGCTGCAGGCAGACACGTGTGGTTTCGTAGGGCATGATGTTCACCAGTCTGTTCTTGAACTTGTTGCAGGGAAGGTTGGCGCTGATGAAACGCGACGTGTGGGCCTTGGAGTTCGCCAATCGCTGTGGAGCGAGGGAGAGTGAGAAAAGGAGGAGGAGAGAAAGAAAGAATCAGAATCTGTTTATTGGCCAAGGTATGTTCACATACAAGGAATTTGTCTTGGTTCATTTCTCTCGCATAGAAGAAAACATGAGAATAATATAAATCAGATGACAGAAAAAAGGTATACAATAAAATGATATGGTATGATAAGTATAAACGGTAAAATAATCAACGATAATAATCATAACTAGAAAATGTGCTCCTCGGAGCACAAGTCTCCGCCAGCAGACTATAGCAATTATATTATCATAGCAATAACTAATGAGATACAGTAGAGTAAAAGATATATACTGTACTTAAATAAAAAGGTGTATGTTAAAGAAATATTTATTAAAAAAAAAATGATTTAAAAATCATATTTTGTCTTCTAATGTTTAAAAATTCAACTCTCAAAGGGACACACACACGCACGGACGGGTGATTTGGACTAGAAGATACTGTTCCAATCAAGACTGATTGATCCTGTCTTACCTCGCTTCAAAAACGTAAACAGCTTTTTGAAGTGACACACCTTTTTATTATAGGATTGTATTTCGTCATGCGTCCCTCTAGCCAATCAGAGACATTGATGTCAACATATTGACACGTATTAAGAGTTCGGCTTTGTTGTGGGATCATTTCAACTCTAGTCCTCTTCTACGTTACAATTGTAGATGAGTATGCTTTCTTAGCTTTGGCCTTCTGCGCCTTTGCTTGACCAATGTTAGGTGTTCTCAGAGGGAAACACACACGCACAGACGGGTGACTTGGACTTACTGAAGGTACTGTTCCAATCAAGTCTGATTGATCCTGTTTTACCTCACTTCAAAAAGTAGGGGCTTTTTGAAGTGACACACCTATTTATAGAATTTTATTTCGTCACGCATCCCTCTAGCCAATCAGAGGCATTGGTGTCAACAAATTGACACGTGTCACGTGGAGCTTGCCCAATGTTAGCTTGGCTAACAATGTTTGCTCACACAAAGCGAAAACATATTCTCCACCTTCGGCGGAGACAATAATTGAGTCCTGAGTCAGACCAGGTTTGAGCAGAGAGGGACAGAGGAGGTAAATAAGGAAAGAAAGGGGTGAAGTATTGCATAGATTGATATAGATAGATTTTAGAGAAAACAAAACTGCACCAAGAAGAATTGGTGCAGTCAGAAGAGTTGTGGAAGAAGATGTTAGCATGCAGGAGATGAAGGGATGTTGGGAGGATAGCAGAGAAGATCAGAACAGACATGATGAAGAGAAAAATGAGAAGGGAGGGATGGAGGGGGGATGGGTCAGAGGAAGTAGAGGTGACAAGAGCGAGATAAAGACAGAAGAGAATATTAACGACACAAAGTAATAACGCAAGCCTCCTTCTAATCTGATCCAACACGGCTGCATTTATTGATGACAGTGCACTTACACAGGCATGCAGGCATTCTTTCTCATAAACAAAATGATTAGAAATTCACAGGTTAAACCCCTGCAAGGAACCATTCAAATCCTTCCAGAACCTCCGCACATGCAGTCTCCCTCTGACTGTCTTAATAAAGACAAAAATACAGAGGACAGAATGTACTTTACTCCATATTTATATGTTAGTTACTAATATTAGACAGCAGACGCTACTCTTCACTGTCAACTGCATTATAGTATTTGTTGTTGTCGTCGTTTGTGGTTGTTTTGTCAAACACATATTCGAGAGGCTGTCCATAGTGAGTCGGTCACAGGTTCAATCCCCATACCGGTCAATGTGTGTCCACCCACCCACGCATTAAACCGCCGTCCTTCTGTAAGCCAGTGTAAGTCACTGTGAATAAGAGACAACAGCTGCCACATCTACCTCTCTGCTTTCCGACTCTCTCTACCTCAATAAAGAAAAACACAAAGTGGCCAATCTAATCTCTTTACAAAAAGAAAGCAAGCCATGGAAGCTTTTGTGTGCTTTTCCCGGCATAGTTTTCTGTCTTTAACTCATTTAGAACGGATGCAATATTCACGTGTTTTTGTTGTGCAGCTGGCGGGGTTGCACAGGGTAAGATTTAACGAGGGAAAAGATGTTGTGATTTTGAGCAATAACAAGCTTCTTGGTTGGTGCCACGCCACGGCAGACAGCACAAAATAAATGTCTCTCGCTCGGAGAGGAAGAAAAGCGCGGTGCCATCGGCTGTTGAGTGGTGTTTTGTGCATGTTGGTTCAGACCTGCACATGGATGTTTGGGTGGGCTGGACAAAGACAGACATACAGAAACAGACGCACTCAGAAAAAAAAAAAAAAAACGTAGACATGCAGAAATTGAAGTTTGCTTAGTTGCTTGCTGGTGTGTCTCTTGCCGAAAATAGCATATCTACAGACTCAGCTTGAAGATCTGCCAGTTTCAGCGTGCAACACCAGCATTCAACGATATCGTCACTGTCGGGTGGTAACCTTGTATCTTCCAAAACCGTTACTTTTTAGGAAATGGGATGGAAATGTTCAGAAATAGTGAAATATGGGGCCACCGATGGTCGAGTGGTTAAGGCGCATACTACATATAAAACAAATGCCCCGAGCCCGACGACCTTTGATGCGTGTCACTCCCTATCTCTCTCTCCCCGTTTCCTATCACACTCCACATGGTACTATCCAAATGAAGGCAGAAAAGCCCCAAAATATCTTAAAAAACGAATGGTGAAAATAGCCGATAGCCGATCTGTAGATCGGCTATCGGCTCACAATGTGTCACATTTTGAGCTTGTAGATCGTCTATTTTCACTATTTATTGGTTTTATTTTTCACTATTTTTGCTTGACTATACTATTTTCACTACTTTTGCTTGACGTTCATGTGACGAAGTAGGACATTAAATGACGAAAAAAAAGTGGAAAAGTTGACATAATTATGGAGATACAAGGTTTCTGCCCGACATCAATGATATACAGTACTAATTAAGCTTTCGAAAGAAAAAGCAAAACTGGCTTAGGGCTCACCATACCCCCAACTTCACCCCTTCTTCATCTTTATTTATCCAAAGCATCAGACCTTGCTTGGATGTATCTTTCCACCCGGCCCCGCAGGGCTAGTGCAACAACATTTGCACTAGCAAAGTGTACCGCTGTAGCAGTAAGAGCCGCAGCAAAAGAGGACGTCACTTTTGGGAGTTCGGCAATTAGCTAATTTTACATTCCTCCCTCTCTTCTTTTTTTTTGGCCCACACATTTTTTGGTTCACTCTTTTTATATAATATATAACTATCACAGAGTACCGAGTATTCCTAACGGTAAAGACCATCTCTAAATAATCTTATGCCCGGTTGTTAGGTGACGTTTGAACACAGCATGGAAGGTCACGCACGCACGCACGCACGCACGCACGCACGCACGCACGCACGATACTGTTCTATCAACATCAGAACCTGTAACCAGTATGTATGACTGATGTGAATGTGAATGTGTGTGTGTGTGTGTGTGTGTGTGTGTGTGTGTGTGTGTGTGTGTGTGTGTGTGTGTGTGTGTGTGTGTGTGTGTGTGCCTGCGTGGTTCAGCCACTGCTTAGTGCTTCTCTCTCTCCCTCTCTCTCCATCCTAAAAATCTCTCCATCGTCTCTGTGTCACTCTTTCCTCCCCAGCTCGCCCTCTGTGTCACCTCCTCGCTCTGTCTGATTGGTCGCTTGGAGTCCATCCAATCCCCCCTCTCTCTCTCTCTCTCTCTCTCCTCTCATCCCTCTCTTCTGTTCTGTCCCTTTGATCTGGGTTTCACAGACAGAGTTCCTGGACAACCATGAGAGGACCTGGCAACGCGGTACAGGCCCTCAACATAAAACCACACAAACACCCCAAAGGGGCTGCATGGAATTCATCCAACCTGGCAACCCGCTCTATACCCAGCAGAACACATACACAGCCTGAGCAGACCTTGTCGGTTTAATCACTTTCAACCTGGCGTCCCTATTTTTGGGCATGTCATTATAGGGGGAAATCTGTCAGAAATTGTCACATATTTTCGCGTCACGGTACAATGAAGTATATAGGGCTTACGGTAAGTGCTTAAAGTCGCACTATGTAACTTTCTTTTTATGAATACAATTTAATGTTTATGGTAGAGTATGTTAATACAATATAACTTATACAATTGGGGTGGTTGTATTTGGTCTCCCTGCTCTTCTATTGAGACATTTAGATTGAGTCAAAGGTCATGTCTCACAGGATCCCCTGAGCAAGCAGGCCGGCTCTATTAGCTCAATGTAAACATGTCAGCACTTTCGCAGGAAACCGGGTTCAAATCCGCTGGTAGAAGAGGAAAGTTACGTAGTGCAGCTTTAAGTTAAAGGCTCATTATATTATGTTATATTATGTTATATTATATCCATATTGTATCATATCATACATTTCTAAGTTCCTAATACAGGTGAGTGCATGGAGAATGAGCCTGTTTTGCGATTCTTATTTTAATTATCAGTTTTGGAGCCCTGCAAAGGCTAATGTATGCCCATCAACATTAATCCACCTGTTAGTTTAGGTGCCTTTTGGCAAGGTACTAACCCTGAACCCCCAAACCACCCCTCTCCTGTTAGTATAAGCAAATCTGGAAGAGCGACAGCAAAAAATATTAAACATGAATTTAGACTGTGGTGTGTGTGTGTGTGTGTGTGTGTGTGTGTGTGTGTGTGTGTGTGTGCATGCGCGCACCTCTTCATGCTTCCTATTCATGAGCAGATGGCAGAAAAGTCTCTCCAAATCTTTTTTCAAACAGCTCTTTTTCCTGTGCTGTCATCTTTCTCTCCATCTCAGTTCCGCTAGCTCAACACAGCTGGAGGCTACACGTCCCACAACTCCTCCTGAGTAAGATGTCCAAGTACGTCTAAGCCCCCCCCCATCCCTCACCATGCTGAATTCTGCCGACTCACCTCCTTAGTGCGGTTGAGACCAGCTAGCATACAGACGTCCCTTTGTTCATTAGCCAAGCGTCCCTCCCTCCACTTACCCTGCCACACTCTCCCATTTGTCATTATCAACCATTAATTACTTCTCCACACAACTCCAAGCTCCCAATCTCTCTACTGTGTCTCTCCCTCTTTCAGAGTGTGTGTGTGTGTGTGTGTGTGTGTGTGTGTGTGTGTGTGTGTGTGTGTGTGTGTGTGTGTGTGTGTGTGTATGAAGGGGTTCAGATGTGATGTTCTGATTGTCAAGATCTTTTGACTGCAGTCTCTTGCAAATCACCTGTGGGGTGGGAGGTTGTATGTTTTGTGTCTCTGTTTGTACCTCCACTACCCATGCTTTTCACTTAGGGTACATTTAACAAGCCATTTCGCCTTCAGACAAAACCCTTTGTTTAGCACAGAATGGATTATAACCAGTTTCTCTTTACTTAAGCACATTATTCCAAATCCTCACCAAAGAACAATGCAGGGTGCTTAAATATTTCCCTTTCTAGCTTACTGTAGGGAAACGGAAAAAACAAAAACACAAGACAAAAGGAATTACTGTGCTGTGTGCCCATTACTGTAAGTGCTTCAATAACTTAAATAATAAAAGTATATCTGACATAAATACAGTAGCAAGGCTTTATTTTCCCTTTGGTTTCACGTTACCTGAACTTTGTTTGTGTGTGCGTGAACGCAAAAAAAAAAACACGACCTGACAAACCCGTGGCAGATGATAAAGAATGTTTTAATCTGCATTCTGCTTACCAGAGGCTGAAAAGGATTAAATATTTTGGGAAATCAACCTCTGTAGGGGTTCGCTCCTCCACATCTAGAGGACTTAGGTTTTAATAAGCCGGCTTCATCTAAAGCTCCAGGGTTAAAGGATTCAGGATCAGAGAGCCCATTCAAACGTGAGGGTACTTGATACCTCTGATCGCCCTTTAACAAACAAGAGCCTTTCATATACTTCTAACAGTCATCTCATCCATTCTGGTTTTAAGGTCCCTTCATTTCCTTACCAGGTCAGATTCAGGTTTGGAGGTCTGTGGTGAACTGCATCTCCCCTCCGTTGTGGAAATTAAATGTTCTCAACTTCCACCACATTCGCTCATTCATTCATTTCTTTCTTTCAATTCTTTTCATCATCTCGGCTCCCCCCCCCCCCCCCAGATTTAGTGCAAAGGCCAGATGGACCGCAGAAGATTTGAATCCCTAATCTCTGCGGTGGTAGGTAGGAATTTTTACCCACCCGAGCGCCCCTTCAGTTCCTTTTTCTCAACATCGTTACATTGTCCTGGACAGTCAGATCCCTGTCTTAAATGAGGTACCTTTCTTAAAGGTTCTATGACATTCATTTTCACTTTTTTTATTTTCAATGTTTTATTTGGGGTTTTATGACCTCAATTACACCCAAAAAACCTGAACTTAGAACATTCAGTGGATTTTCTGTGGTCTGGGGTTTTCTGAATAATTAGGCTGAAAAGTAATCTGAGCTTGGCCCTTCGACAGTGAGGTCACTGTCGATTAATCCCGCCCACTCTCCTCCTCGCCCCTCCCCTCCCCTATCCTTTCCTTTGGGGGGGGCGGAGCAGAGGCGATGATTGACAGGCAAAATCCCTCACCAGCGACACCCGCAGGCAAAGATTTCTTTTTTCATTGCAGTTGAAAAGGCTTTAGAAATGTGAGAGAAAAACACCTGCCATTGATCACTGGAATGGAATTTTCACTTAAAACTTTTTGTACACTTTTGAAGGACCAGGACAAAGACTTTGAATGTGGTGTAAAAGTGAATGTCATTAAACCTTTAACCCTTTCACCATCACACTGGACACCAATGTCTAGCTTTCTACTGCCTTTACCTTGGTACATGAGAGTCCAGAGACCCAGGGCTCTTAGCTTAGTCTTATAGCTACTACATGATGACAAAATAAAACTCTATTCACACCTAAAAACCTATACCCACCCTGGTCACCCAAACTCCACTTTTGAACCCCTGCACCCAAACTCCCATATAGGTTGTTTCAAACTGACAAAGACAACAGGTTTGCTAGCTAATGTCCAGTATTAACTTCATTTACAAGATTCTTTATTCTTTATGCTTACCTGGAGTGTAATCTATCAAGACAGATTCTGCCAACAGTCAGCTAGTCTTGTTCAACCTACACTCTTTAGCCCGGAGGACTTCTAGTAGACAGGATATTTAGGCCCTATTTGTGTGAAGGATGTGGTACCGCATTGCCCCTCATAACATCTACCAGAAGAGGAGAAATAACCTACAGAGAATGCAGCTGTCCACACAAAATAGCCCTCTGTAAACACTGAAGTAGCAATGCTTGTGTCAACACTCTGTCACATGCTGCAAGATCAGAGATGATGTGGGAGGACAGTATTTCTAAGAAGGTTTACACAGAATGAATAATCACACATAACTATTCCCTAAATTTCTCAAAGTCCCACAGCTGACCGGATGTGTCCGAGGGTTTGTATGCTCTCATGTTTGTATACTATCATGTGGTTGTAGATGAAACAGGGCTATAAAAGCTGTGAATTCCCAATGTACTCCCAATGTACCCTTCCTAGAAATGTAGCGGAGTCAAAAGTTACAACATTTGTCTTTGAAATGTAGTGGAGTGAAAGTCAAGTATCCAAAAAAACACGTACAGTGCTGAACTGCAGACTCCCAATTTTCCGCCGTAAAGACTCACCTCTTCAGACTTCACCTCAGCCCGTAACACTTGCCCTAACCTTGAACGCATCTGTGTGATTTTAAGATTTATTTGGCTACTCAAAAATCGTGGAAAATTGAAAATATATATTTTAAAGCAAACATTACTTTTTTTTGAAGAAGGCCGATGCACACCTCAAAAGTTGGTGACAGGTGTGTGAGACAAAAAGTGCATATATTCAGAAGGGGATCTCTGATGATATCAAAGAAAAGGACCCACACACTGTCCTTCATCAGGACAGATGAAGGTCTAACGACCGAAACGTCAAATAAAGAGCTACATTTTTTTGCAAGTTCCTGCGATCACCGATCCCCTTCTGAAAGCAAACATTTCAAAAATATTTAGTTCCATGGACCTCCAGAAGCAAAGACTTGAGTTAAAAAATGTTTGCTTTAAAAAATATAATACTCAAAGATTTGGACACATTTTCAAGATTTTTCAAAAATAGCAGATCTACGAGTTTGTAGATCTGCTATTTTTGAACAGCCAAAGTATAAAACAATGGCTATAGCTCAAATCTAAAATGACACGGTATAAGTTCCCGGATTTAATGAGGTTAGGAGCATCCGCTAAATCGCTAATCGTACGTTACCTTGAACTCCAGCTCCATGCCGGTGACATGCTCTCCGCTCTCCACCTGCGCCAGCTTCTGGATGTAGGAGTAGAGGGAGCGGGCGGCCACCTCGGTGCTGCCGCACGCCACCGCCTCCAGCAGGGCGTCGTGGATGAAGCTGTACTGGTCCTCCGTCTGCACCATGTAGTTCCGCTGCGAGCGCATCAGCGTCACGTGGCCGTAGATGTCGGCCGTCTTCTCGTGCTTGATGCGCTCCAGCATGGCGTCGATGACGATGAAGCAGCCCGTCCGGCCCACGCCCGCACTGCGCACAGAGGAGCGAAGAGGAGGAGGACGGTTGGTTGATTGATGATGAAGATTGTCACTTTATTGTTATTGTCACTTAAGGAGTAGTTCACCCAAAAAAAAAAACGTATTTTCTATCAATTACACACTCCATGAAGCCTTTAGTGCAAAGGCCAGAAGCCTTGAAGCCGATTTTTTAGTTTTTTGTCGCATTCCTGTGCCAATAATTTGATGACCGGGTCATCGGTCAATAGGAGACTCAATAGGAGACTTTTTGAGTCTCCGGTCATCAAATTAGGAATGCTCAGGAATGCGGCAAAAACTAAATAAATCTCCATGAATTCAAGGCTTCAAGGTTCATTTTTGGGGTGAACTACTCCTTTAAACCCTCTAGTGTTAGTAAAACAGACCTGAGATACATCTGCACTTGCACCGTTTTTTCCCCCTCGTCTACACCATATCTCTTTGCTGAAAAATTGCTCGGTAATTTCCCCCTCAGGACGATAAAATACTCCCTTTATATAATTTTGGATGGTAGTGTCCCTTTAAGTGACATGATGATAATGTAGTGATCTGCTTCATTAGAAGGAGTTCCACTTAGTTCATGACAAAACCATTTTCTAGATGTTTTTCACATCATTAATAAAAAATAAGATATTAATCACTCATAAAAAACTTGTTAAGATGGGTGATTTGGCAGTGTGCTGTAAAGAATGGCCTAGAATAGGTCATCTTTTGTTAAGTCACAAGAATCCATAACAGTGCTCACAACGTTGCGTTGCAATGCGTTGTTAGCTTGTAGATCTGCAATTTCTTGGCGAACATCCCCCTTAACCATGTCAACCCCCGGTGTCACTATTTCTAGGCAAAAGTTCTCTCATAGCCTATACAGTATGCTTCATTTAAACACGTCGTACGCTGGTCATGAGCACTCTATCTACGCTCTCTATCTATTTATAAGCTCACAAAGTGTCACATCCGAACTGTGAGCTTATAGATCGGCTATTTCTTGGCTACTTTTGTGCGATACTGTTGTAGAAGTAGAGTTAATTAGCGTCTCTGTCAGGTGGAAATCTCATTATGTCCAAAACTGTTACTTTTGTGTTACGCTGTAGTATGAAGTAGTATGTAGTATGCGTTTTCCCCCCAAAAAAAAGTTGGAATATGGAAATAAGAGGTTTCAGCAACGATGTAAGCCAGGTTTCCGCCTGACAGCAAGGAAACGTTGCAGATAAAGCTGCGCGTCAAATGACAAACGAGAGAGAGAAGGACACAAACAAAGACGAGTGACAACAAGGCGGAGAGGAGGAGGAGAAGGAACGACGGAGCGTAAGCCCTGCAAGCTGTCATCACATTTCACTTCTTTACTGTGCATCTGTTCCTGTAACACCGGACGGCTCTTATCAACGCAGTATAAGGGAGGTTCCAATTTGAATAATCCCATTGGGAGAGATAGCGAATAGAAAAGCCACAGAAGAAGAGGCTGAGGAGGAGAGAGAAGTAAAAAGAGATACGGAGAGAGAGAGAGAAAGGCTATTACCAAAGCTTTGAGATGGAGAGAGAGAGAGAGAGAGAGAGAGAGAGAGAGAGAGAGAGAGAGAGAGAGAGAGAGAGAGAGAGAGAGAGAGAGACATAAGGGGGGAGAAAGAGAGAGAGAGAGAGAGAGAGAGAGAGATGGAGACAGAAGGGGAGGGAGAGAGAGAGCGAGAGAGAGAGAGAGAGAGAGGTTATTACCAGAGCTTTGAGATGGAGAGAGAGAGAGAGAAATAAAGAGAGACAGAGAGAGGAATTATCTGACCAAACGAAGATTTGCAAAGTACACAGCTGGTAGAGAGACTGAGAGAGAGAGTGTGTGTGTGTGTGTGTGTGTGTGTGTGTGTGTGTGTGTGTGTGTGTGTGTGTGTGTGTGTGTGTGTGTGTGTGTGTGTGTGTGTGTGTGTGTGTGTTTATTTACATTATAGAGGCGCTCACTGTACACCTACGTCTCACTGCCGAACAGATTATGTCCGAGTCATAGTGTCGGGGCCTTTGTCAGAATACCGTCTATCTGTGTACCTTTTGTGCCCATATGGAGATATCTGTATCTGTCTGTCTACCTGTGTCCCTTTATGCCCATATATGGAGATATCTGGATTGGCTGAGTCATAGTGACGGGCCCTATATATGGTATATGCTGCTGTTGTGCATGTACAGCATCTACGTACAGTATATGTGTGTGTCTGTTCTCCTCCCTTCTACCAGCTTTACCACACACGCACGCACACGCACACACACACACACACACACACACACACACAATCTCATCTGTGCATGCATGTACGAATGCACAACTACTGTAGGCACATACGACTATACCATGACCACACACCACGTACGTAGATTCACTCAGGCTCACACATAATGTCAGTGCGTGTGTGCGTACACGCATGCGCTTGCGTGTGTGTGTGTGTAGCGCTGTGGGATGAATCGATGTCCTTGTTAAAGGTAAGCTTATACGCAATAAAATCCTGAGTTTTAATTAAACGCGGGGAGTATACAAATGGACCAGAAAGGGTCCATTTGTACACTCTCTCCGTACACTAAATTAACACTCAGGACTTTCCTTGCGTACAGTGCTGGGCTAACAGTCGACTCCGAGGGGGGAAACTGCAAATACTTTTGTTGGCACGGGAGGTGGAGAATAAAACTAGCAGCGGAGCTTCTGGAACAGCAGGTCACTGCTCCAGCACAAACATCCTGCATCTTTTTATGTCAATTCTGCTTTATTTTGGAAAGTATACAGAGAGGAGGGAGAGAGAGAGGAAACCGTAGTAAAAATAAGAACGGAGTCTTGGGTGTGTGTGTGTGTGTGGTTTCAATGGTGTTCCGTTTCCCTATGCAGCTCAATGGAGCGAGCGTCCCCTCTGTGCTCTGACATTGCTAGATTTAATTAGTTCGCACAGAATACACGCATCTAAGATATCGTCGCTGTCGGGGGGCCAGAAACCTCCTATCTCCATTATTTTAACTTTTTGTGTTTATTCGTGAATCAACGCGATACAATCGATTTGTCACACACACAGGCATCGATAGTAGCAGATCCGCAAGCTTGTAAATCTGCTACTTTTGAATTTGAATCCTGAAAAGTCACCGTTTCGGGACATGTGAGGTTTCCACCCCGACAGAGACGATATGCAGACAGATGGATCCGTTGCGTAACACTTGTCATTGTTCCAACAAAAAAAAAACGTTAGCACCCCATCCCTCCCTCCCTCCCTCACGCATGCAGGGCTACTGTGACAACGCTATAGCTTTAATTAGTCATACGGAATAAAAGCATCTAAGATATACAGACACATAGATGACATTGTCTAACTTGCATAGCATTGTAGCGAAACTCGCACCACATGGCACTGCTGTGACGTGACATCGCTAGCTTTCACCAATTAACCCATTCAATCCGCATCCGTGTCATTCTAGATTGAAGCTAAAACCATTATTTTATACTTTTGGCTATTCAAAAATAGCAGATCTACAAGCTCATAGCACGGCACCGAGTGCCGCGCTATGAGCTTGTAGATCTGCTGTTTTTGAAAAATCTTGAACATTTTGTGCAAATCTTTGACATGTATTTTTTGAAACATGTTTAACTCAAGTCTTTGCTTTTGGAGGTCCATGGAACAAAATATTTAACAAATGTTCGCTTTAAAAAAATACATTTATATTCAAAGATTTTTCTAAAATAGCCAAAGACTAAGATCTAAAATGACAGAGATGCGTTCCCGGTCTTAATGGATTAAGTCATATTCTATACTTTGTTGTACAATGGTGTCACGCTGCAAAAGAAAGTTGCCCATCTCCAAGCTCACAACGCAAGCTTGTAGATCGGCTATTTTCATTGAGCCTAAACCTGCTTTTGCTTTTTTTTTTTTAATCATAAAAGAAAAAAAATGGCCGCCTATAGTGCCCAAAATATGGACATCAGGTTGAGTGGTCACACAGAATAAAGTTATCTATCTATCAGTGATTCTCAAAGTGGGATCTGGTGACCCCCCAGGGGTCCTTGATGGAGTTCCAGGGGGCCCGCAGAAAAATTTGTTAAGATAGCATCACAATGAATTTGAAAATAGCCTATCTACAAGCTCAGAAGGCGTTGCATAGCGGCACGTTGTAAGATATGTGGGGGAAAAAAATATATATATATATTTATGAAACATTTTTTAACACAAATCGTCTATGGGAGATCCCTAACACAAAATATTTTCAGATGGCGGTCCTCGGCCAAATACATTATTAATTTGGGGGGTCCCTGACACAGAAAAATGCGAGAACCACAGATCTAGATTTACAGAGCGATAGATAGATTATC
>NC_137607.1:44516944-44526944 GCF_963280865.1 Gymnoscopelus braueri | reverse complement strand
TGCAAAAAAATTTAACATTGCAAAAAAATTAACATTGCAAATTACACTGTGATGACTCATCATGGTGTAATTTGCAATGTTATTTTTTTTGCAATGTTAATTTTTTTTGCAATGTTAATTTTTTTTAAAAAATTTTCTTATTTCCACACAACTCCTTTATGCTATATTAATGACATAGTTAAATATTGAAAATGGGTGGATTTCCCCTTTAAATGACGCTGCTACGAGTTTAGATAATGACAGCAAAACATTTGAAAGTCAAGAGGGCATGCTTCTGTGTAACAAACAAACAATACAATGCATGATGCTGTGGTAATATTAATTAACCTGTCTAGGGGCCATGTCCACCAAGGCATTTTTACCCCACCGCTCGGGTGGCGCAGTGATAAAGTAGCTGCCCACCACATCTTTGTCGAGTGTCTATCTATCTATATGAACACAATTGGCCCACGTTCGGGGGAGGGAATCCGGGCGGGAGGGTGATATCTGTCACTGCACTGTACTCCTACACTCCTACACTCCCCACCAGCAGGGAGTGTTGGGCGGGAGGAGTAGGACAGAGACTCTACATCCTCCCGGTGGAGGGCAAATATTTTGCCATATGTCACTATAGGCGGAAATAGGCTCACAACGTAGATCGTCTATTTTAACTATTTGTCGTATGACGAAGTATATACTGTAGGGCTTAAGTGACCAAAATAAAACTCTAGAATTTAATGTGTTCACTATGTAAATACAATTTAATGGGTGTGGAAAAACAGCAAGGCAGTAGTAAAGAATGAGAAATTCAGACAGACAGAGAGAGAGAGAGAGAGAGAGAGAGAGAGAGAGAGAGAGAGAGAGAGAGAGAGAGAGAGAGAGAGACGGGAAGAAAGGGAGACGGATGGCAGAAAACAGGAGATAGGCGGCAGGAAGAGAGAAAGGCAGACAGGTGTAGTGACAGTAAACAAAGACAAGCAGACAGACGAGAGAGAGCGTGATCAAAGACTAACGACACAGAGATGAGAGGAAGAGACAGAGATATGGAGAGGAGGGGCTGCTTGTCTCCTCAACCTTTCTTTGACACGCTGAGAGCAACCATCCCCACATTATTAGACGTTAGTGCTTCCCAAAGTAGGGCTGCAACTATCAATTATCCTCTTAGCGATTATTCTACTGATTACTTTTTCGATTCATCGAGTGGAGAAGTTTTTTATATTTAAAATAAATGAAAACATATGGTATAACAACAAATCGATTAAACACTTCATTATTTTATACTTCATTCATACTTCATTGCACTACAGTGTCGTACAAAAACAGTGAAGACAGCCAATCTACACAATTGTACATTGTACAATTTTTGTATACATTTTTGAAACATTTCGCCTATAATGGCATGCCCAAAAGAGGTAAATTATTTTATTAAAGTATCAAATATTTTCTTATAATCATAAATGTATTAGTTTGATTAACTGTTCCTATTTTCCACATCTGGGGTGGCCTTTGCTGTCACAGCATTTGTCGTATATGTCCTGGATGGAGGGAAGCTCACATACCGCTGATGCACTTAGGTATCAACACTTTGTGTATTTGTGTACGTATCCACGCATGTGTGTGTGTAGGGTGGTGTTGCGGTACCTTGTGCAGAGAGAAGGTGCGAACGCAGAAGGTGGCCAGTTCTATGGTGTCCAGGAGAGTGACCTGGGTCATCCCGTACGTCTCTGTGCCGCGGCTGGGCCAGTACTGGTCACATTTGATCTGATGGGAACATGCGGACAAACATTAGACAAACAGAAGAATTGCTGTAGTTCTAGAGGGCTGTATCACTTCATCACCATGCAGCGCAAATCCTTGATGCAACACCGCTTAAATGTAGAGGATCTGGTCTATAAAAACAACCAAGAACATCTAGAGGTGATCTACCCCTCTCTCAAAAATTACCAGCTGTTACTTTTCTCAGAAATGTTTTGTCAGGTGAATAAATATTCCATTTGGGATCGACACTCGCACTTCTAAATGCTTCTTTTTTTCCAGTGAAGGTACAGTTTCACGTGTAAAAGCTCCAACCTTCCCTGATTCTAATCTCATCCCCTCCCTCTATTGGTCATAAAACCTAAAGCTAACTCCAGACCAATCCTAGTCGGCCCGATTTTGGGCCGACTTGGCGTCGGGAAGCGTCGTCCAGTCGGTTAGGGGTCCGTCGGGGGGTCCGTCGGGACCTTTTCGGCCGACCCAGAGCCGACCGAACATGTTCAGCTTTTTAGCCGACTAGTAGAGCAGTGGCAGTGACAACAGAGGGCTGTCGGTGTTGCCAGATTATGTGAGGGAAACAAGCGACCATGTCTATGAAAACCTACATTCACTGTTTCTCGTTGTTGCTCCCAGAGAGAGAGAGATTGATTGATTTGACCTACTTTTGCGCTGTGGTGATGTAATTTATTGGGAGCAGGTGTGTAAATTAGTTTTCAAAAATGTTGTGTACACGTCAGCAGTGGTGGAAAAAGTACTCAAATGTTTTACTTGAGTAAAAGTATCAATGCGCGATTTTCCTGTCAATACGTTTTTTTTTAAGACACCAGTCCCCTGTTCGTTTGCAGTGGTGTAAAGTAACTAAGTACATTTATTTAAGTACTTTACTTAAGTACACTTTTGAGGATTTTTTACTTTACTGGAGTATTTCCCATTTTCAGTACTTTTACTTCTACTCCACTACATCTCAGAGGCAAATATTGTACTTTTACTCCACTACAATTATTTGAAAACTTTAGTTACTAGTTACTTTGTAGATATAAATGATGATATTATAAAACATACATTAACCACTTTAGCCCTATTTTATACATAGGCTATTTGAAAATAGCCGATCTACAAGCTCACAACGCGTCAATGCGACGCGTTGTGAGCTTGTAGATCGGCTATTTTCATGAATGTGACAGTTTTAGTCCGTTTTTTGGTGCGCAACACAACCCTCGTTTAAGTGAATTGCTTTCACCTGCTGCTGCTGTGCGGAGTGTGCGCTACAGGGCATATCTCCGCCAACCCAGGCTCATGAAATTCATATGTAGGCATAGTAGCCAATTAGAATGAAATCTGCAAAAACGGACTCATATACTGATACAGAACCATATATTGGCTATATATTATGGCTGTCGGGTGGAAATCTTGTATGTTCCTTTTTCATTATTATTTAAAAACAATTTGAAATCGTGAAAATAGCCAATCTACACAGATAGTTATACTATTCTTATAATATATTAAAATACAATCATCCTTAACCTTCAAGTTAAATGCATTATTTCCGTGGACTTAAAAATCATTTTTGGACTTAAAAATCTTTATTATTTTTTTACAAGGCCGGGCAGGGCCTTTGTGCCCTCCAAAAAATTACAACACCAAAGGCCAAGTGGCCTTGCCCCTAAAATGACAAAATTCCAGGCTTGAATGCAATAGATGTACTCTGAGTCTGTTACAAGTAAAAGTCCGGAATTCAACATTCACTTGAGTAAAAGTACTAAAGTATTGGTATAAAAATGTACTTAAAGTACCAAAAGTAAAAGTACAAAAATGTTTGAAAATAGCAGATCTACAAGCTCAGAACGCGTGCATCGCAACACGTTGTGAGCTTGTAGATCTGCTATTTTCAAATAGCTTATAGGTATTAAATAGGGCTAAAGTGGTTAATGTATGTTTCATAATGATTTATATCTGCAAAGTAACTAGTAACTAAACATTTCAAATAATTGTTGTGGAGTACAAGTATAGACAATTGGAAATACTCCAGTAAAGTAAAAGTACCTAAAAATTGTACTTAAGTACAGTACTTGAGTAAATGTACTAGTTACTTTACACCACTGCACGTCAGTGAAGAAAAAACGCTGGGAACAAGTGGCTTTGCAGGGAAACAAGCCCAAAGTCGCTTATAATAAGCAGACCTGGCAACGCTGGCAGGCTAAAAGTCAAATTAGCACATGAATGGCCAGTCGGCTGACAGACTTAAATGCCAACTTTTGCCAACCGAATACCAGTCTGTTGCAGTCTGGAGTAGTCTGCAATAGTCTGGACGAGTCTGTTTGGTCCGGAGTTACCTTAATGAAGACTCATTGAGTAAGGGGGGTGAGGTGAGGTGAGGCAGGCCCCGAAGCCATAAAACAACTCACGAAGGACGTCCTTCCAGCCTCATCGACGACGGTCTAATGCTCTCCACCCACCTGGTACTTGACAGTCCATGGTCTGCTTCCCACTAAACCTGATTATACATTTAATTTGACTGTGGAAGAACGCCCAAGCTGTGGGGGCACGTACACATGTCTGGTTTGATAAGAATCAATACACTGCATTCTTCTTGAGATTACAGTGAAGGAAGGGAGAGCAATATTCATATTGTCTCTGTCGGGGGGAAACCTCATATGTCTAAAACCGTTACTTTTCAGGATTCATATTCAAAAACAGCAAAAGTAGCAGATCTTAGCTCAGATAGTATCAAATCCCTCTGCAAATCACTCCAAGAGGGGGGCCATAAAAGCACAGCTACAAAATACACATTTTTCAGTCGACATCAGGAACCAGCCGGTGTTGTTCCTACTTTGCCCGATAAAACAACGGTTTCTTTCATCGCTTGTTTCTGAGGTCACTTTTAAGGGACTTTGTTTTTTAACTGGGGGGGAAACAAATGAGCCCAGTATAGAGCCCTGTGGTATGCCGTGACTTACCCGTGACTTCTCCTCCAGTCTGGTCATCATGACCACAGTGGCTGCTCTCTGTTCCCACACCATCCTCCAGAAGTCCCCGAACGTCTCCGGTAAGGGACCCTGCGTGGCGATGTAGGCGTTCTGCTTCCTGTAGCCGTCTATGTAGTTGGAGTTGATGTAGTCGCTGCCCGTGATTCCTGAAAGCACAACCACAGCAACAACGATTTAGAATCACAATCAGTTGTATTGTTACATCACAGGTTTACAGGTGTAAAATCGGTGGATGAAATTCATTTTTGTGCGAATTCCGCCGTTTTGTTGTTTTTCCAAGAAATTAATTAAAAAAGACATACTGTGGCATAGACCGCTAGGCCAGCGGTCCAAGACGATTAAGATGTACTTTTGAATGAAGTTCTCCTTGTTTTCTCAAAGTCCTCGTTCTATCTTCTTATTCACCTTTGTTTCTGTGTTTTATTTTCCATCTAATGTTCCAATTTCTTCCTCCTCCTTTCTGTCTCCCACTCTTTCCTTACTTCCTCTTGCTTGCGTCTGTAATGTGCCCTGTCCACGGTGATTAGTAGGGTTTTGGTGGAGGTCTAAAAATTGATTGAGCATGCACATTTTTATTCTTCCGTCATCGGTACAGTGCAAATGCCAGGGTGGTGAAGGATGTTCCGGCGCGGGCCGAACACACATCAAATGGAGTGCACTGTGGAGCAAATGCACCTCTCAGCAAGTCTTCCTTTTCTTATTAACTTTCCTCTGTGTCTACTTTTCTGGTGCAAGCTAACACTTGCTATCCTATTAAGATTGTGCAGGTAGTAATCAGGACCTCAGATAGAGACAGGCGGTATCTTATTGCTTTGCTTACAGTTTCTCCTGTCTTGTGCTATTCTACTGTTTCCTGTGTTACTCTATTTCTTGCTTTGTCTGGAAAAAATAAACTATTGTACACTTATAAACCTTGCTCCAGAGTGCTGAATGCAGACATAGCAGGCTTCCGTGATACAATCACATCATCAGCATCTTTTTACTACAGTGGTTCTCAAAGTGTGGTCTGGTGATCTTGGGAGGAAGTTCGTTCTCGGAGGTCCCCAGCCAAATGAGCAACAGTGTACCACTTTAAACCCTATTTTATACTTTAAAAAATGTTCGGAAATTGTGAAAATTGCCAATCTACAAGGTTACATGGCGTCACCATCACGCTATAGCGTGGCCATTTTCGTAGAGCAACTGTTTTTGAACATTTTCGCCTATTCAAAATATGGATGCCAGGCTGAAAGTGGTTATTTCACTGACTATAAGTTAGTCCAATAACAGCATGTTTTAAAACAATCTATTCAAATCATAGGTGTCACTCTCCCCACCTAAAGTAGAACTGTACTAAACGTGATCTAACAACCAACAATCTTCTGTTATGGGGGTCTGTGGCACTAAATCTGTACAAATGGGGGTCCGCGGCATAGTACATTATACAATAGTTTGGTGGTCCTTGACAGGAACATGTTTGAGAACCACTGATGTGCTATACCGACCAGGATTCAAACATTGCAACAGTCACAACCTTCCTTTGTACTATTCCAGTGCTTCTCAAAGTGGGGTCCATGCAGGGACCCTCTCAGGGTTCCTTGAGGGCGTTTCAAATGGACCCTTACAGGTCTGTAACCTCAAGGTCTGTTAACTAATGGACCAGGAAGCGTACATTTCGGTTACAGACCAATTGTACACTCTCAAGAGTTATGCGGGTCCTTGAAATTTTAAAAACAAGTTTCAGAACCACTATCCTTTGTTCTTCCATCGCTGTGCCTCTCTCTCTCTCTCTCTCTCTCCTTCCCTCTCTAGTGGCAGCATTGTGGTGGTCTGCAGCTGATTTAACACCCAGGCTGTAGTGCAGTGGAAGACAGAGGGGAGTGGAGCCCCAGGGACTAAATCTTTCTGGAGAGCCTCCGTCCACCACCCACCAGCAGCACACTCCTTCACACCCAGTCACCACCACTGTATATCTCAGCCTTAAGCAGGCTGTGTGAGCTTTGTGTCAAGTCAACCACGCCATTTTCAGTGCAGTGGTTCACACACTTTTTTGTTTTAAAGGACCCCACAATTTGCCTCAGCATTCCCTCCCATAACTCTGAGAGTGTACATATGGAACCAATTTGGTTCCATATGTACACTCTCAGAGAAACACTCTCCATTTGGTTCCTAACTATCAATCATTTTGCTGGGGACCCCTTGGAATCTCCTCAAGGACCCCTTGGTGTCCCAACCGCAGGGCTAGTGTATATGGTTAACATTTATAAAAGGAAAGGGTCGCACTAAGAAAAGGTCAGCTTACTTAACCACATGACATAAACCCCATTCCCTATTCTGGGACAAACATTCTGTGAAAAAAGCAGATCTACAACGCATCACATGGGGGACTCCAGTCAATCAAGTATATAGGGTTTGTAAGTGGTTAATTCCATAGTCCATCATATACTGTAGGCTATGCAATTCCGTACAAAATGTTTCCGGCCATCTGGCCTTCATGGCCAGAAAAAAATAGTTTTGTATGGAATAGAAAGATTAAGGACTATTAAATTAAGTAAACAGACATTTCTGAGTATGAGCCTTTCCTTTTATAAATGTTAACAGTTTACTAGGACAACGCACCAGAGCGCAGTGGAATGCAAACAAAGCTAGTGTACAGTATATCGTTGCGGTCGGGTGGAAACCTTGTATGTCCAAAACCTTTCCTTTTTTCATTATTATTTTAAAATAGTGAAAATAGCCAATGTACGTACAAGCTCACAATGCATCACACCGTGACGCATTGTGAGCTTGTACATCGGCTACACAACTTTTGTGCGACACACTTGTATGATGAAGTTGGGCATACATTTATGGGGAAAAAAACATAAAACACAAAGTTGAAATATGAAGATACGAGGATACAAGGTTTCTGCCTGACAGCAACGATATGGAACATTGGTACATAAGTTTCATCTTCTACGTACTGTAACGTTCAAAGATAGACCTGTGTTGGTAGCTCTGTTACGGAGCAATCCGGTTTTACGCCGTCCACTAAAGATGGCGGAAGTGCCTCGTATGCCGCTACAGTGCCCTTGATGTTGTTGACAATGAAGCATTCCCCACACTCACTCACTCACTCATTGAAAACACCAGCTTAAATGAGTGAACTCTAAACGTCATTATAAGGCAGATTATGGGTGATAAAAGCCTGTGCCCAAACACAGAGCATGTGATGGTGATAAGACAGCTGAACGCAGGCAGCCCCATCTTTATTTATTCCCTCTCTAACATGCAAGCCCAGGCTCTGGAAGTCTCCAGCAGCAAGCTCTCTCTCTCTCTCTCTGCTTGAGAGTCACGTCCCTTTAACTGACAGCTCCTCGCTCAAGCGACAAACAATGAAACACTCGACTGGACTAATTTAAGAGGGGAGATGTGGTGACGAGTTAGGCAACCATCGGGGTGGGGAGAGAGAGAGAGAGAGAGAGAGAGAGAGAGAGAGAGAGAGAGAGAGAGAGAGAGAGAGAGAGAGAGAGAGAGAACGATTGAGAGAACGAGAGACCGGGAGATGGAGAGAAAGAGTGAGAGAGGGATTGAGAGAGAGAGAGAGAGAGAGAGAGAGGGTGAGGGACAGAGAGTGAGAATAAAAAGAAAGGAAGAAAGAAAGGCAAATGCCATTAAAACGGATTTGACGTTGCACAATGCGATTGTGTCTCTTTAGCTTTAGTCATAGCTAAGTGAACAGAGGATGGCGGTGTGCATGAATTGTTCTACTGCTGAGACTAATGGCAAAATCACTGCACTGTAAAATAGAAATTTCAGACTTGATTAATTTATGTATTTATGGACGCGGCGCTCTCTTTTTGCTCCCTGGGATAATTTTGCTATGCGTGCCGCCGCACTCCTATACACCCCTTCCACTCCACCCTACCCTACCGCGCACGCCGAAATTGGCTTCGGCTGCCGCGAGATGGCAACAATCAAGTCACGGAGAGAGCTCCGCCGATAGCTCCGCACAAAATGAAGTGAAGAATTGTTGGGAGTTTGGCAGTAGCACGGAAAGAGGAGCGAGGAGTTCTTTTGGGGTGACGTGATGCCAGAACAATGTCTGCACTGAAGGGTGACTCTCTCTGACAATGTCCCTTGAGATATAGGGAAGGAGAGCGGAGCACAGACTCAGAGTCGGACTGGGTCGACTCGGCAGGAACACAGTTAGCCGGGGGAAAGTCACAGGGAGATGGGGGTAAATCTAAACAGACAAACAGGGTTGGTGAGTGCTCTGCAGTTAAAACCCCGGGATACACTGAGTGTGTCTGTAAACTGTTTGGATGCGGAAAACAAGTCCTCACTTCACCTCAATGGTAGTTCTGTTCTGTTATATTCCAGTGCTTCCAACGGATACAGGATAGGTGGGCGCTAGGGACATCTGGGCACCTCGATGTAAAATAGGCTATTTTGTCCAAAATGTAAAAAATATATATATTTGAAAAAATATCACAAGTAATATAAAGTATACATGATGTGAACATGCACGGTACATCATTATCAGACTTAATTTTATCCTTCAACTTCTTGTTTATGTCCCAAAATAACTGGATATACAGGTTTTGTATATTGACAAAATAGACAATTTTACGTCGAGGTGCCCAGATGTCCTTATGCCCACCTATCCTGTTATGCTTCAAACCTTTTCTGGAGCAGGGCCCACTTGACAATCTCAAAAGGGCCAGTGGTCAGATGGGTGGGCAGCGTGCATTTTCATTTTAATGCCCAATCAATCGGTTGTGTTCTGTTCTATGCTATATGCTATGCTACGGTAGGCTGGTCCAGGTGTGGTGGAAGTGTGCCTCACCCTCGATGGGAGCCAGGATGACACGGGAATGGTCGTAGGCGATGACGTTGGCGTAGCGGTTCTTGGGTTTATTGACCTCCAGGTTTGAGTGCTCCCAGGTGAACTGCTGACCTGGATCAATAGACTGGTGTCACACACACACACACACGCACACGCACACGCACACACGAAAAAGACAAGAACAAATTAGACAAGTCAGGAACCCTTGGAGGACAAAGTGAACAATGTAGAATATTATAACACCAACAAGACACAGAGACAAAGAGAGACAAAGAGAGACACAGAGAGACACAGAGACAGACAGACAGACAGACAGACAGACAGACAGACAGACAGACAGACAGACAGACAGACAGACAGACAGACAGACAGACAGACAGGCAGACAGACAGGCAGACAGACAGACAGACAGACAGACAGACAGGCAGACAGACAGACAGAGACAGGCAGAGAGAGAGTAGAAGGCAGGGCC